>NC_092388.1:49031913-49357746 GCF_030028105.1 Mobula birostris | reverse complement strand
CTCTGCTCCCAATTGGTTCTGGCCTCACAGTTTGCTGCAAGTGTGGGAATATGGTGTTGGGTCTTAAATCTTAAATGCTTTTTCCAGGTTTCAAAGATAATGCCCAACAATCCAGACCAATATGAAGGAAAAATACAAGATAGAGTAACAAAAAAAACTAATGAAGAGCTTTGTGCTGTTTGCGTTTAATAATGTACAGCCAACAGCAGAGTGACCAGATCTGGCATTAACTGTTGCTGAAAATGAGATGGCAATAGTTTGCTTTTCCTTTCCATTTCTTCTTATCCCTCCCTGCTTCTCCTGACACTGGCTCTTTTTGGAATTCAATTCCATGGCTCCTGCAGACTTTTGTTTTTCTTTCTTCTGTAAATGCAGACAGATTTTTGGAACATGGGAAGCATCACACCTGAGCCCAGATTACATTTGTGTAAAGTCAACACATATTTTGGCAGGAGATCATTGATTAAGAACAGGAGATTTCAAATTCAACAATTCAACCTCTGAGTTATTTTAAATTGAGACTTGCTTTCAATGCACGTTCGGCCTTACCTTTGTTTCTCCATCAGACAAAATAGTTTTTCATATCATCCTATCAATATTCCTTATTTTGTACATCTTAATTGGGTTACCTGGCAACCCTTTGAACTTGAGAGGTTTTTGCAATGTTGCTTTATAATTTTAATTCTGTGGTCGTAATTTAATTCTAAATTTTGGTAAAACTAGCCTGTTTGCTTTCTAAAACTAATATACACTCAGTGACCAATGTATTGGTATACCTGTACATCTCATTAATGCAAATATTTAATTAGCCAATCATATGGCAGCAACTCAATGTATAAAAGCATGCAGACTTGGTCAAAAGGTTAGTTTGGTAATGCACCTTTAAGTTAGACTGCCAACCGCCATAAAAAATTCAGCAGAAGAAGAGGAGATTCGGTTGTTGTTCAGACCAAACAGCAGTATAGGGAAGAAATGTGATATAACTGACTTTGACTGTGGAATGATTGCTGGTGTCAGATGGGGTGGTTTCAGTATCTCAGAAACAGCTGATCTTCATTAACAGCAGTCACTGGAATGTACAGAGAATGCTGCAAAAACATCCAGTGAGCTGTATTTCTGTGGGCGAAAATGCCTTGTTAATGAGAGACGTCAGAGGAGATAGCCATACTGGTTCAAGCTGACAGGAAGTTGACAGCAGCTCAAATAACCACTTATTACAACAGTGGTGTGCAGAAGCGTATCTCTGAACGCACAACACGTTGCACCTTGAAGTGGGTGAGCTACAGCAACAGAAGACCATAAACATACACCCAGTGGCCACTTTATTAACTCCAGGAGGTACCTAATAAAGTGACCACTGAGTGTAGTTTTCCTCATGTTTGGTATCCACCTTTTGCTAGATTGTGCCCTGTCAAAGTTGTCTGTGGCTAAAGCATCATTTCCTCATTTCTTCATGTTTGTATTCCAGCTAATTCCAAAACAAAGGAAACTTTATTTTAGGCTCTCTTAATCTAGTTTGTGTTTGTGTCAGTCTTTTATACTTGGACACCAGGCTACCGTGAATCCTTTTGCCTTGCCTTTTTCCGGTCTTCCCACCATTTTATAGTAAAGATGCCAAATTAACCTCATGTTTCCCTACATCACATTCCTTTTGTCACAATTCTAATTTTAATGCATCCATCATAAACATGTTTATTTATCAAATACTTTTGATGTTTCACTGCATCCCATGGTACTTAATAGATGCATGATCAAACAAATCTGCAGAGATGTATTAGGGCATGGGCAAATATTTGGTAGAAGAATTACTGTTCAAGTTTTGCTGCAGCCAAATATAGATCAAAAGATTATCTGTGAAAGATCATTTTTAACTTGAAGCTCATTAACAATGACGCTTATCCTTCTGAATAATCATTGTGTTCACTTCAAGAGGCAGACTTGTTAAACCCCTTCTGAAATAAACCTGGACTTTGTTTATAATAGTAAGAGGTGAGATTTTATGTTTCTTGACAAGGACCCAAGATTAATACTTGATAATCGACCATGGGTGCACGTATGAAGTTGTTTAAGAGCATTTGCTGCCTATGGAAATTTATTGGGCCAGTTACATTGCCATTATTTTTCTTCAAATTGAACCTTCAGGCTATAAAATTTCAGACAAAAATTTAGTTTTCTTCTGAGAGCAAAGTGCTGCACTGAGTTACAAGCCAACATTATATAGTTCTAGATATTACATCACCCTTTCTGGGGCAGTAGCTTTTGGAATTTGTAACTGCCAGCTATTCAGAATTCCATAGAAATTTTACCAATCACATTTTGAAGTTTTTGCTCATAACCATTCATGCCGTCATTGTGGATATATTTTGAGTTGTTTCCAGCCCCTATTTTCTTTCAGTACCAAGAATTTGAGCTAAACTAGTTTTGAGGTAGAAAGATATTGCGCCTCTTCTCAGTGCAATAATTTATACAAATGTGGGAAAAAAGTTGTAAGGCACCAAGGAGCACATTCCTTTTCACCTTCCACACAGTGCTCTCACTCAAACATGAAGGACTTGAAATTAAACCAGCTTAGTCCTCCAAGTCCTGTCCAAATGCTACATATTGAATACTAGCAGTTCATTTCTTTTTGACATTTACATTACTGTTTGCGCACTATGACTATGTAAAGTTCAAGCTTTTTAGGAATTAAATTTCTTTTTCCATTTGGAAACTCTGTCTGCAGATTTACTATTCTCATTCCAGATACTGAAAGTAATAATTATACGAGGAAAGCCAATTGTATCTGCAATGTACTTTCATGAATACTCATTTGTTCATTATTTAAAGTATATAAAATAAACACAATATACAAAATCCCAGTCATGATATGCATTTGTAAATTTTAAGTGATTAATTTAAGATTATCTGCCTTGATTGATGGTTGACAGTTAGAGAAACTCTTTTTTAAAAACTTTCCATCACTTAAACTGAAGCAGAACCTCCTTCCTGTCTACAGCTTGCCTGCTTCCTGAACCCTCTGTAATTAGAAAGACTGCTACATATGTTGCAATTTAAAAGATGTTCCTGTGTTGTTTAGAAAAACATATTGTTTGGCTTTCTTTCTATATTTATTGACACACTTTGAGCATTACAATGACAGAAGGTCTATGGGATTTGACCTAAAAGTACCACTAACAAGGAGTTAGTTATACCTGGACAATGCAACTTTATTTTTATGCAGCCATCTGTGATAATAATATCATCACTATCAAGACTTAAGAATAAATCTGAATGGAAAAGAAAATGTCAATTTCTGCTATACCAGATAATGTAAATGCAAAAACAAATTTCAAAGCATCTCCATAATTGCTCAGTTGGAGGAAAAAAATGATAGATGTCAACCTGACACTATAGACGGGCAGACTTTGAATTTCAGCATTTTGAAAAGTTCTCTCATAAGGATAGACTGTTCAGATAGGATAGGGTTTGAGATTTACTGATTCAGTGCTGCTGCAGAGAGTATAATAGAGTGGGTGGTGTAAAATCAGTAGCTGAAGTAATTTTTTGGAAATAATTGTTTCGAGCAAAAGCCTTGGTTTGAGAAGGTGGTGGTGACCTGTTGTAGTTCTCACACAATTTTGGAGGGAAGAGAGTTGCTAGATGTAAACACAGTGAGAAGATAAGAATGACAGTATATTTCCAAGGTAGGATAGTCAGTGGCACAGCAGATTTGAGGGGTGAAGGATTGCAAGGAAGCACGATTGGTCAGTGCAGGGTAACGGGCAGCAAGTGGGCAGATATTGTGCATCTTTGAAATAGAGATGGCAAGCTTAGGAGCTGGTATCAGAGTATCTCTGGTAAGTAACTGTAGTGTATTATTAGACTGTAAGATATATGAACAAAATTAGGCTACTTGGCCCATCAGGTCTGTTCCACTGTTTCATAATGGCTGACTTATTCCTTTCAACCCCAATCTCCTGCCTTCTCCCAGTAACCTTTGGCACCCTGGCTAACCAATAACCCATCAACCTTCACTTTAAATACTGTATACTCAGTGACTTGAGCTCCACTATTGTCCATGGTGGCAATGAATTCCGCAGATTCACCACCCTCTGGCTAAAGAAATTCCTTCTAATCTCTTCTAAATGGATGCCCCTCTATTCTGAAACTGCACCCTTTGGTCCTAGACTCACCTACTATACTATAGGAAACATCCTCTCACATCCACGCTATTTAGGCCTTTCAATATTCATTAGGTTTCAATAAGATCCCACCTAATTCTTCTGAACTCCAAAGAGTACAGGCCCAGAGCCGTCACACTACTGCTCATACATTAACCCTATTATTCCTAGAATCATTCTTGTGAACCTCCTCTGGAACCTCTCCAATGCCAGCAAATCTTTTCTTAGATGAGAGGCCCAAAACTGGTCACAATACTCCAAGTGTGGTCTGACCAATGCTTTATGAAGCCTCAGCATCACACCCTTGCTTTTAAATTCTTGTTCTCTTGAAATGAATGTTAGCATTGCATTTGCCTCAACCAGTAAGTTAGCCTTCAGGGAATCCTGCACAAGGACTCCTAAATCCCTTTGCATCTCTGATTTTTGAATTCTCTCCCCATTTAGAAAGTAGTCTACACCTTTATTCCTTCTACCAAAGTGCATGACCCCATACTTTCCTTCACTATATTCCGCATGCCCCTCCTTTGCCTTTGTCTTTTTACCTTTGCAGTTTCTTAACTCTATCTACAAGGTCACACATTGCAGCCACAATGCCTGGCTTTGGAGGGAATAAGTATTTGTAATCAGGGAGGAGTGCTATTCAGGTGGGCTGTTTTGCCTAGAAAAAGGTTTTTCTATTGCTTTTGGAACTGCTGTCTTACAGACAGGTTAGGGCTGTTTATCAGATTTCTGACTTGTGCCATGCAGGAAAACCTCTACAGAATTGGGAATTGAGTTACATGCTGCATTACATCTCACCTACTCATTCCCTTCATTGTATATATGTGGCTGACCTTGTTTTCTGTCAGCATTGATCACAGTTAAGGTCAGTAGGGTATGATAGCTTGAGCTTTTGCTGTCCATTTTTTTGTATCCAGGGAATTCGTAAGTTTTCTGCATGACATGTGTTTGCATAGAAAAGAAGATCGAGTTGCCTTTTAGTGAGGCGGATGCAATGTCTAAGACTAGTTGCCTAAATTCATAATCATTTTCCACGAAGAGAAAGGCTAGATAATATTGTACTTTCTGTTTTGTTCACCTAAACATCCATCTCAGTGAATGTCCTAAAAGATCACAATTTGCTCTGTCTTGTTAGGCCACTTTCAGGAGTATTATCAATGAGGAAATGAACTATGTTTTTAGTTTCAGGAACCTGTCTCAAATGTAGTTAAGTTAAAAATATATAAATGGAACTGCCAATGTGTAACTCAAATTTTAATACTGCACAGTTTTGACCCAATGACTTTGTAAAGGATTCAAAAATGCTATTTTTCACTGACATCTTTGATAATATATTGTTTTGATCTGAAATAAATAACTCAATTGTGTTTACACTTTTGCATCTCAGAGCCATTTTATTATTTGAATTAACTGACCTAAATGATGTACAGAGTATTAGTCATAGTCATACTTTATTGATCCCGGGGAAGTTGGTTTTCGTTACAGTTGCACCATAAATAATTAAATAGTAATAGAACCATAAATAATTAAATAGTAATATGTAATTTATGCCAGGAAATAAGTCCAGGACCAGCCTATTGGCTCAGGGTGTCTGACCCTCCAAGGGAGGAGTTGTAAAGTTTGATGGCCACAGGCAGGAATGACTTCCTATGACGCTCTATGTTGCATCTCGGTGGAATGAGTCTCTGGCTGAATGTACTCCTGTGCCCAACCAGTACATTATGTAGTGGATGGGAGACATTGTCCAAGATGGCATGCAACTTGGACAGCATCCTCTTTTCAGACACCACCATCAGAGAGTCCAGTTCCATCCCCACAACATCACTGGCCTTACGAATGAGTTTGTTGATTCTGTTGGTGTCTGCTACCCTCAGCCTGCTGCCCCAGCACACAACAGCAAACATGATCGCACTGGCCACCACAGACTCGTAGAACATCCTCAGCATCGTCCGGCAGATGTTAAAGGACCTCAGTCTCCTCAGGAAATAGAGATGGCTCTGACCCTTCTTGTAGACAGCCTCAGTGTTCTTTGACCAGTCCAGTTTATTGTCAATTCATATCCCCAGGTATTTGTAATCCTCCACCATGTCCACACTGACCCCCTGGATGGAAACGGGTCACTGGTACCTTAGCTCTCCTCAGGTCTACCACCAGCTCCTTAGTCTTTCTCACATTAAGCCGCAGATAGTTCTGCTCACACCATGTGACAAAGTTTCCTACCGTAGCCCTGTACTCAACCTCATCTCCCTTGCTGATGCATCCAACTATGGCAGAGTCATCAGAAAACTTCTGAAGATAACAAGACTCTGTGCAGTAGTTGAAGTCCGAGGTGTAAATGGTGAAGAGAAAGAGAGACAAGACAGTCCCCTGTGGAGCCCCAGTGCTGCTGATCACTCTGTTGGACATGCAGTGTTGCAAGCACACGTACTGTTGGCTGCCAGTCAGGTAATCAAGAATCCATGACACCAGGAAAGCATCCACCTGCATCACTGTCAGCTTCTCCCTCAGCAGAGCAGGGCGGATGGTGTTGAACGCACTGGAGAAGTCAAAAAATATGACCCTCACAGTGCTCGCTGGCTTGTCCAGGTGGGCATAGACGCGGTTCAACAGGTAGACGATGGCATCCTCAACTCCTAGTCAGGGCTGGTAGGTGAACTGGAGGGGATCTAAGTGTGGCCTGACCATAGGCCGGAGCAGCTCCAGAACAAGTCTCTCCAGGGTCTTCATGATGTGGAAGGTCAATGCCACCGGTCTGTAGTCATTGAGGCCGCTCAATGCAGTATTGCAGTAGCAGTTACAGAATTCCTCATAACTAAATCCTCAAAATTCCTTGATTTTTTTGAATCATTAAAAGATTTAAACTGGCATATTCAAAGCTCTATTTATTCGCCACACAATGATAGGCCTGAATTTTTAATTCACCCTGAATCAGGTCCAATACAAGGTCCATGGAAACAAGCCATTCCAACCACCAAGTCCAGGTTGACTATCATCCACCTCTTTACACAAATCCTACATTAAACCCATTTTTTTCTCTGTACATTCCTCTTAATTCCTCCTGTTTCTACCACTCACTCACACTAGGAGCAGCTAGCCTGTCAACACATGCCTTGGGAATGTGGAAGGAAATCAGAGGAAACCAATGAGGTCATAGGAAAAATGTCCAAACTCCACATAGACAGCATCCAAGTATTGAACTTGAATCTCTTGCACTATGAGGTAGTTGCACTTCTGTGTCACCCTGACTCAATTCTAACCTAATTCTGAAGAATATCTGATTTGACAGAAGACCGTATCTTTAATGATTTTACTCTGGACTTACTCAGGCACTATTAGCAAGTCTGCTTCACTTTCATCTCCAGCCTAGTGTGTTTCTGTTTTCTAAGTGCTGATGTATGCAACACACAAACTATAGTAGCTTTAAAGGGCTGAGAGAAGCAGGGAGATAAATTACAAGTTTTGGTTTTGAGCTGTCTAGTCAGACCATCCCTTATAACTAAATTAGGTTCTTCAAATTCATTATTCTAAATTATTCACAATACAATTTACTTATTGGGTATAGCCAATTGGCCAACTTTTTGTGTGTTTAATGGACTCACAGGTGATTTATTAAGTAAAATAATACTAAAGACTCAATAATTCCAACTAATTGGGACATCGGGACCAGTACATTTTAACTCAATTGAATAGCTTCCCCAATTAGTCCAAGTTTCATGGAAATCATTAAAAGGATATAAAAAGACAAACTGAGTAACAGAATATGTATTTAAATGAAATACAGAACAAATTAGAACATTACCAATACTACTGCAGTACCATAAAACTCTGTATTAGTTCCTAGTACTTACCAATGGAGGAATTCATCGATGTTGTATTCTTTTGATTGCAAGTGAACAAAATCACTGCAGACAACTAGAGCAGATAGTGGACTGCCATCATAAAATGCTGTCAGCGATTGTATCATCCAAAATTTCATTTTCATTGTAACATTTAAGACTATTGTCAATACCTTCATATTTTTCATAGTTTCTAATTTGTTCAATTAGTGAAATCATTTTGTTTTCACTCCCAGCCATTTCTAGCATCTCCATGCCTGACCTTTAAAACTGCAGTGAGCAAAACATTCCTGAGTTGTCTTCATGCTTATTTCTCACCAACTATTAGTGATAAAAGTTGCTGCTTATTGAACACAAACACATACAACTGATGCTATTTAACAACTGTTTGCTCGAAGCACGTTTTCGTATCTAACAGCCACACAAGTGCACAAGACTTACACAAGTCAGAAGCTGTTTGGCAACAGTTTCCTGCCGTGATTAAGTAGCATAGTGTCCCAAATAAACAAAGGAAATCCTGGCTATTTTCTCAATTTGTTTTTGTTCCTTAAGAATTGTCCCAAATAAGCGGCTACCTCGATTAACCGATGGCCCAATTGACTGGAAACCAGTGTACTTAAATAAAGAAATTTCAAGCTGAAGTTTGTGACTGCCTCTATAGCCTGTCTACAATATTAGTTTCTGCAGACTCCCAAGAGCCTAAATGTGTTTTATGTTACTTTTAATTAGTGAGGATAGCTGCTTTTTGCAGCTACTTGCCCATGATTGCCAAAGAGCTTGCTGTTAGTTTGGAGCAGATTCATAATACTGCAACACAGTAGCATTTGGGGCCATATCATTTACAGTATTCATGTATGGTTTATGGTTCCTAAGTTGGTATTAACTAAGAGAAATAAAAATAAGCTTTAATTTAATCATTTTAGACATGCTTTGGAATTTTTCTCCAGCTGCTTATATGCAATGTCTACATCACACTCTCCAGCTCACTGCTGGTTTGTTTTGGATTTGGCATTGCTTAATGTGAATCATTACATAATACTATACTGAATTAACTTAAGTAATTTTTATGTGCATTAATCCATATGAGTGTAAGTCTGTTTTGAAAGCGAAGCCTTGAAGGGTAACCTGGTGTTTCGATCCCTATAAGATGAAATAAATCAGACCACTGAGCCAATGTATAGAAATTTGCAAAGTGGGGACTGTACGAGATGCACCAATGCTCTACATAGTCACTTAGACATTAATAATTGAAAACTGAGGTATTATTTCTCTTGGCTTCTCCAGCGGCATACAAGTTTCTGTTGCCCGTGTGTTACCAGGAATGTCACATTGACTGAATGCCTGTCCCCAAGACTGGAGCATGCTAAATTTCATTATTCCTGGAAATGGTCAATGCAAATGCACTTGAACAATTTTAGTAAAAACAAAATCAGTGATTGTATAAAATTGGTCATTTGCAATATAAATTATGCCATCTTCTCCTCATTTGGGGCTTCAGTTAGCTTGCCTAAGATGCTAAAGCTGATGTTACAGATAAACTAGCCCTGATAAAGGCTTTGGAGCAAGAAAATGTCTCCATTTGCAAATAATAAATGCACAACATAGCAATGATTGATTGTTGTACTGCACTTCCAAAATCTGGTTCCATGAACTAGATCTAAATTCTTGATAGATTAATCATAAACTACCAATTTGTTACAGATCACTTTGAAGTCATTTTGCAATCCATTGGATACAGAGTGGTTTCTTAGTAGAATTCTTAACCTCCCAAGACTCTCTGGTTGTGCATTGATATCCATGCAGTTTTCATCTTGGCTGTTAGCACATTCCTTTGCCTTGTTTTCTTATTCTGATTGTTCAATGGTAGAATCACATATTGATACTTTTATAGTTGCATTGTTGTTAATGTTTTTTAAAATAAAAGAATCCTAGGGGTTTTACCTGTGAATATATAAAAGGAGAAGGAAAATTATGGTTACATAGCTCTTCTTTATTGGTGTAATTGATCTCTCAAGATTTGTAATAAATTAACTTCTCAACATTATTAATCATCAAAAGTCCAGAAATGTGTTGAATGTACTTAAAGTACACGAACAGTACTGTGCAAAAGTCTCTTAGGCACATATATACAGATAGGGTGCCTAAGACTTGTGTACAGTTCTGTAGAGTGGAGAGCAAGTTTATAAATCTGGTGGGAGCAAAGGATGTTGCAAATGGCGAGGATAGAGTGCCACAGGAGGGGTGTGCGGAGTGCTAGGGGTTGTGGGGGTGGTAGTGGCATGGGTACAGACACACCCAGCCCTGAGGCACCAGGCAAGGTCATTTGATTCCAATTAGGTTATTGATCATTACAGAATGTGCTTCCCGCCCCTCCCCTCTCCCTTCCCCTTTTCCCAACCATAATTCCCCTCTCCCCGCCCCCTTCTCACTCTTAGTCCACAATAGCGACCCATATCAGAATCAGGTTTATCATCCTTCCATCTGTCATGAAATATTTTTTATTGCAGTACAGCACAATACATAAAGTTAATACAGTACTGAGTAAGTCATAGTCACCCTAGCTACATATATGTGCCTATGACTTTTCCACAGTACTGCAAATTAGTTTTAAAAAAAAGAAAATTTCAGCAATTTGAGTGTAAGTACTTCATTGCTGCACATAGAATTTCTAAGCTATAGTGTCTATGAAAGAGTTAGAGATGAGTTTTACATTTACAAGGAATGATGCAGCCCTGTCATTGAGGGCTTGGATCTTAATTCATTCTTGTATCTATTTATCACCTTTCCTGTAATTAAAGTCTATATCATGGAACAGTGCCCAAGGAAGGAGTAAACATCATTTTCAAAGTTTAAGAATAAAGCAGTGATTCATACAGCATCCTTAATATCCCTGGAGTTGTCAGGCTTTCTCCTCCAGTAAAATGCTTTTGAATTATTATCGTCTTACAGGAAAATTAAATAAACAACTTGCATGCATGCTGCAACATCTTGCTGAGGATAAGATGATCATTTATTCTGTTTTAGAGCCTTTAGATCGAAAGACAAATGTTGACTGGAAGAAGTATCCCACTCCTTTTTGAATATTGTTATGCTGTCTGTTACATTTACCTCCACAGGTTTTCAGAATTTGGCACCTGCAACAATGTGACAGCTATCACACTTAAATATCAACCTTGGTTGTATGCTCAGCTTCCAGTACTTGAGGTTAAACCGTGACTCATTAAGTGAAGTGGCAAGCTGATGTACAATATCAGCAAATAAGTTCTGCTGGTTTAAAAAACTTGTGGAAACTCACCGTGCAACTTTAGTGAATTAAAATCTTAAATTTCCTTCTGCAATACCAAGCTGTAATGTCATTGAATACACTTACAAATGTGTCATTCTTTGAGAAATGGCATTTTTTTTAATATTAAACAATATTGATACTTATGGTAGTTATATTTTAAGAGCCAAAATTTCATGTGATTTTTTAAAAATCATTCGAACTTCATTGTCTGACAAGTAGAGGGAGAAGCATTCACAGATGATCTGTGTAATGAAGAAAATGGAAAAGCTTTTCATTTGGAGTTCTAACTTTTGGAGACAATTTTATTTTAAAACACTGCATTTTGAAGAACTGGATCAAAGGTTAATGTTCCTGAGTGCCATAAATGTTACTATATATAATCATCTTGAACTTCTTCAGTGATTCATTTTATTTCTCAGATCAATTTGTACTCTGTGTTCTGGGCCTAACTATTTGTACTGGCTTGCTGTTCAAAGCTCGCTGTTGGGGACAGTATTTATGGAGTTGCACATTAATTGATGGACATGGTTCTGCACTATCTCATTCCTCGATGAGAGCCTTGCAAGGACAATGAGGCAGTTAGCATTTCAAAAAGCTTCTCAACCACGACTCTGCCCTTGATGCTATTGGCCTACATACACTCTCATTTTACATCATCCAGCTGAGTGCCACAACCACCTCAGTCTGACAAGTAGTTTAAAAAGCCAGTTTAAAAAATGTAAAAATAAAAGCACTTCTGAAGAAGACAGTATTGCAACCAAATCCCTAAGACTTGGAAGAGGGAAACTTCTGACGTGAAAACTCGTTGACCTGTTTTGGGAGGAGAGAAAATGTCAAGAAAGCTGAAGGCATCAAACAATGGAGCACTGAATGAAGTTGGAGGAATTCAGCAGGACAATCAGCAACTATCAACTGTCCATTACCCCCCACAGATGCTGCCTGATCCACTGGGTTCTTCCAGAGTCTTGTTTGTTCCTTCATATTCCAGCATGTGCAGTCTCTTGTGTCAGCACCATAATCATCACCTTCAAGAACAGAGACAAGTTTGACTGTGGTAACTGCAGAAGGAGTAACTGGTTTAATGTTCTTTCCTGTACTGAGATAGAGTGGAAACCTTTTCACTTGTCATCAAGACAGATCATCTCATGCATCAAGGTAGCACAAAATGGGTAAAAAAATATCAAAATGTAGGATAGAGTGTTACATGTACAGAGAAAGTAAATTACATGTAGACAAATAAAGGCCATGATGAGGTAGTTTGAAAGATTAAGAACTAACCAATCTCTCGAAGCACTTCATAGCAATTGATGTCAGAACCACAGGTCGATAGTCATTCAGGCATGCCTCCTTGCTCTTCTTCAGCACTGGGATTATTGTTGCCTTCTTAAAACACGAGGGGATCTTAGACTGAAGCAAGGAGCAGTTGAAGATGTCAGCTAGCTTGCTTGCACAGGCCCGGAGAACCCATCCTAGGACGCCATCTGGGCCCGTTGCCTTCCTTGGATTTACCTTCAGGAAGGCCCTTCCTAACGTCCTCTTCGGTGACGATGAATCTCGATGCCACCAGGTCCGGTTCATCTGGAGGGAGCGGGATGCTCCTCTTCTGTTCGAATCTTGCGTAGAATACGTTAAGTTTGTCAGGAAGAGAAGCGCCACAGTTATTGATATTCTCGGCCTTTTCTTTACGCCCAGTGATCTCATTTAGACCCTGCCATAGTCTACTGGCATCCCTCTGGTTAGCCTGGGCTTCCAACTTGGCTCGATATTGCCTCTTGGCGCCCTTAATGGCTTTCCAGAGTTCTGACATAAACCTGAACTCGTGCAGCAGTTGTGTTATGCTTTGAGCAATCTGATGCAGAAAATGGTTTGAATTCATACTGCCTTTCACATTAGCTGCTTCCAGCTGACAGTAAAAGGCATTAATTATGAATAACAGCTCAACATGAAAGGCATTAAAGGCATAGACTTCAGCCATGTTAAGTGGTTCAAACATGCTATTACCATGAGAGCAAAGCCCAAACAGTTTCTTAAATTATTTGGAGCACTAAGGGTTTTTTGAAAGTAAGGGATTTTAGTGAATTTACATAAGTTCAGCATTGAATTGATGATGTGGTAGAAAGAGAGTTTAAAGAAAGAAAAAAGTAGTCTTGAATCTATGTTCACAGCCTTTTTAGACTGCCCCTGAAACCTTTCACAACTAATAAAGTGCTTTGAAGTACTTCCTAGAATAATACAAGAAGCATAGCAGTCAGTTTTCACACAGCGAAGCCCCCCAAACCAGCAATGATCAATAATCTGTTTTTATTGACATTGATTAAGATAGGTACTAATCAAGATACTGAAGTAATTCTGATGGCCCACTTTAATGTATTGCCACTCTAATAATTCTGAATGTTCAGTGTCAATGTCATCAGTACAGTTTTGTTCTCTTGCATTTTTTTTCCTAAATCTCACCCCTTTATTTTGACACTCCATAAAGTCTACTCCTTGAATTTGTCCAACTGTCCAACTGTCTTGTGATTCAATTCCAAATTATACAGTGCTGTGCAAAAATGTTAGGCACATGTAAAAAAAATTCTGTAAAGTGAAGATGCTTTCAAAATTAATGACAAGTTTCTAAATATCAAAAAACTACTATAAAGAGCAGTAAACAGTAAAAAGAACTAAATCAATTCAGTATTTGGTCTGACCTTTAAAACTGCATCATTTCTCTTAGGTACACTGTCGTGCAGTATACAAGAAAATTGGCTGGTAGGTTGTTCCAAACATCTTGGAGAAATTGCCACAGTTCTGCAGACGTTGGGTGTCTTGCTTGTTTCTGTCTCCAGGTAATCCCAGACACCTCAATGATCTTGAGATCACAGCTCTGTGGAGGCCACATCATCTGTTACAGAACTCCTTGCTCTTCTCTTAGCTGTTCTTTACGACCTTGTTTATGTGTTTGAGGTCATTGTCCTGCTGCAGAATGAAGTTGGGACTGATCAGGTATCTCCCTGATGGTATTGCGTGTTGGATGAAGAATCAGCTTGTACTTCTCAGCATTGAGGATTCCATTAATTTTGACCAGATGACTAACTCCATTTGCAGGAATACAACTCCAAACGTGCAAGGAACGTCCGCCATACTTCACTGTTGGCTGCAGACATTCATCCACGTAGCGCTTTCCAGTTTTTCTATGGACAAACTGTTAAATATTTGAGCCAAAAATTCCAAATTTCAATTTGTCAGTCCAAAGCACTTGCTGCTATCTTCAGCACCCCAGTCCTTGTGTTTTTATGTATGGTTGAATCTCTTGGCTTTGTTTCCACTTCGGAGGAATGGCTTTTAGACAGTAACTTTTCCCTGAAGACCACTTCTGATAAGACTTCTCTGTTTCCCACTGTGGTTTCTGTGAATTCAGAGCTGATAGCAGTGCTGGATTTCTTCTAATCCAGAAGGGATGTCTAAGGGACGTTTGATATATCTCTCGTCAGCTGCACCCAGTTTCCGTAGCCGAACATTGCGTTTCTGGTCCTCAACCTTGCCCGTTTCTTTGTGCTTCTTCAGATGAGCTTGAACAGGAAATCTTGAAACTCCTGTCTGCTGTGAAATTTCTGCTTGGGAGAGACCTTGCTGATGCAGGAAGACCACCTTGTGTCTTGTTGCTGTACTCACGATTGACATCGTGTAAGAATTGATGATTTGAAAGTTAAACTGTTACTTCTGCCACACCCGTTTCTGTTTCAGTTAATCAGTTTAGTTCATCCAACTCATTATTTTTGCATTCTGTTTGGTAGCTTTGATTAATCATGGACTGAACTATATATCAACAAAGTAATCAAGTTTTTATTTCAAAAGTGGTCTATTACTTAATATATTACTTTCTTTAATGAAATACAAACATCTCTCTGTAACATAATTTTTTTTGGAAAATGAATGTTTGGAAATCTAAAATTTGCTCTTTTCTACTGACGCTCTAATGCAGAAGACAAAAAATAAGCATCTAAGGCGAAATTTAGATTATAAAAAATCTCGGGTGCCTCAGACTGTATTTGTAACTTTGTGGCGCACCTTGAAACATATTCTTGCATTGAAGGTGAATTATAATCACAGGCATTTGCTGTTTTTACAGCAGGCAAAGTATCTGCTATCGAAGAGCCCAATTACAAATCACTGTTCACTGACCCCTGACATTTGGCATTCGGTCACTAGAGAAGTTGACAGTCAACAATGTTAGACTGAGTGTAGGGGAGCTTTTGATTATCTGTCAGCTTACATTATCAATCAAATGGAAGCAGCATTGTTTGTGTTATACCAGTTGATTAAACTTTCGCTGTAAAAATAAATAGAATCTGCTGAAGGAGTATAACATTTACACTTACTCCAAAGGTAGTGCTCTTAAACAGGACCCACTGCATGACATCCTGTTACCTGTTCATGATTTTCCTCCAGTAGTTACAGGTCTAGGTCTCTGAAATGATAAAAACAGTTTCAGATATTTACATGCCCACTGCCAGCTTTGCCTACACTTCGGTAAAATTTTAAAATTCACTCTGAGCCATCCAGATCCACTGCTGCTGGTTTCTAAGTTCAGTGGCTCGTCAACAAGTCATTTTAAATCTCATTCAAGCAGGATGCTCCATCTAAAATAGTTATAACATGTCCCCAGCTCCCTCAGATTACAAATAGATGAAATGACCTTCACAGACAGCAAAAAGGAAAGCAATCCTGTTCAGAAGCAGGGATCAATAGTGGTTCACAGTATAAAGCAAAACTGCTTGTCTGATCAAGAGCAAAAAAAAACTGCAGTATTTACAGTACAAAACATGAAAATAGCACTTTAAAAGCAGCAATTACCTTAAGGAACACACACAAAATTGCTGGAGGAATTCAGTAGATCAAGCAGCATCCATGCGAATGAACAAACAGTCAACAGTTCAAGCAGAGACCTTTCCTCAGGACTGCTTTCCTTAATTACTTAAGGCTTGGAAACATCCAGAACATGATTGAAGATATTGGAATCATTAAAAGAAGGAGCCTACTCATGGGTGCTTACTTTGTCCAGCCCAGAACTTATCCCTCAACATTGCTAATTTAATGTAATGAACTTGTTTCTCTAAGCTTTGTTAAAATACTTGCTTAAAAATATGTTGGAATTCTGAGTTTTAAAATGAAAGAATATGGCATTCCAGCTTTGATGCTTGCTTTTTGATCTAGCTAACATACAAAGTTGTTCTGATGAGGGAATTGGTCAGGCGAAAAGATAAAATAAAATAATTGCACCCTTAATGGCTGTTTATTGATCTTTGCTTGAGAATGTTGTTTTGGTGACAGAATAATGCTTCACCGTGATGGTCCTCTTTCGCTTGCCCAGCTGCCTGTAAACACTTACTCTTTATAATACAAATGAAGACGCTAGTGAAGTGCATTGTAATCTGAAATTCTAGTATAGTGTGAACCATTTCTATTGCAGTGACAGAAAAAGCCAAGATGATCTAGTACCTATTCATCGTGCAGTCTGTAGAGCTGGATTTTATCTATTTCAGATCTGTAAGACCATGAGACATAGGATCAGAATGATCCCAACTGGCCCTATGAGTCTGCTCCACCATTCTATCTTAGCTAACTTATTGTCCATCTCAACCCCTTTCTCCTGCCTTCTCCTTGTCAACCTCCGCCTTAAATATACCCAGTGACTTGACCTCTGCGCCATTTGATTCATCATCGTCTGGCTAAAGAAATTCCTCCTCATGTCTATTCTAAATAGAAATCCTTATATCCTGAGGCTGTACCCTCTTGTCCTCTATTTAAGCATCCTCTCCACATTCACTCTTTCTAGTCCTTTCAATATTTGATAGGTTTCAATGAGATCTTCCCTCATTTTTCTAAATTCCAATGAGTACAGGCCTAGAGCTATCAAACGCTGCTCAAATGTTAACCCTGTTAATCTGTATTTAATCTTCTGGATGTAAAAACGGGAGAGGGTGGAAGAGGCATGGAAAGGGGGTGTGGGAGAGAAAGAGTTGTGGTTTAGGTAAGAAAGGGTGGGTAGAAAAGCTTAGAGAGTGGAGAAGGGGAAAGAGATAGGGAGGAAAGAGGAAAAGGAAGGGAGACCGGTGGTGAGAGAAGAGAGAGGAGGAGGTAGGAGAGCAAAGGGAGAGAGTAGGAAGGAAGAGGAGCAAGAGAGAATGGCAAGAAGAAAGGAAGGAGAAGAGAAGAAGTGAAGAGGAAGGGAAAGAATTGAGGTGGAAGGAAGAGGAGAGAGAGTGAGAGAAGCGGGGGAGAAGAGGAAAGTGAAACAGCAGGAGTTAGAGGAGTTAGGAGGAAGAAGAAGACTCAATTTTATTTTTGTTGATCACGAGTATTTCTTCCCAAATCCTATCTTGGCATGCACCTTGAATTACAAAACTCTCCTTAACTTGTCGTGCTTTGTTTTTCAATCCATTAATAGGTTTGTACTAAGGGTGAATTTAATGAATTGTAAAGCTTTGCTTTCTGATCATTGTAAGTTAACCAAAGCTAACCCTGTGAATGCCATCTACCAATATTCACTATTGTTCTAATTTGATTATATACAGTACAATTCCAAAACCTTCCTGTTTTCAGGTTAGAGCAGATGATTGCAAATTATGGTTGTTGCAATAACTAATGTACACATGATCCTCTGGTGTACTGAATGCACTGGGCATTCCCAATAATGCCAGACATTGAACAGTGCCTACTTAATGTTGCTTATAAAAGTTCTACTCTGCATACAAGATTTAGGAACAGTATGGGTCTTGAGAATTGAAGCAGGTTTTAACAAAGAATACTGGTCTGTTTTGATGTTAGTTAAGTAGCTTATCCCTTACCTAAGTCACTGATCCTCTTTCTATCCTATTTCTCAGTTCAATCTCTAATCTCACTTTATGTGCCTTAAAGTTACCTATGCCATATTTCCAAACCCATTTTGCTCTCTCCAAGCCCTGTCTCCACAATTTCAATGTTCCAGCCTTCTTTCTCACCACTCAATCTTACCTCCAAATCATTGCATCCCTATCCCCAGCTAAGCCTTTAGCTGACTCCTAAGGTTTCAATGCTCTGTTTGACCATGTTCCCTCCCAACCAAGGTCAGCACTCTTTCCCAGTGAAACACCTTCCACCCCATCAAAAGGTCCTGATCATTTTTCTACTTTCCTCATTTTAAAATCTTGATCTGCCTCTTCTGTTCTCGCCAGTGCTTGTTTCTGTCTGTGATTCCTTCACATCCCATCCAGTGCCCAGATTCTAACTTCCAACACTTCTTCATTTGCGAAAATCCTCATTTCAGCTGCCTGCTCTCAGGTCTAGAATTGATTCACTTCCCCAAGATCATGAGAGAAAACAACCACCTCACTTTGATCTTCTCTCCAAACTTCTTCAACATTATATTCTGCCTGCATACCCCAGAATCGCCTTTTCTTAACATCACCCCCTCTTCACTGAACTCCATCCTCATAAATCCTATTGATTCCATGATCCACTCCACAGCACATGCTCCATGAACTCTACTCAACATAGTAGTGGGAGATCAAGGTGAAAATTCTGCCAAGCTCACCCCTTTGAGCCTGTGCATTGCAGAATATCTAAGCCTCCTGTTCAACAGACCGAAGCAATACCTGTTGCAACCTAGACAAATGCACAAGGGCTTTACTAGGCTAATTACTGAGATGACAGGTTTGTCCAGTTAGGCCAACCTGTTCCGTTAAGCTTCCTATGAACCTACCAAGGCTCACTAGCCTCTGCAAGAAATTCCTACACAAGTCAGTCTTAAGTGATCGGTCCCTGATCTTCTAATTATGTAGGGCTTGAGACTCCTCCATTATTGGAAATATCTCAACATCTCTCCTTGCCCCTTATGGATCATATATGTTTCAGTGAGATCACCTGTCATTCTTCTAATCTTCAAAGAATTAACATTTAACTTCTTCAGCCTCTTGTAGTTGGACAGCCCTGTCATCCCAGGAATTAGCCTAGTGAATCCCTCCTATGCCTGTAGAGTGCCTATAAAAAGTATTCCCCCCCCCGCCCCCAGAAGTTTTAGTGTTTTATTGCTTTACAACATTGAATCACAGTGGACTTAATTTGGCTTTTTTTGACACAGACCAACAGAAAAAGACTTTTTCGTGTCAAAGTGAAAAGAGAGCTCTACAAAGTGATCTAAATTAATTACAAATATAAAACACAAAATAATTGATTGCATAAGTATTCACCCCCTTCAAGTCAGTATTTAGTAGATGCAGCTTTGCACATCTGAACACTGCAATTTTCCCCCATTCTTCTTTACAAAACTGCTCAAGCTCTGTCAGATTGCATGGGGATTGTGAGTGAACAGCCCTTTTCAAGTCAAATTCTCAATTGGATTGAGGTCAGGACTCTAACTTGGGCACTCCAGGACATTAACTTTGTTGTTTTTAAGCCATTCCTGTTTAGCTTTGGCTTTATACTTGGGGTCATTGTCTTGCTGGAAAACAAAACTTCTCCTAAGTCACAGTTCTCTTGCAAACTACATCAGGTTTTACTCCAGGATTTCCCTGTATTTTGTTGCATTCATTTTACCCTCTACCTTCACAAGCCTTCCAGTGCCTACTGCAGTGGAGCATCTCTACAGCATGATGTAGCAATCACCATGCTTCACAGTAGGGATGGTGTGTTTTTGATGATGTGCGGTGTTTGGTCTATGGCCAAACGTAGCGTTTAGTCTCATGGCCAAAAAGCTCAGTTTTGGTTTCATCAGACCTTAGAACCTTTTTCCATCTCACTTCAGAGTCTCCCACATGCCTTCTGGCAAACTCTAGCAGAGACTTCATACGTTATTTTCAACGGTGGCTTTCTCTTTGCTTAAAGCAGCAACTGGTGAGGCACCCAGGTGACAGTTCTGTATGCACGGTCTCTCCCATCTCAGCCATTTCTCCAGAGTTGTCATAGTTCTTTTGGTGGCCTCCCTCAGTAGTGCCCTTCTTGTACGGTCATTCAGTTTCTGAGGACGGCCTGCTCTAGGCAGATTCATGGCTGTGCCATAGTCTTTCTTTTTCTTGCTGATTGACTTTACTGCACTCCGAGATATATTCAGTGACTTTGGCATTTTCTTGTAGCCATCTCCTGACTTGTGCTTTTCAATAGCCTTTTTGTGGAGTTGTATGGAGTGTTCCTTTGTCTTCATGGTTTAGTTTTTGCCAGGATTCTGACTTACCAGCAGTTGGACCTTCCAGATACATGTGTACTTTTACTACAGTCAGTTGAAACAATTTGACTGCACACAGGTCTTCTAAAACAGATCTCCATTTAATTAATTATGTGACTTCTAAAACTAATTGGCTGCACCATGATGATTTGATGTGTCATATTAAAGAGGGTGAATATTTACACAATTATTTTGTGTTTTATATTTGTAATTAATTTAGATCACTTTGTAGAGATTTGTTTTTATTTTGACACAAAAGTGTCTTTTTCTGTTGTTCAGAGCAAAAAAACAAATTAAATCCACTATGATTCAGTGTTATAAAACAATAAAATATGAAAACTTCCAAGGGGGGTGAATACTTTTTTTAGGCACTGTATATACTCTCATAAATAGGGGGACCAAAACTGTCCACAGTACTGCAAGTGCAGTCTCATCAATGCAGTATAATTGTAACGATCAGACCTATTTCCACATTCTAACCTCTTTGCAATAAAGGCCAATGGCTGCACCTGCCTATTAAACCTTTGTGATTTATGCCTCTGAACTTAAGTCATATGCAATCTCTCTTCAGTTCTCCATTCAAATTCACCTTTTGATTCCTTTACCAAAGTACATGACCTTCACACTTTCCAACATTCAACTCCATTTACACATTCAGTCTGTCACCACCCTGTGCCAGTCAGTTATTCCCTCATGTCAATATGCTTTCCCCCAGTTCAACTATTTTCATTCATTAGCAAACCTGAAAACCTTTTCTCTGCCACTCCACCAGGTCATTAAAGTTCAAAGTAAATTTTACCATCGAAGTACATATATGTTATCATGTACAACCCTGAGATTCATTTTCTTTAGGGCATACGCATCAAATCTATCGAGTAGTAACTAATATGGGGTCAATGACTGGTCAAGCAGAGTGCAGAGGACTTGAAAATGCAGGTGTAAATAAATAGCAATAAATAACAAAAGCATGAGATAAAGTGAGATCATTGGTTGGGAACACTTCAGTGATGGGGCAGGTGAGTGTAGTTTTCCCCCTTTGTTCAGGAGCCTGATAGTTGAGGGATCCTAACTGTTCTTGAACCTTGTGGTACAAGTCCTGAGGCTTTTGTACCTTCTACCTGAGAAGAGAGCATGACCTGGGTGGTAGGGATCTCTTTTTGATGGACAATTTAGAGAATTTTTGACCCCCTCCACCCCCGCTAGCAGTTGCTGCCTAACCCACTGAGTTCCTCTACCAGTCTGTTACTTCATATTCCAGCATCTGCAGTCTCTTCTGTCTTTAGAGGGCGTTTGGAACTTGTTTAAATAAACAAGCAATTTAAATAAACCCCCAAGATGGCATTATCCTCCTGAGTATGGGAATTGAGTAATGTCTCCGACAACCTGACTGGCTATGTTTGGAGTAACTAAACCATAATGCCAGCAACTATGTCAGTTCTGTTATCTGTCTGACACTTTTTCAAAGATTAAAAGTGTGCTCATTTTAAAAAATATTTTTGAAATGCCCAGGCGTTTCTATTGATCTCAGTGTTCCACGTTCAGATAAATTCTTAAACAGTTAACTCAAGTTCTTTGAAAGCCTTATATGCACATCTAGGCAGTGCCTATTATTTAGTAATGCCATTGCAAGCTTTACTAGATGCATAAACAACAAAAAGTTCTGATAGCTTTCTTTCCTAAGCCAAATCATTAAGTTGACAGAACCTATTGGGTGGAAATCCAGAAATGTTTCCTTTTACATTTTTCAAACTCTGCTTATTATATCTGTTTTAACTTGCTTCAATGCTGAAATTTAGCTTCATGTTTTGTCAGCTTTGAGCTGTAGGTGGTCAACTTCCTCAAACCTCTGCCTTGCATTGAGTAAAATTTTACAGCTGTTCCTGTGATGTGAGTGCAGCTGGATGTCATGGTGCTAATTGAATGGTGTGATTCACAGTTATTTTTCCATTACCTCACTTTTTCATGTTAGTCTAACTTGATTTTGTCTGCCTGCTACCCCCCCACACACCTCCCCCACCATGCTTTATTCTCACTGGGAGGAGCGGGTACTGAAGGAGTCTCACCTGCTGCACAAATATGGTTTGGCTTTTTCAAAAAAATTCCCACAACAGTAGTTTAAAGCTTTCTTTGTTGGCAAAGTAGAATATCCTTAGCCTCAAAGATGTGCCATTAGGACTTTTAGGATTTTAATACTAAATGTTATTACTTTTAATTCTGTCAGAGTTGTAGTTCAATTGAAATAATTCAGAGTAAATAATTAATCATGAATTTTATTCTTTTCTGTGAGAATATGCTGACTCACTCCTAATTTGTCAAAGAATATTCAAATGTGAAAGCTTTTAATTCAACACTTAGTTGTGAGCAAAATATATTTTTTAAAACTGCGCAAATGCATGATTGATTCCACTTCTAAATGCTGTGATATATTTAGATAATTCAGTTAAAGATTAACTTTACACTGTATAAAGAAAATATAAAAAGAATAGGCCATTCAGTCTGTTGTGTCAGCCTGTCACAAGGGCAAATAAAACCTGCTTTCTATCATAACTTCTTTTTTCTGCTTTAATTTTTTATTGACTGATGTTCTTTGCTGAGCAATAATCTATTAGTTTCACTTTTGAAATTTTAAATTGGTCTAGCCTCAACAGTTTGTGGTGGGAAAACGTTGCAATTCCGCAACTTGAACAAATTGGTTATTGGTTTATTATCATCATATGGACCAAGACAGAGAAAAGTTTTTCTATGCATACCATCCTTTCTATACATAAGTGCATCAAGGTAGGACAAAAGGAACAAAAATTAGAATATAATGTTACAGTTACAGAGAAAGTACAGTGTGGCTAGACAAATAAAGTGCAAGGGCCAAGATGAAATGAAAATTAGAGTTAATTTGTATTGTTAAAGGGGTCCAAAATATGAATGAGCATTTTTCTCATTCAGTAGTAATTTTGATGAATTAAATGTGGTTAACAATAGGTGTTTATCTACAACAATGATGCTATATCAATGCAGTTTATTTTAGTATTAATGACAAATGTTCATTCCTGTAGCCATGACATAGCAAACATTCAAGGAGCAATTTCTTTATTACTTGTGGGTAAAGTAAAGGGGAGACCCATTTATATTTATTGCATAAGAATGTAAATATTAGGAGTAGGAGTAGGCCAGTGGGCTGTTCACTGAGTAACCTAAATTTTTCAGTTATGCCGTTTATTTTCAGCCTACATTGATATCCTGGTTAATGATTTTTCCCTACATGTTCTCACTTGTTTGGCTTCAGAGTCCATGTCACTTCAGAACATTAGAAGTTGGATTAGAATATTGTATCCTGGCAATTATAATCTCAGCAATACTGAAACTGTAATGGTAAACTGCCATGTTAACTGATCATAGTATCAATGCTCAATTTGAGAACTGGGGAAGTACAGATTATGGAAACAGCAGGATTTGGGGTCTCTGTAAACGTCATATTACAGTGGAAGCAAAATGGCTATTTCAGTTGTGTGTCAAAATGTGTTTTTATGTGAGGTTTTTATTATAAAGTTATGTGAGCTTTTTATTATAAAGTGATGTGGGAAATTAAGTGTTAGAACAACAAACATTCAAAATTGTCAGTGAAAAGGTGAAGAAAACATTTCAGCTGATGAGGGTGCTGAAAAGGCAACTACAAGGAAGAACACTGGCAGCATTGCAAAAGAGATATGATTGCAGCAAAAAATATTTACAAAATCTTTTTTTGTGGGGACATATATTGAGGAATTAGTTAAGAATGCTGTCCCTTTTTGGATTGCAGATTTAATGAAAAGAAAAAACTGGATGATTAATATCTCGTTATTGAGAAATAGTTTTCTATCATATTCTAAATGGCATTAATTACAGCAACAGTAACATTGTCCAAATAAATGAGTTATGGTACTAATTCATAAACCATTTTATATAAAACCGCAGGTGCTGGCAGACCTGCAGAACTAAGCTATATCTGGGGACATTTTGATTATTTGATTTGAGTAATGAAGCAATTCAAGCTGCCAAAAGGGGATGTGTGCTGCTTTATCAAGGTACAAGTTAACAGCATGTTTCTCAATCTTTTAAACACGGGGTCAAGCCAGTCTGCAATTCCTTACATTTACTCTGCCCTTACCAGTAGCACTTTAGTTGAAATATAACAAGAGACAGACCTAACAGGAACTTTATAAAATGAAAAGATGAGGTATTATTACACCCTCAGGATACATCTGTCACTTTAGAAAAGGGCAGGAATACCATCTGTTAAGCTTGCTGCAAAATTACAGCCTTAAAAATGTTAATGTTATCAGATATTAGAATATACTTTTAAATTTTTAATAATACAGGCTGCAAGAGAATTTCCATGCTTTTGGGAGCTGGAATTGCCATAACTTATTTCAGCTAGGTCCTTAATAATCAATGAGAGAGAAGAGAATTTCTGGGCCAGAATGATTTTGAAGGTTCCAGCAATATGAATTAGTTTCCCTAAATCAGATTTGATTTAAAGTTTTATGTAATAATGCTTACACTCTCTACTGCTAATAAATGTAAAAGTTACATACTTGAGTACCATTTTGATGATCACATTTATTATAACAATTTCTAATTATTGTCTGTAATGTCCTTAAATTAAGGAATACCTTGGTGAAACATTTTTTCCTCTTGTAGAATAATATGTTAATTTTAAAGTCAGGAATCAAAATTTAGTAGATGTTTAGAACATTGTTGGATTCCATCTGAAACACCGACACACTGCATTCCTGGTGGGAACTGGATGGTAGGGCGTGGCAAGGTTTTACCACAGATGTTTAGTTATTTCCAATAATTAATTCCTATTTTTACATCCCATATCAAGCTCACCCTAATGTCATGCCCACACTGTCTCAAGTAAAGCGGTCGGAAACCCAGTCTCGCATTTTTACTGATGCCTTTCTGTAAAGGGATCCCAAAGTGTTGAGAGCAGTCTGTAGTGGTTGCCTTTTCATTGGTGGTTCGCAGCTTCCCACTGGTGTAATATGTGGACTTAAACTAAGCTGATGCTGGTATTACAGAGATTAAGAATTCAACAAGTCGGGTATCTTTGTTTTGGTATATCCCGTAAATGTATTGATATGCTGCACTTTTTTCCAAAAGTAAACAAAATGCCCAAGTAAAAAAGAATCACATTTTATTTAAATTTACATCTTATTTTAAAGGGCTATGTTGAACTTTTGCTGACTTAAAATTAAGACCTTGCTACTGTACAGCTGATGAGAGCAAAACCAGACAATTCTAAAGACATCACTTCGGGCATGAGCAGATTGAATAGCCTTGCCTAAATCACGTCATCCTCAGCATCCCATATATGGTTGGCCATCAGAGATATTCAAGTTTCCAGTTCTCTATTGTGTCTACTAATGCTTCAAAGAGCAGCCACTCTCATTACCAAACTGAACTTAACCTAATTAATTAGCCTCTGAATGAAGTCACTGACAATGAATGTTAAAGTGGAGTTCTTCAAATGTGTGGTAATTCTTAAATAGGTTACACAAAAGATAACTAACACAAACCTTATCCTGTTAGAAGTTGTATCACTAAAGTTTCCTTAATAAACTACAAGTCTACTCCAAATACAATATGTTGTTTTTTAGGAACTTAAATTAGACACAAAAAGATTATGTTGACTCATGATAAAAGTAATGTACTTCACATGAACATCACTTTACATCAAATAAATGCAATTGCAAAGAAAGCATGATGGCTACTCCATTAGGAGTCTGGGGAGATTCAACATGACATCAAAACCTTTGACAAAATTCAATAAATGCATGGTGGAAAGTGTATTGATTGACCACATTACGGCCTGGTATGGGAACACCAGTGCCTTTGAATGGAAAATCCTACAAAAGGTAGGATTTAGCCCAGTAAATAACGGGTAAAGCTCTCCCCGCCATCTACATGAAACGTTGCCGTAGAAACGAAATATCCATCATCAACGATCCTCACTGCCCGGGCTGTGTTCTTTTCTCGCTGCTGCCATCAGGTCGATACAGGCGCCTCAGGACTCTCACTACCAGGTTCAAGAACAGTTACTACCCGTAAACCATGGGGCTCTTGAACAAAAGGGGATAACTACACTCATCTATTGAGATGCTCCCACAACCAATGATCTCACTTTAAAGATTCTCTATCTTATTATTTATTTATATTTGCATTTACACAGTTTGTTGTCTTCTATTCTCTACTTGCTCTTTCATTGATCCTGTTTACAGTTACTATTCTATAGGTTTGCTGAGTATGCCTGCAGGGATAAGAATCTCAGGGTATGTGCTCTGTAAATAAATTTTACTTTGAACTTTGTAGCTAGTTAAGGCTTGAATGCATTTAAGTGATAGTTAGATGGATTGCCCATTTCTTTAATACATTATATAAAATTCAAATATTACATTTAATTGTTTCACTGGGTGAAATTATTTGATATACTGCATCCGGTGCTCCCGGTGCGGCCTCCTGTGAGACCCGACGTAGACTGGGAGACTGTTTCGCTGAACACCTACACTCTGTCCGCCAGAGAAAGCAGGATCTCCCAGTGGCCACACATTTTAATTCCACATCCCATTCCCATTCTGATATGTCAATCCATGGCCTCCTCTGTTATCAAGATGAAGCCACACTCAGGTTGGAGGAACAGCACCTTATATTCCGTCTGGGTAGCCTCCAACCTGATGGCATGAGCATTGATTTCTCTAACTTCCATTAATGCCCCTCCTCCCCTTCTTACCCCATCCCTTATTTATTTATTATTTTCCCCCCTTTTTGTCTCTTTTTTCTCTCTCTGTCCCTCTCTCAATCACTCCTTGCCTGCTCTCCATTTTGCTCTGGGCTTCCCTCTCTTTTTCCCTAGGCCTCCCATCCCATGATCCTCTCCATTCTCCAGCTCTGTATCCCTTTTGCCAATCAACTTTCCAGCTCTTAGCCTCATCCCTCCCCCTCCTGTCTGCTCTTATCATTTCAGATCTCCCCCTCCCACTTTCTCTCTTACTATCTCTTCTTTCAGTTAGTCCTTCGAAGGGTCTCGGCCCGAAACGTCAACTGTACTTCTTCCTATAGATGCTGCCTGGCCTGCTGCGTTCCACCCGCATTTTGTGTGTATCGCTGAAATTATTTGAAACTGAGTCTTGTATGGTCTATTATCTAGGTAAATTGCGTAGAGATAGTGACAGCAGGCTAATCACAATGAATGCTTTGAACCCTATTGTGGATAGTCCAAATATTTGTTAAATGTGAACTGGTCAATAGGTTTTCAAATACCGTACCTGTCGCATTGTATTCATTTCATGATACTTCACTGCAGTCATTAAAGAAATATTATTACCTCATTGGATGAATTTCAGACTTTCGATCATTTGCTCTTAAAATAAAGAGTGTCAGAGTTAAGATAGCTGATAACAGTTTGGAGTTCATACAGTAATGTATTAAAATCAGAAGTGTGCTCAGGATGGTATCGAACTGGGTTTCAGAGGATTGAGCAGCTTTTTCTGATCTTGTTGTGCAGTTTACATTTCAAAGCATTCAATAAGTAATTAGTCAAACTTATGCAGATTACTTCAGAGAACCTTACAGCAAAGGAAGCCAATCGACCATTCTAACTCAAACAACAGGAATTCTGCAGATGCTGGAAATTCAAGCAACACACATAAAAGTTGCTGGTGAACGCAGCAGGCCAGGCAGCATCTCTAGGAAGAGGTGCAGTCGACATTTCAGGCCGAGACCCTTCGTCAGGACTAACTAGGACTAACAGGACCATTCTAACTGTTTAATTCAGTTGTTTCCACTCCTCCCTTACACTTTTCCATAAGCCTGTACACTTTTCCTTACCCAGTGTTTGTTCAGTTCTCTTTTGCTGGTCACCAGTGCATCTGCTTCAATTATATTCTTAGCTAGTACATTCCAGATCATGACACATATTTTAAGTGTATGGATACTTCATGTTGATGGGTAAGGTTTTTTTGGTGCATCACAGTTCCTACTATTTTGTAAACAGCACACATTGTTGAGTGAACTATGCCAGTGACGTAATTTTGTTTTAAGTGAACAATTAGGAGCAGCAAGTGGCATCTGGGTCCCTGAAGCCTTCTCCCTCTCCCAGTCAATACAATCACGGCAGATCTACACAGCTTCAACTCCTCTCTGTGCCTGTTCCTCATCGCCCACAATTCCCTGACAAAAATGTATCAGATTTCCTTTTTAAATGTTTCTTTCTCAACAGTCCTGTGGGGTGGGGAATTCCAGAGATTCACCGCCCTTTGCAAAAATTATTCCCATTCACCTCAGTTTTGTAACTATAATCTTTACTTCTGGGTCTAATTTTTACTGCTTAAGCTATAATAATCTTTCTTAAGTGTCATCCTTACCAACCTGGATCTGGATAGGTATCTTGGTGGGCTTAAACCTAAAGTCAACTCAATTCCAAATCAATATTCATGCTGTCAGGTTGGAGGCAACCCAGAAAGAATTTAAGGTGTTGCTCCTCCGTCCTGAGGATGCCTCATCTTGGCACAAGAGGAGGACGTGGACTGGCATGTTGGAATGGGAATTAAAATACTTGGCCACTGGGAAGCCCTGCTTGTGACAGATGCTGTGGAAGTGCTCGACGAAGTGGTCCCCCAATTGACGACAGGTATCACCGATGTAGAGGAGGCACTGCTGTGTAGAAGGGTACTAGAGGCAAGTCCAGTGCCAGTGTTTATTCCCAACCCTTTAACCTAAGGAGTGTTGAGAACTTGAACAATGTGAAGTGAATGCACGAGTTTCCTTTATGTAACATCTGTGCGTATTAGAGCCAGTAAAGCTGAACAAATAGGAAAACAGCTGAAAGAGATGCAATAACAAAAACACTGATAACGTATCAAAATTATATATAGCTTTTACTGGCTGAAGATTGCTTGTAGTGCCTTTTTACTCTTTCTTTTAGTCACATTCAAACTCACTAGTAGTCTAGATCCATGAGAATATCTTCAATAATGCCATTTCACCTTTGGCTGCTTAATGCTGCCAGGAATTGTAATAAGTACAGTAGTTTGACTTTTCCTACCCACCTGTTTTCACCTGTCACCTTCCGGCTATTCTCTTTCCCCTCCCCACACTTTTTTGTTCTGGCATCTTCCCCCTTCTTTCTCAGTCCTGAATTGTTGCATTCACCTAAATACCCTGCAAGATGCTTTTCATTCTCAAGATTGGCTGGTTGTATGTGCAGCCAGTCTTTAAGAATTAAGTTGTTATATATAAATGGGAATCTAAATCGATATGGGAAAAGAAAGTATCTCCTATATTAACACATTTGATTGATCTATGGAATAAGATAAATGTTGATAATGAAACACAGAACTCTCTATTAGCAAGGAGACCTTTGTTCCAAAACAGACTTATTCCTTTTACAATGGACAATCAACTTTTATATAATTGGTACCAAAAAGGGATTAAATTTATAGGAGATTGTTTTGAACGAGGTATATTGATGTCATTTGAACAATTAAAGGATAAATATAAAATATCTAATAGTACTTTCTTTTGTTACTTTCAATTAAGGGCTTACTTAAAAGGTAAGCTGGGTCAAACAATGTTTTTGCCAAAACCTAATGAAATTGAAATTTTAATTCAAAAAGGGAAAATTAAAAAAATTATTTCTTGTATGTATAATTTGATTCAAGAACAGACAATTAAACAAGGAACCCATAAGTCAAAGCAAAAATGGGAAACAGATCTGAATATTAATATTGATGAAACAAATTGGTCAAGACTTTGTCTTGACAGTATGACAAATACAATAAATGTTCGACTTAGATTAGTACAATATAATTTTTTACACCAATTATATATTACACCGCAAAAAATAAATAGATTAAATTCAAATCTATCTGATAAATGTTTTCGGTGTAATCAAGAAATTGGTACTTTTTTACATTCTACTTGGTCTTGTTTTAAAATTCAACCCTTTTGGATAAATTTAAGAATCTTATTGGAACAAATTACTGGAACTCAATTTCCACATAACCCTGTATTATTTTTATTAGGTGATATTGAAGGGATAAAACCGAAACTTAAATTGAATAAATATCAGAAAGAATTTATAAAAATTGCATTGGCAGTAGCTAAGAACACTATAGCAGTTACTTGGAAATCTGATTCGTATTTAAGTATGGATCGTTGGAATAATGAAATGGCTAGTTCTATTCCACTCGAAAAAATTACTTATAATTTAAGAGATAAATATGTAACATTTTTGAATATTTGGCGCCCTTATTTACAAAAGATAGGATGGTATATTTAAGTGCTCCGATTAAGACTTTGGTCACTTGGGGAAAGTAATGAATAATTATATCAAATTTATTTTGAATCCCATGGAGCATGTGGAAACCTTCCAATAACCAGGCGGCTCTTCTTTTTTTTCTTTTTCTTTCTTTTTAGGTAGGTCTATATATGGGGGGGGGGGGGAGGGAGGGTAGGTTCTATCTTTTCATGTATTCTTTTTGAAAATTCAATAAAAATTATATTACAAAAAGAAAAAAAAAGAATTAAGTCATCTTGCCATTGTTGAATAGGCATACCTATACTTGGGCTTAAAGCTGGATCAAATGCTTATGATTTTATACATAATATTGATTACCTCAGCATCTGAATTGCAATATCACATTCATCCATACTGTTCCAATGACCACAAAACTCTCTACATTTTACCCCAAAGCATCCATATTGTGTAGCATGTGTTCCATAATATTACATTAATAATTTGATATTGTATATTAAACCACAAGAACGTTGGAATTTTACAATGAATGTAAATTCAAACCTTTTATGATGGACTTTATAGATTGAGACCTAGATATAATATCATTATTTAATCCTTCCTTGATAGTCCTTCACTGTGCGATTTATATCGGTGGCCAGTAATTCTAAAAGGCAATCTCTGTGTAAAATGAAAGCATTGTTCAATCACAAAATTTAAATTTAGGAAGCCTGTGCAGAAAATATACAGCAGTGAGAAAGCATGTGTGTTACTTTTCTCGCAATTATAACGGTAGCATTGAGAAAACAATGATTTTTCCACAGAATGGACTCCATTTGATGGAGCTAACCCATGGGTCAGTAACCAGGTGAGTGAATGTTTTAAGTGTTACTGCTGAGTTTTGAAATGCTTCTGCACAACCTAATATTTTATTAATTATTACTGATGGAGTGCTGAGCAAAAGCACATGAAATAGTTCTGCAGCTTTGTGTAATTTAGGAAAATATCAGCTGCTCTTAGATCAGTAAAATATGTTATTTTATTTTTTTAAAGTAACACCAAGACACCAAAGCTGACATGCATAAGGCTTTGTTGGATCATATTACTGGCAAGAATAAACATTGTGTTAGAATAGTATCGGTAAACACAAAAGAACAATAGTTATCTTTCATTGCCATCCATCTAATTCTACTGTAATAAAGCAGGTATTGACTTTGCAATCCTCTCATATCCCTTTTGCCAATCACCTGTCCAGCTTTTGGCTCCATCCCTTCCCCTCCTGCATTCTCCTATCATTTTGGATCTCCCCCTCTTCCTCCCACTTTCAAATCTCTTACTAGCTATTCCTTCAGTTAGTCCTGACAAAGGGTCTCAGCCTGAAACGTTGATTGTACCTCTTCCTGGAGATGCTGCGTTCCCCAGCAACTTTGATGTGCGTTGCTTGAATTTCCAGCATCTGCAGAATTCTTCGTGACTTGCAGTCTTATGAGCTTTTAGTTCTGCAAGGTTCTCTTTAAGAATTAGGTTGCTGCTTGCAGTTCATAGTGATCCACAGCATGGTAGACTTGCCCCGTCCCAGGCTATTGGACTTGACTGACCTGTTGGTCAAAATACAGAACTGAAGAATGTCCCTAATGGCGGGCATTTTATCTAACGTAGATCTCTGACTAGAGAATCTATATATTCCTTAGCTTACAGCTCTTCAATGAGAGCCAGAGGGACCAACTAAAAAAAACAGGTGAAATTCAATGTAACTTTGCCAAACAAACATTATACGTTATACAAACATTTTTGTAGAGTCAACTCCTGTCCTCACAAGTTGCTTTTCAGAATACTGTTGATAAATAGTTAATAGAGGTGCAACTCTCTTTATAGTTTTTCTCCCCTTGATGCGGATTTAATGCTTGGTCCATCTCAAAAGATGAATTCTCTTTGTACCTTAAAGGATGATTTTCTAACAGGCTGTGGCTTCAATTTACTTCTGAATAGACACAGATGGAAGACTATGATAGGCCATGCCATCTGCCATCTAGCCTATTGGCAAAAATGCATCCTCCTAGTGACTAAGCGCTTTAACACAAATCACTCATACAATACAGGCTATCAGCCAATCTGATTTGGCATTCCTCCCTTGTCACAAGTCCAGCCAATCACTTCCAGGGATAAAACCCAAGTCCATGAAATGTCTCAGCACACAGGGCAAGAGATGTACTAAACAATTCTTAATGATGTTCAAAGTACATTTACTATCAAAGTATGTATACTATATGCAACCTTGAGATTCATTTCCTTACAGGCAGCCACAAAGCAAAGAACCCGAATAGAGCCTACTAAAAAAAGACTGTCAAACACATATTGTGCAGATTTAAAAAAAACAAATTGTGTGAACAATAAAAGTAATCAAATAATATTATGGTTATGAGGACACGCAGTCCTCTTTTATTGTCATTTAGTAACGCATGCGTGAAGTTCACGAAAGTGAGTCCAGTCATCTGTGCAGCCGATTCCAGAGCCCGTTAGTTGCAGGCCACAGCCTCAGTTCAGCACAGACACAAGTAAATCTCACGGCCGGCCTGGCCCTGTCACTCTGACCTTTTTAATCTGGCCCGGCTTTTAAATTGGCCAAACCTCAGGTCATCCCTCGCTTTTGAACCTGGGCTTTGCGGCTTCGAGGCTTCGATACATTCTCGGGCCTGGGCCCAGGCCCTGCCTCCTCAATTCAGTCTGTACCTGACCTTTCCAATTCAGTCCTGCGCTTAAATTGGTCAAACCTAGGGACTTTTCTCACTCTCAAGCCTGCTACCTCAACTCTGCCTTTTGCCGCATCAAATCACCTCTAAGTCTGCTCCAGCAATGGCCAAACATTAGCTCATTCCCCATTCTCAGGCCCATACACACCATGCTGAGAACTGTCCTGCACCTTTGAGACTTCTGTGCACACCGCAAAAATGCCAGTTGATACAGGTGGTTCAGAAGCTCAACTCCAAAAAGGAAGTTACAGGCTTTTGTGATTATATCTGAGAAAAAATGTGATTAATACAGTAATTTATAATTTTGTTTGTACCAGCAAATCATCGCTGCACTTCACCTGCGCCATCTTAAACCGATGATTTCAGGAAAAAAAATCTTTTAATTTAGATGGAATGTCATCAATCCTGTTTCCCAGAATGAAGAGATTAAATTCATACATTTTATATATTTAAAATAAAAAAAACTTGTAAGGAATTTTAAAAAAAACATCCATTAATAAAGAATGTTATGCCTCATTTAGGGTTAAGATGGGACTTAAGCTGGTATCAGATTATTTTTGTTGTGCCACAGTCATATTAGTGGCATATACCTTACTGAAATGAAAATTTTCCAAGAGGTCTTGTCCAAAGGTACACGTACCCCAGTACCCTCATTTAGTGCATATCCACTGATTGCTAATTTATTGTCAAGCTCTTGGTCCTGAAGTCCAAACATTTGCAGTAACCAAGTAGATCTGAGCTGCATGTTTTTGTCCTGGGAACTGGGCACTCCAGCAGCAGTGAAGGACTAAGCTTGTTGCTGCACAGCTCGGCTTGCAGTGAAACACTGAAGCGATGTGCAGAGGCTGTCTCTGAGTGTTGGATGAGTATGCATGTATTCAACGTAAAAATGAGGCTCAGGACTTTATCTAGGCCGGCAACTTAAGTGCAGGTCATTGTTGGGAACTGGCAATAGCTGCTCCTTGTGTAAATGGTTCGTTTAGCTTTCCAGATCTCTTTCACCAGCTTCTGTTGGATGTGATAGAATTATCAATAATTGCCAAGTAAATCGCTTTTGTTGATGGTTGGTGGAAGACATCTGCACCCATATACAAAGAAAAAGTGAGGGTATTGCTCACTCTGTCACTCTATCGACCTGTAGTGTATCAACCTGAATTGTTGATTTCCACCTTCTACTTCCACAGATTCTGCTTGATCCACTGAGTCCTCTCAGTGATCTCATTAGGGCTTTCTTTATGCAGAAGATGCCTTAATTGTCATACATGACAAAGGCAAACTATAAATATTCATGTTTAACATACAATTCAACAGGATAGGCCAAGTGACACCTTGAGCTCTGCCATTCAATACAATTAAGGCTGATCTGATTATAATTTCCAGGTGTGATTTCTCCAGTTCTGAAGCATACCTCATTTATTCGTATATCCATTTCCTGGAGCTTTCCTTACTACTTGCTGTACTGGTATTTTGCAAATTATGCACTTAGATATACAGATTCCTCTGCATTTACTTATGCCACCACCTTCAGGGAACTATGTACTGGTACCGAGCAACACACACAAAATGCTGGTAGTCCTACCAAAGGGTTTCGTCCCGAAACGTCAGCTGTACTCTTTTCCTAGATGCTTCCTGGCCTGCTGAGTTCCTCCAGCATTTTGTGTGTGTTTCTCGGATTTCCAGCACCTGTAGATGTTCTCTTGTTTATGATTTGGATTATGTACTGGTATCCCTAGGTTGCTCTGTTTAATAACATTCCGTTAGGCTTGTCAGTCACTGGGTATGTTCTGCTCTGCATCACTTTGCATTTGTCTGAGTTGAGTTCCATCTGCCATGCGTCGGCTCATGTTCTCAGTAGATCTAGATCCGGTTGTAACCTTAGACAACCTTCACTGTCCACCATGTCACCAATTTTGATGATGTCCACCAAGTTACTAATTGTGCCACTTACATTCTCTTACAAGTCATTAACATATATATGACAAACAGCAGGAGATCCAGCACCTATCCCTCTGCCATGCGAACTGATCACATTTCTACGTTTGAACCCTCAGATTGAGATCTTTAATGAATTGCTCACAAGCAGGAAATTCATCCTATCATTTTGATAATTCAAATTCTTTTAAGGGTATCATTGCTCACACCATGTCATAAATTTGCTTGTGCATCAAACTTTCTGGGTTACGTTTGTAACAAATGCTAGCTTTCATAGTTTATCAGAACTGAATGACCTTCTGAGGGTTTCCAAAGATTGGTAAAGCAAAGTTGAGGAATATTCCCTTCTAAAGTTTAGTTGAATCATGTGACATACAACATATTTTTTGCCACTGTATTCTATAAGTATTATTTAGGAAAGCTAGAACTTCAAGATACACTAAATATTTATTTTTTTCTGCCTACAGAATAACTGCATTTAGTTGAAAAACATTATGCTTTCTGTTTGCCAGCTGTCTGTATTTAATATAAGTATTCCTTGCCGGCTTCATTCCAACAGATTAGATTGAAATGGGTGTGCTTAAAGAGCTTTGTGGATTATTTTCACATTTGCATCGTGAGGTTTATTTTACAGCTTTGTTCTGCCATACTGTATTCTCTGAAGTAAACAGTCCTGCCTTATCTTACCACCACAAGCTGAGTCCAGCATCTGGTGAAGCTGAAGCGCTCAGTGCATCAGATTACTCTGTTCAAACTGTTGTTTATGGCAGGGCCATTTAGTTAAAGCTTTTCTTTCCGTTGCCCTCAGTTTGCACCGTCTGTAGAGATCTGATATGTAACCACTGTATTACACAGGGGAGAGTTGTCAGCCCATTGTGATTGAGGCAGCCTGCCAGATAACTGTGGGCACCAATATCTTACTACTCTACAAGAGTTTCTTCAAAAGTAATATATTTGTATTTTGCCCCAAGCCTCTTTTGTGTTGAAACAGCTTTGCTTCTCTGCTTTTCTTTCTCATTGCACTTGCTTTCCAGCTTAGTGGATATTTGTAAATGCAGAAGGAAAAGTTCACTAGCAGTTTTAAGCAACTTGTTGAACTTTTGGAGAATTTATAATCAAAACTTTAGAAAGAAGATTTCCTTTTGAAGATCAAAATCACACTTTTATGTTCAAAGACTTCAATGAATGCCCCAAATATTTCTCAGCAATGAAAGCTTAACATTAATTAGTTGTTCTTTCACACAGATCACCTTTGAATTTCCTTACATCCCTGTCTACTAAGTATTTTTTCGTGTAGAATTTATTTTAGTAACGATATATTTGCTCTCATTGAAAAAATGATATCTTAAAAATTGAATGAATAACATCTTCATTAAAGCTACCAGTATTTATTTAAAATAGGATCCTTTTGTTGGGCTGTTTTGTTAAATACTTATCTCCACATAATAAAGCAGCCTCGGTTAACTCCTCCTCTCCACCTGCTTTTCAAAACAAAGGTTGCCCCCAAATTGGCTGGTTTTCCAATCCTATTACTTTCTGTGATATGGTTCTTAAGAAATGATAAGCTTTTGATAAGTTTTACCCATCATTGCCCTCCCACAGTTTCGGCCGAGTAATAAGATCTGATGTGAGCCAGGAGCAGCTTAATACAAGCCTACTTTGTCTTATCAGTTACAGGAAAGTGGTAAAAGTGAGGCTGCCTTTGGGAGACCTACTACTTTAGATTTCTATGCATATAATGCACCTTGTCTAAAGATGTAGATCTGTAACCTACTCTGAGATGGTATCAAGGATTGAGAGAACATAATATTCTGTATGAGCATAAACTGTTTGGCTGTGTTAAGATTTATAACTGAATGTGGCCTTTTTTTCATGAAATATGTGTTCTGTTTTGTAAAATAGTGGCCTATTTTGTTATTTTCCAAGGTATGCTGCATAATAAATTTCCTGCTGTCCAGCCCCAGCTCAGTATTGGTGATATTGGAGTTCTGTGCTGTAGGAGGTCAGAGATCATTCTTCCTTTTTAGTAAACAAACTTTGTCCTGGGTTTGAAATCATGATTATTTTTTTCCTTTTGCCCTCCCTACCATTTGAGGATGGTTTGTTTTCACTTAGGTTTTGGGTGTTCTGGTGTGATTGATGAAATCAATGTGGGACTCAAAGTGAAAATTTAAAGAAACTGCAAATGCTGGATGCCTGAAACAATCTAATTCCAGAAATATTCAGCAGGTCTGAAGAGAAAGAGAACTAATGTTTCAAGTTGAAGATCTTTCACTGGTTCTGACAAATCCTTTTTGGTCCAACATGAGAAGAACTTTCTTTGATTCATTATTCAACAAGGCTAAGTTGACTTGAACACCGAGTAAAGAAAATACAGAGATAAAAACATATATTTAGGTATCTCTCTGTTTCAGGAACCAAGACAAATGAGGTTTATGGAAAAAGTTGTAAAAGATCAGCCATAAACTTACTGCCTAACAGAGCAGGCATATGGGATGAATTGGCCTACTCCTATTTCAGACACATCTTACAATGTCTCTTTGACCAATACCTAATGACAGTGATGAAAAGGTCAACAGTATTTGGGGGAGCTTTGAGAACTTGGGATATGCAGAAAGCAGCCATTGAAACATTGAACTCTCTGCAGATGCATGTACATGAAAGGAAAACACCAGGGGAAGGGGAAGAAGCATTCTCCAGTGTGTGTGTCCCCTCCCATGCAATCTAATCCTCTAATGGAGTCCCATGCCACATTGAACCACAGTGAGATGTAGGTTGATGAGTCTGACAAACATCTTCACTGACAAACATGATAGAGAAGTATTGTGATTATCTGGGTTCTTGAATAGTGAAAATTAAATAAGGCAGAATATGTGAGTGAAACCACCTTTAGTTTGTGTCGCTTTGCACATGTATTGTTGGGTTTATTTTGTTAAAGCCTGGGATGTTGCTGCTTGTTGTGCCAGTTTAATTTAAAAATTACAGAAATGCCCACCGCATGATGGCATCATTAACAGCCCAGTGGCACAGGGCAAATGGTGCTCACACTGTCAATTCTTTTCATTTTACTTAATTACATATTTCATTTGATTTGATTTCTTTTTACTATATGGTGACCAATAGATTCAATGTTATCCAACAATATTTTGAATAATATTGTTGTTATTGCAGTAAATTCATTGACATAACAGGAGGAAGGAAGCCTTCCCTAGATTGCCGCCCTTAAGCTGAGGTTATCGGAGTCATGTCTCAACAACTCTTTGAGAGTGAATCTCTGCAGAAGGGTACATTTGAATTCATGCAAAATTCTGGAGCAGCATGGTAGCAGAATGGTTAGCACAACGCTTTACCAGTACCGAGTTCAATTCCCGCCGCTGTCTGTAAGGAGTTTCTACATTCTCCCCATAACCATGTGGGTTACCTGCCACAGTCTAAATACATTGGATGTTGTAAGTTGTCCCATGACCGGGTTAGGATTCAGTTGGAGTATTGCAGGGCGGCGTGGCTCAAAGAGTTGGAAGGGCCTATTCCATGCTGTATCTCAATCAATCCATAAGTAATAAATGATTGAATAACTAGGTACATACATGCCAGTCAGGTAGCACCTGTGGAGTAAAAAGGACATTCAAGATCTTAGACCTGAAATTTCGACTATCCATTTCCCTCCATAAATGCTGCCTAACCTGCCAAGTTCCTCGAGCAACACACATCAAAGTTGCTGGTGAACGCAGCAGGCCAGGCAGCATCTCTAGGAAGAGGTACAGTCGACGTTTCAGGCCGAGACCCTTCGTCAGGACCTGCATTCACCAGCAACTTTGATGTAAGTTCCTGGAGCTTTCTTTCTGTTGCTCTGCTATTGTCTTGTGTCTGCAGTTAAATTGAAGTGTTGAAAGGAAATGGCTTGTGTTTCTGTCGGGTTTGATACAGCACTTGGGAACATATGGGGTTTGCCACTCTTCCAGGTTTAATCTGGATCGTCCAAATTAAAATAAATAATCTGCTGGTGTCTATGTACAATAAAGAATCGAAAGAGAGAATCATGAGTGCTTAAAATTGCTTCAAGCATTCTTTGATTTTTTAAATCAGTTAGATTAGATTAGATTCAACTTTATTGTCGATGTGCCGAGTACAGATACAAAGCCAATGAAATGCAGTTAGCATCTCACCAGAAATGCAAAGAATAGTGTTATTTACAAAATAACTGTGAATAAAAAGTAAGTGCTACAGCACACAAATATAAAAGTACTGAGACAGTACAATATAGGTGCAATACTGCTTAGCGCTGTGATGTGAGGTTCAGCAGGGTCACAGCCTCAGGGAAGAAGCTCTTCCTGTGCCTGCTGGTGTGGGAGCGGAGGCTCCTGTAGCGCCTACCGGATGGGAGGAGAGTAAAAGGTCCATGGTTAGGGTGAGATGCATCCCTGATAATGCTTTTCGCCTTGCCCAGGCAGCGTTTATGGTAGATGTTCTCAATGGTGGGCAATTGGGTGCCGATAATCCGCTGGGCAGTTTTCACCACACGCTGGAGTGCTTTGCAGTCCAATACGGGACAATATTGTAAATGAATTGAAATCCAGAAGTCACATAAAGTAAAGTTCAGAAGTTCCAAGTAAAATTTATTATCAGAGTACATATATGTCATCACATACAACTCTGAGATTCTTTGCAAATCTATAGAACAGTAATTGGAAACTGGAAAAATCAGGAAATGTTAGCTGTAAACAAACTGCAAATGCAGATAATAACTAAATAGCAATAATAACGAACGTGAAATAACAAGATAAAAGAATCCTTAAATGAGCGTATTTATCCCCTTTGGTTCAAGAGCCTGATGGTTGAGGGGTAGTAACTGCTCTTGAACCTGGTGGTGCAAGTCCTGAGGCTCTTGTACCTTCTACCTGATGGCAGCAGTGAGAAGAGAGCATGGCCTGGGTTGTGGGGATCTTTGATGATGGATGCTGCTTTTCGATGGCAACATTTTATGTAGATGTGCTCAATGGTTAGGAGGGTTTTCCTCATAATGTACTGGGCCAAATCCACTACCTGTGGATTTTCTGCTCAAAAGCATTGGTGTCCCATACCAGGCCATAAAGCAGCCAGTCAGCACACACTCTCCACCACACATCTTTAGAAGTTTACCAAGGTTTTTGGGGACATGCCAAACCTCCACAGGCTCCTGAGGAAGTAGAAGCGCCGTCATGCTTTTTCACAATTGCGTTTACATGCTGGGTCCAGGATAAGTCCTCCGAGATAGTGACACCCAGGAATTTAAAGTTACTGACTCTTTCCACCTCTGATCCTCTGATGATTACTGGCTCATGAACCTCTGGTTTCCCACTCCAGAAGTCTACAATCAGTTTCTTGATCTTATTAACATTGAGTGAGAGCCTAATTTTCAATCTCCCTCTTGTTTGCAGATTCATCACCCCCTTTGATACGGCCCACAACAGTGGTGTCATCAGAAAACTTGTATATGGTGTTGGAGCTGTAGTTAGCAACACTGTCATAGTGTAAAGTGGGTAGAGGAGGGTGCTAAGTACACATCCCTGCGGTGCTTCTGTGCTTATGGAGATCGTGGAGGAGATGTTTTTGCCATTTCGAAGTGACTGGAGTTTTCATGTGCAGAATTCCAGGATCCAATTGCACAAGGGGGTAGTGAGGCCCAGGTCTTGGAGTTTTCTGATTAGTTTAGAAAGGATGATGGTGTTAAATGCCGAGCTATAATCTTGAGTCACATAATTAAAGGCTCCTTGTTCTTTGGTCACAAGACCATTGGATTTCAAAAAGGAACGGAAAGAACTACAGGGAAAGACTTGTCAAGTCATTCTCTTTCACACAAGTCAGAGTGCTAGCAAAAACAAACCAGCTACAAATTGATACGGAATGAGGTTCTGAGGACAAAGACAGTTGTGAATCTGATGCAAAGTGAAGATCCAAATGAATCCGTGGATAGAGGGATTCAAAACGCAGGTGATTCGCAACTGTGTACACAAGTAGCCATGAAGTCAGTTTTCATAGCAAGAAATTGAGTAGTAAATAGATTTTCCGAGTTTAAATTAAAACCCTGTGATTGGAGGTAATAAAGGAATGTCATTCATTTTGTCACCCTGAACCAGTGGTCCTCATAGCAGATGTCATACAGGTGTATATTTCAGTCATATAGCATCATTTCTTACATTACTGGTATTCGAGAGCTGTGGCTGCTTTTGAAGTTACGACTTTTTCTGAGTTTAGTAGATTAATATAAATATTGAGACATCAACATGATTGATTCTTGATTAGTCAGGGCATGAAGGGGTACAGGAGATTGGGACTGAGAGGGAAATGGACCCAGCCATGATGAAATGGCAGAGCATATATGATGGGCCAAATGGCCTACTTTCTGCTTCATATCTTATGGTCTTATGCCTTGAATTTTGGTTCTTATTAATTTGAAGTAGGTGGCAGCCCATGTAATTGTATTGTTGTTGGTATTAAGATAATGCTGACAAAAAAGCAGGGCTACCTTTCATATAAAGAATATATTGTGATTTCTGCAAATTTTGGATTGTCTTTATTACTTCGTATTATAAATAAATGCTTACCTAATTGTTTATCCAAACCTTGGTCAAATGTATACAATATAGTGGCAAATGGGAAAATTGGATGTGCTGATATATGTTTTCAGACTGCTTAAAATCTAACAATTTTTAAAAGTAGACATCTGATATGATGAACACACAAATAGAAATTTTGTTCAAATGGTTGGTCCATTGTCATAAAATCTGAAGCAAAAATCAATAGTTGGCTCTGTTATGAGGAATTTATATCAAATACATTTTAAGAAGTTATTTTTGAAGTAAATTTGTAAGTTTTATTGCACTCATTTTATAAATTAATACTATTCTAAAAGATGCAATGCTGAGGTAAATTGCTGACAAGTGCTATCGACAAAAGATGTGCACCTTGTAAAAATTCTTGTGTTTTACTGCTATATTTTGTATCGTGGATGGTACAAAGAAATTGCTCTGCTATTCCTTATAAATTCTAATTACTCTGATGCTCATAATTTCCTCCCCTACTCACATTATCCTATTTTCCATTCAGGGTTTTAGTTATAAGTGTGCCTTTATGGAACTTCAGTTGTTGCTTGCATTGCTTTGTTTTCTTTACAGAGTTATACACACTGTTGCAATTTATTTCTCTGGTTCTAACATAATGATCAAGTTGGTTGGTGGAACTTAGGTTGATGGTTAAATGAAAAAAATTAAGCTTAACCTCTTGTTTTACAGAAACTTGCAGTGGGTTGCCCATATGTTCAAAGCTGTGTCATAAGTTATTACACTATGGAGGAAAAGTTAAGGTGCCAGTAAACCTGGGTTACAGGATTTTACTGCAAACCTGCCATCCAATACTTTTTTTCTGAAAAAAATGATATGTCACAGAGCTGAAATTTCACCAGAAGGAAGTTAACGCACTAATTTCTTTAAACATTGGAGGAGGTTACAGAGCTGAGGTCAGGCTGCCCCAGAGGTGGGCAGGAAACAGGGTAAAGGATTAGTTTCCAGAGTATTCATGTGCACTTTTTTAGACAATGATATATCTAGCTATCTCTCACTCCCTCCTCCCAGTCACTCCCTCTTTCCCTCTCCCAGTCACTCACTCTCTTCCTGTCCCACTCACTCACTCATTCTCTCTCTCTCTCTCTCACTCTCTCTCTCTCTCTCTCTCACACACACACACACACACACACACACACACCCACCCACACTTCATATACATTGTAAATTATTGGAAAAAGTAAGAGAAGGTAAAGGAAGCACTATGAAATTGTCAAATGTTATTTGAAAAAGCTCCATTCAATATCGCAGTAATCTCTCTGTTTAATTCAGAATTGTAAAATAATAAATCTAACATATCCACTATCCTATTTAAATGTTATCTGCCAATTCAAAGTTGCTTACACTGACATCATTTTTACAATCTGGAGTTTGAATTAGTAGGTGATCTTGACATTAAATTTGAGCCATTGTTTTGAATAATTTTGACAAAAAAGCCATAGCTGTTTATTAGAAATTTGAACTTTTTAAGTGTTGTGGCATTTTTGATGCATATGGTTGAATTTTTATGATAAAAGCAGAGATTATTTTTAAAAATGCCTTTTTCTAGTGAAGGCACCCAAGCCAAAATTCAAATGATAAATGATTTCATTCAGCGTCTCCTGAAGTTCATCACTGCTTAGTGCTGTGTTTCACTTAGCTCAATGCTGTGTTTCAGCAGCTAAACTGAGTGCCCTTGATAATTAATCTGAAGGAATTTTGTATCTCATTGAGTAACAGTTTGCTGCCTAAAGTTCCATAGTCTTGCTGAATATCTGACATGCTTTCTTCATGTGTTCTTTGGACAATTGTCCTTTAAGTCTCAAAGCTGCGAAGAATGTTCAAATTTAAGACATTCTTCATCCTATGCTCAGCAGCTAACCAAGGCTGTGAGGGTCAGCAGTTGAATAATAATCACTCGAATTCTCACCAAAACTTTTATCCATATAAAGTCAAATATTTAATGACTTATGTTGCTGGATTCATTTCAAAGATTCAGCAAATTCAACTGCAGAACATGTTGATTGAAAAGTCCAGACAAAATTGTGTTTTCCTGAGCTACACATAAATGTTGTATTACCAGAAGAATCACAGGAGTAAGAGGTCTGGCCAATATACTGTAGCAGAGGAAACTATTGAGATAAATAATGCCTGAGAAAACCTAATTGAGGTGTCAATCCTTTGTTTTAAAGAAAAGGGAAAATAGAAGTTCTCCAAGAATTGAGGTGAGCCTTATTTTGTGGTAGAAACTTTCACTTTGAAGCCTTTGTTCAGAGCTTAGATAGACAATTTTTAGGGAGAATCTGAAAAATAGGCAAGGATAAAGTGGGGTAAGTTCATGCTGAAAATCATTTCCGAATCTGACATTTTCATTGCATAACCACGTGAGCACAAGCACAAATTCCATTTGTTGCTCTGTTTAAAATTTTGTCCTATTCGAAGGGAGATGTCAGGAAGTAGGTATACCCATGTAGATTTTTGTTCCTCTTCTGAAGAAAGGCTTCAATAGCAGCACTTACATAAATAAAAGTTTTGTGATGGCCTTTAAGTCAATCTTCCACTTATATATTTTTTAGATAATTAGGTTTGCAAAAAGACTTTTAAATTTCACTTAACTACCTGAATTACAGTATGTGCATGCATGCATCTGTTTCGGACATAGTATGTTATATACAATGTGTCATACTTCGTAACACACAGAAATCTCTATTATAATTTTAAAAAGGAAAACCTATTAATTTCCCTTTTTTTTCCTCTATCCTTGGAGAAAACAAGCAGTCCCCGATTTGTCCAGAAAATTTCCCGGAACACCAATTATCCTCTAATTGGCCTGTCTGCTAACAATTAACCATTAAGTAGCTTTAGAACGTGCCTATTTATAGCCGAGTAATCATGTCACCTTAAAAGGGCAGGCCATATTTTATGCACGGCCTTAGCGACTGAATCACCCATACAAAAATAATGAACTAGAGGGGAAAAAATACTGCTCCAATTAGTCTGCCCCATATAGTTGTGATGTGCCATACATCACAATGAAGACATTTGTGCCCCACTTGGGCTAACTAATCTCTTGGGAGAACCAAAAATAATTTTCTGGTTGCTGGAAAGAGAGAGGAACAAACAAGATGCTGCTGACTATTCCAAGATCACATATGGGAAAACTTGATATAGATAAGTTAATATCAAATTAGTGAACATCTTGAAACTAATAATGAGATGGTCAAGGAAGAGCAGCTGAGTTGCTATTAGGAATGGCCAAATATCCACTGTGGCATTCCCCACTCTATTGGCATCACAACATTTGCATTTACAGTATATATCACCTTTAGGGCTCCTTGAAGTTGAAACAGAACTCAACGTGTTATTACCATCAGTGATAGTTGCTATGCTGACCTTAAAGGTGGGAGAAATTATTAATGAACTAAAGATGGTTGGGTTTATTATGCCGTTCTGAGAATCTCTTGCAGTGGTATTTTGGAGCTAAAATGATTACCCTTTAACAATCAGAACCATCTGGTAGCAAATATGATTCCAGCCAATGAATAATCTTCCCCTGATCTCATTGGCGTTTGTTCCACCTAGAGTATGTTGCTTCTGTTGCTTGACATGCACATTATAGTTTCACCAAATTGGCACCTCATTGTGATGCTTCTACCTTTGGTCTCTTGAGTGGTTTGCCAGCAGATAATAATGCAGGTGATATTAAAGAATAGTTCTGCCACTACGGATGGAGACATGCTGATGCCTCACGGTTGGAATAAGTGGATCAGAATGTAGTATACCTGGGTGTGTTTTGCCTTTCACATTAAGCAAATTTTCAGTAATGGATCTCAAGTTCAAATTCAAGTTTAATTGTCATTCACCCATTCATGAATACCCATAAATACAAACAAAACTGTTCCTCTGGGGCCACGGTACAAAACACAGTACAAACTGTCGTACACAGCACAAAATATGTATAGCACATATAAAAAACCAGTAAGTTTACAGTCACACAAAAAAAATACAGCCCAAGTCGCTGAGTCCATAAATATTATTGGCAAGAGCAGACATGCAGCAGTCTGCAGGCGAACGCAATCCAGCTTGTCTTCTACCGAGCGGACACTGGAGACCAGGACCAATGCCAGCACGGGCACCGCACCACATCACCTCCAGGCACTGACTCTGATACCTCAGCAGTGGCAAACAGGTGATATTGTGGCATGAGACCTCATCCATGCTTCAACCGAGGACACGCTGGACCTGCCAATAAACCATTCAACCGTACTTGCAGCATTTCACATTTCCAATGTCCAACATGGTCTTGTAATCATAACAAAAAAAGTCTAAGACAATCACTCACTGTTAAACTGCACACTACCTTTGTGCACCAACTCCAAAGCCTCTCTGTAGCAGGCAGCAACAGAGTCCACAGTAAGTCCAGCTTTTCCAATGAGCAACTTGCTAATGGAATGGACCTGCATTACTTGAAGTTCTTAGTGTCCTGCAATCATAAAAGAAAATATTTGAAAAAGACATTAACACCTTTGGTTGACCCCATAGAGGCCACTGCATTCAAGCATGCTACCATCTTACCGAGTGGACATATTCACTCAACTTGAGCAAGATCTACCACAGTTTAGCGGTTTTCATCTGTTTCCTCTAATCCTGTGAGTAACAGGGACTATAGGATAATGTACCTATGGCCAGTTGGCTACCAAGATGATCAAATCACATGGTGGGGCCATGTAGAATTGCTGTGAAAATACTGTGTTTAAATAAAAGGTTTGGGTGTAATTTGAATGAAGTTGTGGTCTATGCAGGCTACATTTTATTTACGAAAACAACAGGAATTCTGCAGATGCTGGAAATTCAAGCAACACACATCAAAGTTGCTGGTGAACGCAGCAGGCCAAGCAGCATCTGTAGGAACTGAACTTCCTTCAGTTAGTCCTGACGAAGGGTCTCGGCCTGAAACGTCGACTGCACCTCCTCCTACAGATGCTGCTTGGCCTGCTGCGTTCACCAGCAACTTTGATGTGTGTTGCCTACATTTTATTTAGTAGTGTGCTGTTGTTTTCAAAAACGAATTATTACATGGCACATCCCGCTAATTCACAGCAATAGAGACCAAGAGATCCAGGTTCAAAGCTCAGCCCTGTCTGACATTCACACTTGGGCTTCTACCAGATGGTAAATTTTCAATATTGGCTGGATTAGTACCATATCAGTCAATATCTTACCAGTGGAAGCTAGCCAATATTCCACTTTGGGTTGCATGTGAATATCAGTTGGCCACAGAACAGTAAAAGTCATGGTGATATCTGCAGGCACCCATCTGCTTTTACATCCGGGTTTACAGCTTGGGATATTGAAGTATGTGAATTAGAAGCATATTCCATTTTATTAAAAATCATTAAGCCTCCTTCCCCAAAAATGATATCAAATATTTTGCAGACACGAGGCTTTATTCTCAGGCCCCTTCTCGGGGAATATCTTAGCCTGTGAGGTTTAAAGGAGCAAGTGACTTACTTTTAGCAATGCTGACTGTTCCAAGTTTTTTGTATAAAACCATAAGACATTGGAGCAGAAATTGAATCTGCTCCACCATTCAATCATTGCTGATTTATTTTTCCTCTCAAATTTTCAGTGATAATGTGTGGTGCCAGAAGTGGAAAACCAAGAATTCAAATAATTTATGTGCTTCCTTGGGAATGGAAATTAAAATCTCCTCTCCTAGTTCAAAAAAAAAACAATAGCTTCTATTTATGTGGTTCCTTTATTGCATTAAAATGTCCTAAACTACTTCAGAGGAGTGTGATCAAACAGAGTTTTATGTTATATCAACAAGATGTTAGATCAAGGTTTAAGCTGCATTTAAGCAAGAAAGATAGAGCTATGAAGACATTTAAAGAGGGAATTCCCAGCCTTGGGTCAAAGAAGAAAGGCACAGTCAGCAGTTGTGGAAACATTGAAATTTGTGGATGCAAATTACCCATTCAGTAGCTGTCTGTCATTGTTATGCAGCAATTAAACAGGTCCTTTGGCCCATATCTGTCTAATCTTTTCCTATCCATATATGTATCCAAATGTTTTTTAAAGGCTGTAATTGTATCCACTTCTGCTGCTTCCTGGGACAGCTCATTCCATATTCCCATCATCTGTGTGAAAAAATCTGCCTTTAGATCCCTTTAACCCTAAACCAATGGTCTTTTGTTTTAGTCAATGACAGCCCATCTCGTCAATGTACTTCATTTTATCAACCTCAGTAAGATTACCCATCAGTCTCCTTCACCCCATGGAAAACTGTCACAGTCTATCCTGTCTCTCCTTATAATTCAAGCTGCCCAGTTCCAGCAGCATCCTTCTGAATCTTTTCTTCACCCTCTCGAGTTTAATCAAATCCTTCCTATAGTATGGTTACCAAAACAGCACACTCTATTCCAGCTGCTTACCCAAATCTTCAAAGTCAAATCTACTGTATTTTCACATGTAAGAATATATATGTGTGCATGCATAATGAAAAACATACTTGGCAGCAGCTTTAGAGGCACATAGCATCATATAAACAGCATTCACAAGAAGAACATACTGTGTTAAACATAAATTAACATAAGCATGCCATATGCCTTCTTCACCACCTTGTCTAGCTACATTGCCACTCTTAGTGATCTATGTAATTGTACCTATTCCCTATTGACGTTCCCTTTGCCCTTCCCAAACTTCTCTTTTACTTATACTAACTTATTTCTCTCTGGTCCAGTTGTGATGAATAGCCTTCAACCTAAAATATTATCATAGAAACATAGAAAACCTACAGCACAATACAGGCCCTTCAGCCCACAAAGCTGAGCCGAACATGTCCTTACCTTAGAAATCACCTGGTGTTTCCCATAGCCCTCTATTTTTCTAAGCTCCATGCACCTATCCAGGAGTCTCTTAAAAGACCCCATCATATCCACCTCCACGACCGTCGCTGGCAGCCCATTCTACGCACTTACCACTCTCTGTGTAAATAAACTTAGCCCTGACGTCTCCTCTGTACCTACTTCCAAGCACCTTAAAACTCAGAAGGGTAGGGAAAGGAAGAGGAGGGCAGTTGTGATAGGGGACTCGATAGTAAGGGGGTCAGATAGGCGATTCTGTGGACGCAGTCCAGAGACCCGGATGGTAGTTTCCCTCCCTGGTGCCAGGGTCCGGGATATTTCTGATCATGTTCAAGATATCCTGAAGTGGGAGGGTGAGGAGCCAGAGGTCGTGGTACATATAGTTACCAATGACATAGGTAGGAAAAGGGAAGAGGTCCTGAAAGGAGAATATAGGGAGCTAGGAAGGGAGTTGAGAAAAAGGACTGCAAAGGTAGTAATCTCGGGATTACTGCCTGTGCCACGCGACAGTGAGAGTAGGAATGCGATGAGGTGGAGGATAAATGCGTGGCTGAGGGATCGGAGCAGGAGGCAGGGATTCAAGTTTTTGGATCATTGGGACCTCTTTTGGCGCAGGCGTGACCTGTACAAAAAGGACGGGTTACACTTGAATTCTAGGGGGACCAATATCCTGGCAGGGAGATTAGCGAGGGCTACTGAGGTGACTTTAAACTAGAATGGTTGGGGGGTGGGAATCAAATTAAAGAGGCTAGGCGAGAGGAGGTTAATTCACAACAGGGGGATGGGAACCAGTGCAAAGAGACAGAGGGGTATAAAGTGAAGGTGGAAGCAAAAAGTACTAAGGAGAAAAGTAAAAGTGGCAGGCTGACAAATCCAGGGCAAGCGTCAAAAAGGGCCACTTTTCAACATAATTGTATAAGGGCTAAGAGAGTGAGTTGTAAAAGAGCGCCTGAAGGCTTTGTGTGTCAATGCAAGGATTAAGGATTAATGATTATGATATAGTTGGGATCACAGAGACATGGCTCCAGGGTGACCAAGGATGGGAGCTCAACGTTCAGGGATATTCAATATTCAGGAGGGATAGACATGAAAGAAAAGGAGATGGGGTGGCGTTGCTGGTTAAAGATGAGATTAACGCAATAGAAAGGAAGGACATAAGCCGGGAAGATGTGGAATCGATATGGGTAGAGCTGCATAACACTAAGGGGCAGAAAACGCTGGTGGGAGTTGTGTACAGGCCACCTAACAGTAGTAGTGAGGTCGGAGATGGTATTAAACAGCAAATTAGAAATGTGTGCAATAAAGGAACAGCAGTTATAATGGGTGACTTCAATCTACATGTAGATTGGGTGAACCAAATTGGTAAAGGTGCTGAGGAAGAGGATTTCTTGGAATGTATGCAGGATGGTTTTTTGAACCAACATGTCGAGGAACCAACTAGAGAGTGGCTATTGTAGACTGGGTTTTCAGCAATGAGGAAGGGTTAATTAGCAATCTTGTCGTGAGAGGCCCCTTGGGTAAGAGTGACCATAATATGGTGGAATTCTTCATTAAGATGGAGAGTGACATAGTTAATTCAGAAACAAAGGTTCTGAACTTAAAGAGGGGTAACTTTGAAGGTATGAGTCGTGAATTAGCTAAGATAGACTGGCAAATGACACTTAAAGGATTGACGGTGGATATGCAATGGCAAGCATTTAAAGATTGCATGGATAAACTACAACAATTGTTCATCCCAGTTTGGCAAAAGAATAGATCAAGGAAGGTAGTGCACCCGTGGCTGACAAGAGAAATTAGGGATAGTATCAATTCCAAAGAAGAAGCATACAAATTAGCCAGAAAAAGTGGCTCACCTGAGGACTGGGAGAAATTCAGAGTTCAGCAGAGGAGTACAAAGGGCTTAATTAGGAAGGGGAAAAAAGATTATGAGAGAAAACCGGCAGGGAACATAAAAACTGACTGTAAAAGCTTTTATAGATATGTAAAAAGGAAAAGACTGGTAAAGACAAATGTAGGTCCCCTACAGACAGAAACAGGTGAATTGATTATGGGGAGCAAGGACATGGCAGACCAATTGAATAATTACTTTGGTTCTGTCTTCACTAAGGAGGACATAAATAATCTTCCAGAAATCGTAGGGGACAGAGGGTCCAGTGAGATGGAGGAACTGAGCGAAATACATGTTAGTAGGGAAGTTGTGTTAGGTAAATTGAAGGGATTAAAGGCAGATAAATCCCCAGGGCCAGATCGTCTGCATCCCAGAGTGCTTAAGGAAGTAGCCCAAGAAATAGTGGATGCATTAGTGATAATTTTTCAAAACTCGTTAGATTCTGGACTAGTTCCTGAGGATTGGAGGGTGGCTAATGTAACCCCACTTTTTAAAAAAGGAGGGAGAGAGAAACCGGGGAATTATAGACCGGTTAGCCTAACGTCGGTGGTGGAGAAACTGCTGGAGTCAGTTATCAAAGATGTGATAACAGCACATTTGGAAAGCGGTGAAATCATCGGACAAAGTCAGCATGGATTTGTGAAAGGAAAATCATGTCTGACGAATCTCATAGAATTTTTTGAGTATGTAACTAGTAGAGTAGATAGGGGAGAATCAGTGGATGTGGTATATTTGGATTTTCAAAAGGCTTTTGACAAGGTCCCACACAGGAGATTAGTGTGCAAACTTAAAGCACACGGTATTAGGGGTAAGGTATTGATGTGGATAGAGAATTGGTTAGCAGACGGAAAGCAAAGAGTGGGAATAAATGGGACCTTTTCAGAATGGCAGGCAGTGACTAGTGGGGTACCGCAAGGCTCAGTGCTGGGACCCCAGTTGTTTACAATATATATTAATGACTTGGATGAGGGAATTAAATGCAGCATCTCCAAGTTTGCGGATGACACGAAGCTGGGCGGCAGTGTTAGCTGTGAGGAGGATGCTAAGAGGATGCAGGGTCACTTGGATAGGTTGGGTGAGTGGGCAAATTCATGGCAGATGCAATTTAATGTGGATAAATGTGAAGTCATCCACTTTGGTGGCAAAAATAGGAAAACAGATTATTATCTGAATGGTGGCCGATTAGGAAAAGGGGAGGTGCAACGAGACCTGGGTGTCATTGTACACCAGTCATTGAAAGTGGGCATGCAGGTACAGCAGGCGGTGAAAAAGGCGAATGGTATGCTGGCATTTATAGCGAGAGGATTCGAGTACAGGAGCAGGGAGGTACTACTGCAGTTGTACAAGGCCTTGGTGAGACCACACCTGGAGTATTGTGTGCAGTTTTGTTCCCCTAATCTGAGGAGAGACATCCTTGCCATAGAGGGAGTACAAAGAAGGTTCACCAGATTGATTCCTGGGATGGCAGGACTTTCATATGAGGAAAGACTGGATGAACTAGGCTTGTACTGGTTGGAATTTAGAAGATTGAGGGGGGATCTGATTGAAACATATAAAATCCTAAAGGGATTGGACAGGCTAGATGCAGGAAGATTGTTCCCGATGTTGGGGCAGTCCAGAACGAGGGGTCACAGTTTGAGGATAAAGGGGAAGCCTTTTAGGACTGAGATTAGGAAAAACTTCTTCACACAGAGAGTGGTGAATCTGTGGAATTCTCTGCCACAGGAAACAATTGAGGCCGGTTCATTGGCTATATTTAAGAGGGAGTTAGATATGGCCCTTGTGGCTACGGGGATCAGGGGGTATGGAGGGAAGGCTGGTGCAGGGTTCTAAGTTAGATGATCAGCCATGATCATAATAAATGGCGGTGCAGGCTCGAAGGGCCGAATGGCCTACTCCTGCACCTATTTTCTATGTTTCTATGTTTCTATGCCCTCTCATGCTAGTCATTTCAGCCCTGGGAAAAAGCCTCTGATTATCCGCATGATCAATGCTTTTCATCATCTTATACACCTCTATCAAGTCACCTCTCATCCTCCATCGCTCCAAGGGAAAAAGGCTGAGTTCAACCTCGACCTATTCTCATAAGGCATGCTCCCCAATCCAGGCAACATCCTTGTAAATCTCCTCTGCACCCTTTCTATAGTTTCCACATCCTTCCTGTAGTGATGCACCCAGAACTGAGCACAGTACTCCAAGTGGGGTCTGACCAGGGTCCTATATAACTTCAACATTACCTCTCGGCTTTTAAACTTAATCAGTTGATGAAGGCCAATGCACCGTATGCCTTCTTAATCACACAGTCAACTTGCGCAGCAGCTTTGAGTGTCCTATGGACTCAGACCCCAAGATCCCTCTGATCCTCCACACTGCCAAGAGTCTTACCATTAATACTATATTCTGCCATCATATTTGGCCTACCAAAATGAACCACCTCACACTTACCTGGGTTGAACTCTATCTGCCACTTCTCAGCCCAGTTTTACATCCTATCAGTGCCCCGCTGTAACCTCTGACAGCCCTCCAGACTACCCACAACACCCCCAACCTTTGTGTCATCAGCAAATTTACTAACCCATCCCTCCACTTCCTCATCCAGATCATTTATAAAAATTACAAAGAGAAGGAATCCCAGAACAGACCCCTGAGGCACACCACTGGTCACCAAACTCCATGCAGAATATGAGCCGTCTACAACCGCTCTTTGCCTTCTGTGGGCAAGCCAGTTCTGGATCCACAAAACAATGTCTCCTTGGATCCCATGCCTCCTTACTTTCTCAATAAGCCTTGCTGAACCTCATCAAATGCCTTGCTGAAATCCATATACACTACATCTACAGCTCTATCTTCATCAATGTGTTTAGTCACATCCTCAAAAAATTCAATCAGGCTTGTAGGGCACGACCTGCCCTTGACAAAGCCATACTGACTATTCCTAATCATATTTTGTCTCTCCAAATGTTCATAAATCCTGTCTCTTAGGATCTTCTCCATTAACTTACCAACCACTGAAGTAAGACTCACAGGCCTATAATTTCCTGGGCTATCTCAATTCCCTTTCTTGAATAAGGGAACACCAACTGCAACCCTCCAATCCTCCGGAACCTCTCCCGACCCCATTGATGATGCAAAGATCATCACCAGAAGCTCAGCAATCTCCTCCCTCGCCTCCCCAGTTACCAGGGGTGTATCTCGTCCGGTCCCAGTTACTTAACCAACTTGATGATTTCCAAAAGCTCCGGCACATTCTCTTTTTTTAGTCTATATGCTCAAGCTTTTAAGTCCGCTGCAAGTCATCCCTATAATCACCAAGGTCCTTTTCCGTAGTGAATACTGAAGCAAACTATTCATTAAGTACCTCTGCCATCTCCTCCAATTCCATGGACACTTTTCCACTATCACACTTGATTGGTCCCTTTCTCTCACGTCTTATCCTCTTGCTGTTCACATACTTGTAGAATGCCTTGGGGTTTTCCTTAATACTGGCCCCTTCTAGGTATCCTAATTTCATTCTTCAGCTCCTTCCTCTAGCCTTATAATCTTCCAGATCTCTATCATTACCTAGTTTTTTTGAACCCTTTGTAAGCTCTTCTTTTCTTCTTAACTAGATTTATCAGGTTTTTAAAAATCAGATTCCAGCATCTACACTTATATTTGTTTCCCATGAGGGTACTCTGATGATTGTAGCTGGAGATTACTGAAAGAATAGGGTGGAGCCATGGAGCAGTTTGAAAATTAAGACCTTTGAGTGTATTTCAAACTTACTATATATTAGAAACATAAGATATCAGGAGTATTTGATGTTGCCAAAGCACCAGAAATGGGACACCAGCTTAATACTTAGAAAAGAACAGCACATCAGCTGAATGTATGTATCGTGTATAATCGTGTAACTTCTGATGGCTTTGAGCAAACTTTATTCACATCTTCATTTGTTTGCCACACAATTTTGAAATCTTAAAAGGTTTGTAGATCACCCAGCAAAACACTTTTATTGTCTTGTTAGATGCTGTTCCCATAATGGTAGATTGTCTTTGTTCTATGATAGTTTGATATCTTTGATAGTTTGTTTGATCTATGGGCTACTGGAATTTTTTTATTCTGCTTGTGCAGTCGGTGGAAAGTTGCACAATTTACGTTGTTTTCAACCAGACTCTTAGAATCGAATTCTCGACATAATTATTTTTCTATATGTCAGCTATTTATTAATTACAGACTGTTTGGCATCTGTTGCACCAAATGTGAATTAACATCTCAGTCCAGGATCTTGGGCTGAGGAACCAGGATGCTGCTGTTTGTGGGACCCTGCTGTGCACAAATTGGTTGCTATGTGTCCCATGTTAAAACCATGACCACATTTCAAAAATGCTTAAATTAAAACACAGAATGCTTGTGGCGTGCAGCAGGTCAAGCAGCATCTGTGGAAAGAAAAATGGAGTTTGTTTCAGTATGGAGATCCTTCATCAGAACAGAGAAAAACAGATGAAAATAGTAATTTTAAGACTTAAGTTAAAGACAACTTCTGAAAAAGGTTCTTGGATCTTTGCATCTCTTTCCACAGATGCCATCTGACCAGCTGAGTGTTTCCAGCATAAGCAGTTAATTAATTTTCAAAAATACAGTGGATTCCTGTTAATTGAACCACCAGTTAATTGGGGTACCTACTTATTTAAGACAACTCTTAAAGAGCAAACACTAATTGAGAATATAGCCAGGATTCCCTTCATTTATTTGGGGTACTATGCTGCTTAAAATTGCATGTGTTTGATTTCAAAAAGCGGTGATTTTTGTTAGTGATATTTGGTGAGAAATAAGCATTAAGACAACTCAGAACTGTTTTGCTTGCTGTGTTTTCAAGTATTCAGCCTTGGAAACGCCAGAAACAGCCAGGATTGAAAATAAAACAATTTCACTTTTTCAACAAGTTAGGAAATAAGAAGAATTTGAAAGTTTCGACAATCACCTTGAATGTTACCATGAAAATGAAGTTTTGGAGGATGCAATCATCAAAAGCATTGTATGAAAGCAGTCCATTATTGGAGCTGGATGTCTGCGCTGATTTTGTTCATTGTTCAAAAGGAATGGCTGCGTACACTGAATGAATTCCTCCATTGATAACTACAGGTCGACCTTCTATAATCCGGCACCACTGGGATCTGAGGAGTGCCAAATTAGTGAAAATGCCGAATTACAGAAGGATCACATTAAGCAATAGCTAACTGCCTGATCATGCCTTTAAAATATCAAAGGATTCAAAGGTTCATTTAATGTCAGAGAAATGTATACAATATACATCCTGAAATGCTTTTTTCTTTGCAACCATCTATGAAAACAGAGGAAAGTCCCAAAGAATGAACGACAGTTAAATGTTAGAACCCCTAAGTTCCCCCACCCGCGTATAAAGCGGCAGCGAGCAACAGTCCCCCCTCCTAACGGGCAAAAAATAAAGTGCACCCTCTACCAGCGTCAGCTAAGTGATGGCAAAGACACAGACTTGCAGTTAACCCCCCCCCCACCCAGGGATTCGGCGCTGGGCTCTTCCCTCTTCACTCGCAGTTACTGAGAGAATCCTCATTAGTTTCTTTTCCTCCACTTAGTAATATGCTTAAATTCAGCGGGTGACCACGTCTGATCTGAGATCGTAGGCAGAAGAGAACAGAGCGCCGGCCGGGCGATGCTGGAGGGTAGTGCGTGACTGCCTGCAGGCGGGCAAGAATGCAGACCGACCTAGCGTGCGCCAGTTCCCCTGCCGCTGGCAGGTGAGACAGGTGGGTGCACCTCACGCAAATGATATTAATAAATGCAGGAATCGCCTGTCTGTGCTTACAGGAGTGCACCAACACGTGAACAGACCTAGCGCAACCAAAGCAATGCGCAGCAGATTGGTACAGTGGCCCGGAAAATTTGAAATCAGTGCAGATTATTGAAGGAACCTGATTATGGGTAGTCGGATTAGAGAAGGTCGACCTGTATTAGGAACTAATACACATTTTTATTGTATTGTAATAGTATTGGTAACGTTCTAATATTTTCTGTATTTCAGTTAAATACTTATTTGTTACTCAGTTAAACGATAACTTGTCTTCTTATATACCTTTTTAACTATTTCCATGAAACTTTGGCTAATTAGGACAGCCACTTAATTGAGCAAACGTACTGATCTTGATATGTGTTATTAACTGGGATGAACTGTACTCAATTGGCTGCAAAGTTTGTTCGGAAGTCTGAGGGAATGGAATTTGACTATATAATTGTACGTCTGTCCTTTAATTTTTCCTTCAGCTTCTCCTTGGATTATAAAGCACCCATTTGTATCAATGTCATGAATTTCCTTAAATGTATTTTTGTACTGTCATGGCTGGATTGTTAAATTACTCCCTGTGAAAGTTTGACATTTTTTACTGTCACATACAACATTGGAGCTTCAGAAATTTGGGTAATGTGAATGTAATGTTGCTTTGGCATTTTATAAGTTTTCAAAGAATTTTTGTGACTAATATAATTTAGTTTACATTTGTTGTTTCAATCTTAACTTACTGAGAGTTATACTTAAATCTAACTGAACAATAGGTAGTACCTCTTACCTTTTTCGATACAATACTTTAGCCAGGTGCTGAAATCTATCTGAATGGTTGAAATACACCATGCTCAAAGAGCGAAACATTCCAATGACAAAATGTAACAGCTCTCATCAGACAGCCAGGCCACTAGTTTTCTGGCCAAGTGCACAGTCTTGCTTTACAAGCGAGCAACGTGGCATTTTCAACACAAAGTGACCATGTTGCTAGCAGATGGTCATAAAATCCCAACTGTTCCAGAAAAACCCTTTAGGGAAGGAAACCTCCCAACCTAAACCTGACTTCAAGCCTGCATCAACTACCTTGACTCTTAACTGCTTACAGGGTACCTAGATGTTTCAAGTCAAAACAATCAAGTATGAGCTGCAAAGGATGGACTTTTATGAAACAGCACAGTCCAAAGAAAGCATTTTAAAAAGGCATTAAGGGATGCTTTGAAATTAACCATGAAAGAATAACTCACAAGTTGTACCTGTACCAAGAGGACAGTGTGTAGCATGTCACTTTAGTACTGTCTATGGTCTCTGTAGCGGCCAAATACCAAAACAGTTGCTGCTAGCCTACAACCACTACAGGTTTGTTATACTTGTGTGACACACCCCAGCTCCAATGATTGTTTCGAAAGCCGAATCCTTCCGTCAATCCTTTATTAGCAATTGACAAACATACAACCTTGAAGCGATGAAACATAAGCATACCCAAGTGTAGGCCAAGAACTATTCAGCGAATATTAAGCATTATCTCAGCGGAAGATATAAGCTCTGCCGGTCCCAAGTTACAAACTGCATGGAATACGCAACCATGTATAACTTATTCCCTTCGGTTTTATTACACCCCCCCCCCACTAATGTGACTAATTACCATAATAAACGTGCAATACAGAATACAAAGCAGATGGAGAACAGATGCATGTCTCCTACAATTTCTGTGGTGGAGTATAAGACAACACGTGCATACATCCCTTGAACTGTCACATTGAAGAGTATATAAATATTAATTAGTGGTAACTTACAATATAATACAATATTTTGCTGCTTAAATTTTATACCTCAGATTGTATCTAACTATAGAATAAAGACTTTGAATATGTTGGCCCTTATTACTTCACTTTGGTTCAACTTCTAAGTGAAGTATTTGAAGATTTTCAATGACACATGCATGTCAGCCTGTGAAGGTAAGAACTGGCAGATGGGCAGTGAACCTGGAACATCTGATTGGAACTGTGGTCTCAGTATTGTGGAACTGGCATTCTTGGTGAACCTCCTGTAATGAAGGCTAATTACTGAAACCATCAGGTGCGAATCTGTATCTCGTGGACCAGTTTCATGTTCGCACGTTAGTATTTAAACAGATGGTCAGAACAGGTCGACATTTTGTAGAGACGGAAGTATTGGCACAGAACTTCCAATCCCAACACACTTATAGTAAATTTGCCTTGTGTTATCTAAGTAGTCATTTATTCCAAATGTGGATTTTGCTTCACTGCCATATGGTCAGAAAGATAATGAGACTTCCACAATCTCCCATTCTGTATTCTACCTCCTTCACCCCGCCCCCACAAATGACTTTTCTGAAAATTAAACATTCTTGAATAGTGATGACATTGTTATTGTATAGAAAAATATGAAGTAGAAACAGGAATAGGCTATTCAGCCCATCTTGCCTGCTCTGTCTTTCAAAAAGCAGGTAGTGATTCCTTTGTCCCCTGCAGACGTTGGATGTTCCAGCAACGAAAGTGGGTCAGGTAGCACAATCACTTTTTTATGCCATGCTGGAAACTAGTGAAAATTAACAGCTGCATCAAGTAAAACAGATGATCACAACGTCTTAGCTGACAACTAGTTTTATTCTGTTTGTCTGCTTTTTACATTGACTGCAGAGTACTTATGCAACATATTGAGTTTATGAAAAATGCTGAGTAAGTACATGTACCTTCTCTCACAGGGGACAAAATGATGGAAACACTAGAACACCCTTGTCTTTTGAAAGCTAGTAAATATGCAAGCTTTGTAAGTTAAATTGTACATACATCATACCTTCAGTTGTTGAGAAAGAAAAGGAGTACAGTGACCGAAAGGAGAAAGTCTTAACTGGTCAAAGCAAAAGATTGGTTGGCCTTTCAAAAGAGTTCAGAGATATAATGCATGGAAAACTTTAACATTTCACTCTTAATAGCAATAATTTTAGATAGTATTATGCAGAATTAATAGATATGAAGCAAGAAGAGTTTAAACCTTTAAGTAATGGATACTTTATTTTTGTTCATATTAAACTTTCCATTAAAAATATCGCAACACTTAGTAGTCATGTGCATATTCATTCATGAATTTATTCATCCGTTTACAACACTTTTAGTAATATTGATAGACGGTGAGCTCCCTACCAATATACTCTGAAATTAATTTACCTGCAGTAACTCGTTGATTTTTGTATTAATGCAAACTTCCTCTGTGCGTTTGTTGAAGAAACTTTATATCTGTCCTTTGCTTAAAGCATCAAAGTGAATTAAACTCATACGCTCAATGGTCACTTTATTAGGTACCTACTGTACTTAATGAAATGGCCACTGAGTGTATGTTCGTGCTGTAGACCATCCACTTCAAGGTTCGACGCATTATACATTCAAAGATACTCTCCTGCACGCCACAGTTGTCGTGCATGGTTATTTGAGTTACTTTCACCTTCCCATCTACTTGAACCAGTCTGGCCATTCTCCTCTGACCACTCTCATTAACAAGGCGTTTTCATCCACAGAACTGCGGCTTATTCAATTTTTTTTTTTGTTTTGCACGTGATCCTCTGTAAATTCTATTTACTGTTGTGTATGAAAATCCCAGGAGGTCGACAGTTTCTGAGATACTCAAACCACCCCATCTGGCACCGACAATCATTCCACTGTCAAAGTCACTTAGATCACATTTCATCCCCGTTCTTGTGTTTGGTCTAAACAACAACTAAACTTCGTGACCATGTCTACGTGTTTTCTATGCATTGAGTTGGTGCCGTGTGATTGGGTGAGTAGATAATTACATTAATGAGCAGATGTACAGTACAGGTGTACATAATAAAGGAGCCACTGAGCATATGTGTTTCATGCATTTACAGTGCCTATATTCACCTCCCCTTGGAACTTTTCATATTTTATTGTTTTACAACATTGAATCACAATGGATTTTATTTGGCTTTTTGACACCAATCAACAGAAAAGGACCCTTTTGTGTCAAAGTGAAAACAGATTTCTACAAAGCTATCTAAATTAATTACAAATATAAAATACTAAATAATTGATTGCATAAGTATTCACTCCCCTTTACTATGACACACCAAATCATCACTGGTGCAGCCAATTGGTTTTAGAAGTCATTTAATTAGTTAAATGGAGAACTGTTTTTGGAGACCTGTGTGCAGTCAATGTGTTTCAATTGTTTGTAGTAAAAATACACCTGTATTTGGATGGTCCAACTGCCGGTGAGTCAGTATCCAGGCAAACTACACCATAAAGACAAAAGAACACTCCAAGCCATTTCACAAAAAATTCTTGAAAAGCACAAGTCCCGAGATGGATACCAGAAAATTTTGAAATTATTGAATATTCCTTTGAGTACAGTTAAGTCAATCATCAAGAAATGGAAATAATATTGCACAGCTGAAAATCTGCCTAGAGCAGGTCGTCCTCAAAAACTGAGTGACCATGCAAGAAGGTCTCTAGTGAGGAAGGCCACCAAGAGACCTTTGACAACTCTGGAGGAGTTACAAGCTTCAGTGTCTGAGATGGGAGAGACTGCGCATACAATAACTGTCATCTTGGTGCTTCACCAGTCGCAGCTTTATGGGAGAGTGGCAAAGAGAAGGCCACTGTTGAAAAAAAACTCAAATGAAATCTCAGCTACAGTTTGCCAGAAGGTATGTGAGAGACTCTGAAGTTGGCTGGAAGAAGGTTCTGTGATCTGATGAAACCAAAATTGAGCTTTTTTGGCCATCAGACTGAATGCTATGTTTAGTCTGCATCATGCTGTAGGGATGTTTCATTGCAGCAGGCCCTGGAAGGCTTGTGAAGATAGAGGGTAAAATTAATGCAGCAAAATACAGGGAAATCTTGGAGGAAAATCTGATGCAGTCTGCAAGAAAACTGCAACTTGGGAGAAAATTTATTTTCCAGCAAGACAATGACCCCAAGCACAAAGCCAAAGCTACACAGGAATGGCTTAAAAAGATGTTAATGTCCAGGAATGGCCAAGTCAGAGTCCAGACCTCAATCCAATTGAGAACTTGTGGCTGAACTTGAAAAGGGCTGTTCACTCATGAATTCCATGCAATCTGATAGAGCTTGAGCAGTTTTGTAAAGAAGAATGGGGAACAACTGCAAAGCTGATAGAGACCTAGCCACACAGGCTGAAGGCTGTAATTGCTGCCAAAAGTGCATAAATTAAATAATGACTTGAAGAGGTGAGTAATTACGCAATCAATTATTTTGTGTTTTATATTTTTATTTGTAATTAATTTAGATCGCTTTGTAGAGATCTGTTTTCACTTCGACACAAAAGTGTCTTTTTCTGTTGATCAGTGTCAAAAAAGCCAAATTAAATCCACTGTGATTCAATGTTGTAAAACAATAAACATGAAAACTTCCAAGGGGGGTGAATACCTCTTATAGGCACTGTAAATTTCAGTGCTAAAAATCACACATGGTTATTTCTCTCCAACCAAAAACTGATGTATTTGTTTGAATGCTACTCTTAAAATCGTTGATATAACATTGCATTGAACAATGCTGACTAGGACAGTGGTTTTCAAAGTGAGAGCATCAGTCTTGGATGGGGCCTGCAATATTAAAAGGTGGATGGCTGTCTTTGCTTCTTTAACAAAGTGCTGATCTTCACATTGGAGGACTCACTATTAATCTGTCATCTGTGAGAAGTATTTGGTTAAAGTCGGGTGCCTGAAAAAATGTTTGTGAACCATTAGTCTAGGCAGTTGAAGAAAACTTAATGATGCATTCTAAAACCAAATAAGAAAAATTGGAAACAATATGCATACTGTACTGATAAACACTTAAAATCATTTGAAACTTTTATGAAACCACAGTCCTATTTGAGTATAACTTCACAAAACAGTTTGCAGTCAACGAGGTACTCTTAGCAGAGTTGCCAATACTCTGCAGTAGAAAGAACAGCAGCAAATTTATGCTCCCACAAATACAAATGGAAGAAAAACCAAATATATTTTTGGTAACTTTGGTGGAGGGATAAAAGTTGGCGAAGAAATTATAGAGCATTCCCTTTCAAATAAAGCAAGTGTTTTTTTTTAATTGCCTATGAGGGCAAAGTAGGCTTAGCTTAACATCTCATCTGAAAGGCAGATAATCTTAACAGTGCAGCACTCCCTTATAACTCTGCTGAAATATTAGCTAGCATTCTTTGTATCTCTGCTGGGGTCTTGAACCTTTCTCCATATGCCTGAGACAAGCTGATTTTCTTTAAATGCAAACCCCGTCAGCAAGGCCATAATTAGTAATTCAGACCTGCAGTTTGATGACATCAGAAAAACCTTTATAAAAATTGTTGTCAATCAAACCGTACAATCAGAAAACCTGTAGACTTTTTCAAAGATGGCTGTATCTTTTATCTTTTATGCTGTTAGGTTACCACACACTTTGAACACAAGTAGAGCAATATCTCCTATAGGGGTGAAAATGTGCGGGTCTTAAAGAGTTACTTATCAAGCAGAAAATAAACAACTCATGAAATGGGCTGTGAGCTTGCTGTGTTACTTCTTTAATTGTTCCTACGGTATTGTTTTCTTATAATAGTCCAATTTCCCAGTGACTTAGTGAATGCTGATCATGTGTGGAATCATCCTGAGCTTGTCCATAAAGCTTCCAGGAGATTTTCTGGGTGTATACTGTTGATTTAACTAGGTTGGGAGATGGAGGGTCTACAATTGTTCTTTTGACTCCACATCTGAAAAAAAGAGTGGTGTTTCCTCTTACTCCTACTGCTGGCCACTGCCTTGACTGTCCAGGTGAACAATTTATAGAAATGGATATTACCAGGGCAAGCTGTCATTGACCCCAGAATCAAACAGTATGGTTCAGAATCTGCAGATCTGACTTCATACAATGAACTCATTGCATGAGGCTTTCATGCTTGATTTCTTTAAGAAACAAGTCAAAATAGGGTAAAAAAAAGAAGTATGGAATATGTCTCTACTGCAAGGCACAGGTGTGTTCCTTCAGGCCTTATCCCAAATGAACAAGAGTGAACTTAGATTGCTTGTAATTCTCTGTTTCTTGTGTGGACAGATGGTTCTGGAATGTAATGCATACTATGGCCTCATTGGCTTATGATTTACACCGGTGTATGATTATTTACAATTTGTCTGGTATTAATGTCTAACAGTGAGTGGCTGATATGATACTAGGAGTGCCCAGGGATTAACGTTTCTGTGCAGAGAAGCACAACGTACCTTCTTAAGTTTAACAGTTTTCCATGTCATCAGAAAATGTTGGCATTCAGTCCCTGTCTAAGTTAAGTCAGGCATGCTCCAGTCCCTTTCAACGTTTGTGCCATTTGTAGGAACATAATTAAAATCCTCTGCTAGCTTGTTTAATTATTAATCAAAATACACAATAGAGCATTTTGTCTAAAGCAGGAAAACAAGCTTTTACAAGTAAAAACTTAAAAGATAAAATTTATTGTAAATTTATTCCTGTGGAAGCAAAATGTTGTGCATCAGCTGAGGACACAGCCTGAAATGGTGTTATGCAGCTGCCTTCCAAGAATTGGTGCAGATCTTGAGAAAAAATGTTAATTATAATAACTGCAGTCTATTAAGTAAGAATGTTATCTTCAGCCTATTATTAAAGTTATTCTGGAGTAAAATTGCTATAAACACACTTTTCTAGCTGTGATTTTAATAGCAATATACAAATAATGATTGCTTTTTCTGGATGTAAATGCAAAAATACTTTCAGAAGGTAGCAACAAATTCCAAAGTGCTAGATAATAAAACAAACTGGATCTATTTTGAAATCCGCAGAAAGAACTTCTCTACTTAACTGTAAACAAACCTGTGATTACTGAAAGTTTCACTGATGTGAATTTTTGGATTGGTCTGTGGATTTATATAGTGAATTGTTGATTCAGAAAAGGACTAGATCAGATATGTGCTCGTATTCTGTTAAATGCATTTGTTAGTTCAGCTTGAAGAAGCTCAATTTCTGTTCTGGGCTTCTTTCATGTGTCTGCTCAGGATTTGTTGTTGTTACAGTCTGTACTCAGGAGGAAGAACCATTTGCTATTGACTCCCTGTTTACAGCAGTCCTGGTTACTCTTTATTAATAGAGATACGTGGATTCTTGCTCCACAGCCTATGTGCTTCTTTTCTTATTGAGCATGTTGATTCCTAACTATGCTCCACTTCTCTAGTTTTTTTTGTTATGAATGTGTTCAGTATCCACATCTGTCAGACTGGCACAGGAGGGCACCTCCCAGTCTCCACCCACCTAACAGGAAACACCAGCCACTTGTTTCCAACTCATCACCTGCAGCCTATTTAAACCCAGTTCTCATCCACAGTTCCCGTAAACCCCTTGAACCAGCCACAGTTGCTCCTAGTTGCTTGTTAACTTGTTGCCTGTCATGTTTGAGTATCTTTCCTCTCCTGTGGCCCCCTCATGGTTTGTTATTTTACAGTCTACTATTAAAGTTACTGTTCATCACTGAATCATCTCTGCTGCACTGCTTTTGGGTTAAACCTCTGCATTTCCTGACAGGACGGGTGAACCAGCGATTCACCCAGCAGAGTTTCCTTGCCTAAAGAAAGTTGTCCGCCGACACAAGTACATGATCCAGAAGCAGCAGGAAACCATTGACCATCTGCTTTCCACTTTCAACCAACTCTCTGTCTCATTGCAGTGACCCCATGCCAGTCAAGCTCCACTCTTGGAGCCCCAAATGTATCCCCAACCAGATGCTACAACCTCCTGCCCCAGTGCATCTTACACTTTGAGCACCAGCCTTCTCTGTATCTTATTCACCAAGCCAAGATTGTCTTCACCACCTCTGTCTTGACTGGAGGATCTCTGACCTGAACCAATGCTAAATGGGACAATAAAACAACCATTAACAATAATTTTGAGGGATTCACTGCTGAAATGCGCCAGGCTTTCAACATCTGGGAAATGAAAGGGAGGCAGCAGATCATACATTTCACCCGTGTCAGGCCTCACACTTGGTGCTGGATTACACTGTGAAATTCAGGACTCCCGCAGTGGAGTGCAGCTGGACTGGGGAAGCACTGCTGGCCCATTACCATCATGGCCTCTTGGAGCACTTGAAAGACAAGTTATCTACCTGGGAGATGCCCACCAACCTCAAAAGTCTCATCACTCTGGCCCTCAACATTGACAAGGCATCTAATGGAACAAGCCTCCAGATCATCAGCCAGAACCGCAGTTCCATTCCCAGAACCATTTCAAGTAATCATTCATTAGTAATGACACCTCAGTCATTTCCTTCCTGGGTTATGTCCTATCACCCTAAAGCATACCCATGCACCCAGAGAAGGTGTGCACTGTTGTTAAATGGCCCCTACCGCACTCCCTCAGACAGCTACAGTGCTTCTTGGGCTTCTCCAAATTCTACCACAGTTTCATCAGGAACTGCAACCAAAATGTTGTTCCTCTCAAGCTTCCCTCACCAAATCAGCTACCTCATGGGTAACCTAGTCTGCTGCCACGGACCATGCTTTAAAAGCTCAAGAGACATTTCACCACCACTCCTATTCTCCTTCATCCAAAACACCAAGCCCTTCCTGATCTGGACTGACCACCAGTACCTTATATCCATTTAAAAGACCCTCTAACTCACCCCATGTCATGCTCGCTGCCCCCCCTCCTTCTTTGAGCAGTTCATCTTCACCATCTCCTACTGACCCAACTCCAAGAACACTAAGGCGGCGCCCTGTCAGGATTGTTCAACCCAGCTGAAACTGAGACCGGCATTTAGCCCATCCTAGCTGATCCTTTCCCCAATCATCTGGGATCTTCAGAACCAGATCCACCAGGGCCTACAGCACGAGCCTGCTCTGGCCAACACACCTGAAAACCACATGTTTGTGCCAGTGGCTGTGCGCTCTGAGGCACTCCAGTGGGCCACTGTTCACCCCTGTCTGGCCATCCAGGCACACGACGAACTTCGGATTTTCAGCAATGCCAGTGCTGGTGGCCCACTAATTTGTCCAACCAACAGCATGCCCCACTGCCTCCTGAACTGTCCCTATCGCCCTGGAATCTTACATGGTTTCCCACTCGATGGTCATATGGTTTCCCACCTTCAATGGGGTCACAGTGACTGTCAAGTAGCCCATACCTTCACCAAAATTCATTGGCCACTGAGACAGTGTACCTAGTTCTCCAACATGTAGTTTGCCTCCACAATTCCCATCAAGACACTGTCAGACTGGGGCCCACAATTCATCTTCCACTTCTGGCAAGCCTTCTGCTCCCTCCTCTGCACCTCTGTGAGCTTGTCCCCAGCTATCGTCCACAGATCAACGGTCACCAGAAAGAGACAGATAGCAAGAGTCCTGCGCAGCAACTACCTTCCACCTGCTCATCAACCTCTAACTCTTCACATCTGCTCCAGGCCAAACTGTATACACCATTTACACACCTCCTTGCCCACGTATATCACCCTTTGAATTACCTCAAAGCTCACCACCCCGGTCCTGTCCACCAGTGCACTGGTCCGCCGCTGGCATGATGGAGATCCTAGCTCCACCAGGCACCTGCCAACTCCGCCATCATCACGACATGACTAATCCAGCTGTCCACCTGAGATCTATCCCTGCACACCCACCCAACCAGCATCCCCACCAGTCCCACCCCCTGAGATCTATCCCTGCACACCACGATCCTCGCCCTGGTGCATTTCTTCCCTTCCAGGTTCCCATCACATCAATCTACTCACTCACTCTTTCTGGCTGCCACCATCCCTCAGGATCACACCTACCTTCCGCATGTCCTGCCTCAAGTCTGTTGCCAGGGACCATTCAACCCACCTGAGCCTAGGATGTTGAAGTGGTCCAGTTACATGATTCACATCATCATCGGAAGAAGCTGTCGCAGAACCTGGTCGACTGGGAAGGGGTAGAGACCGGAAGACAGGTCTTGGGTTCCACGCAATTTCATCTGGGATCCATCGCTCATCGAGGAGTTTCACTGGACCCATCTGATTGTCCCATCAGGCCTGCACAGGAAGGCATCTCACAGTCTCCACACAGCTAACAGAGTCATCTACACTCGTTCCAACTCATCACCAGCAGCCTATTAACCAGCCTCATCCACAATCACCATCAGCGCCATTTAACCCAGCTCACATCACATCTGTTCATCCATTCAACCAGCCAGCCTTAACCAATTGCTCCAAGCCTTCAGTTACCTTGTTGGTCTGGTTGTTATTTTTGCTATTATTAAAGTTACTGCTCACTGAATTGTCTCGGAGGCTCTGCTTTTGGGTCAAGCCTCCTCTACATTTCCTGATGGCATCAGCACTCTTACATTTGAATTGTTCATAGGTTTCAGAAACCGACTTAAAACAAAATTGTGATTATGGGTAAAGTTAAAGCTATGGTTATATATAATACTCTGGAATGAATACAAGCCAGTAATATGTTCTGACAGTTCAGGTAATACTTCAAAACTATGAGTGATATCTTGACACAGTTTCTGAAACCCCCTAAATCTCAGCTTTGAAAGCACACACAGTTCTCTGCCATTCTAAGTTCAGAGTAAATTTGTTATCAAAGTACATATATATCTCCATATACTACCCTGAGATTCATTTTCTTGCAGGCACTCATATTATATACAAAGAAGCACAATAGAATCAATGGAAAACAAACTGCACGCAAAGACTGACAAATAACCCATATGCAAATAACAATAAATAAAGGCACTCCTCTGCCTTTTTTGTAATGACACTTAGATGCTGGACCCAGGACACATCCTCTGAAGTGATAATGCCGAGGAATTTAAAGTTACTGATTCTCTGCACCTCTAATCCTGTGATGAAGATTGGCTCACGAACCTCTGGTTTCCTCCTCCTGTAGTCAATAACCAGCTCTTCGGTTGTGCTGACTCTGAATGAGAGGTTGATCTTGTTGCACCACTTATCCAGATTTTCAGTCTTCCTCCTATATGCTGATTTGGCCAAAAATAGTGATGACATCAGCAAACTTAAATATGGCATGGAAGCTGTAGTTAGGTTATGAAGACACACAGTCCTCTTTTATTGTCATTTAGTAATGCATGCATTAAGAAATGATACAATATTTCCTCCGGTGTGATATCACAAAACACAGGACAGACCAAGACTGAAAAAACTGACAAAACCGCATAATTATAACATATAGTTACAACAATGCAACAATACCATAACTTGATGAAGAAGTCCATGAGCACAGTAAAAGTTCGAAGTCTCTCAAATCTTCCACATCTCACGCAGACGGGAGGAGGAAGAAAAACTTTCCCTGCCATGCCCGACCACAGTCCGACTCTGAGTCATCTGAAAACTTCGAGCCTCCAAATCAGCTCTCCGACACCAAGTACTGAGCGCAATCTTGGTCTGAACGACTTGACCTCAATCTCGGTCGCCAACAGCAGGCAAAGCCGGGGATTTTGAGGCCTACCCTCCGAAAGATTCCCGACCATGCAGTAACGGCAGCAGCGAATGAAGGTTTCAGAAATTTCTCCGGATGTTCCTCTGTGCTTTCACGTCCCTCTCCATCAAATCAGAATTGTCCATGGCCCCTATTTAACGGATACGATATCATTTTTCACCGGAGGGCTGCGCACACGTGGTGTGCTGCTCTCTCTCCTCCTGCCTCACAGTCATAAGTATAAAGCAAATAGAGCAGGTGTCTAAGCACACAGATGTGGTGCACCTGTGCTGATGGTGATTGTGGAGGAGATGTAGTTGCCAATCCAAACGGACTGGGGTCTGCAAGTGAGGAAATTGAGGATCCATTTATACAAAGAGTTATTGAGGCTTGGGTCTTGGAGATTATTGATTAGTTTTCAGGATGATGAATGCATTGAATGCAGAGCAGTAGTCAATGAAGAGCATCTTGATTTATACACCTTCCCTATCCAGATCTTCCAGGATTAAGTGAAGAGCCAATGAAATTGCATCTACTTTTGACCTGTTGTGACTGTAGGCAAACTGGAGCAGATCCAAGTCACTCCTCAGGCAGGAGTTGATATGTTTCAGCACCAATCTCTCAAAGCGCTTCATCACGGTAGATATAAATACTACTGGACAATAATCACTGAGGCCGAGTACCATGTTCTTCTTGGACACCAGTATGACTGAAGCTTGCATGAAGCAGGTAGGTACCTCAGACAGGCGAAACGAGAGGTTGAAGATATCAGTAAACACTCCAGCTGGTTGATTAACACAAGTTTTCAGTACTTGACCTTGTGCATCTCGGCCAGATGCTTTCCCTGGGCTCACCCCCCTGAAGGATGCTTAAAGACTAAAAGTCGCGGGGCCGTCTGGGGTTGTGGGAGTTGGTGAAGGTTCTATTGATCCAAATGAGCTTAAAAGGCATTGAGCTCATCTGGGAGTGAAACCTTAGCACTTGGTTTTACCTTGTTGAAGGTGATAGCATTCAAGCTCTGCTACAGCTATCAAGCATCCTTTTGTGATTCATGTTTGGTCTGGACTTGCCACTTTGCTTGTGAGATGGCTTTCCAGAGGTAGCAGGACCTCTCGTAATTACCTTAGTCACCAGACCTGAACATCAACAATCTAGCTCTTAGCAGATCGCAGATCTCTTAGTTCATCTGGAACTTCTGGTTGGGAAAGACTCTGAATGATTTTGTGGGGATCATTCTCCATGTAACTTGTCCACAAAGGTACTGATTGGGTTTGCTGAAGTTAGTTGTTATGGGTTTGTATGTAGATCTTTATAAATAATATTTACTGTTAATAGGAAAAGTGGTTGTTCAAAAAATACTTGTGTTGCTTTTGCATATTGGTCTTCTTTTGCACTTTAAACATTGGTTGTTAGTCGTGTGTAGTTTTTCATTGATTCTATTACTTTTCTTTGTTCTACTGCGAGCGCGTGCAAGGAAGTGAATCATTGTCAATTGTGAGTACTACAAGACATCTTCAGTTTTTACTATTTACACGTTAACCTTCTGATGTAAAGCAAAATTACATTTCCGAATGAATGAGAAGTAATTCCCATTTCCATTATTCTTCTGTGCCCAATGAGAGGACATTATTGCTGTTCTATTTCTTGTTTCGGCATGGTAACCATCCTCAACCAATTCCATGCAGATGCTTGAACCTGAGAAGATGGTCTTCTTCTGTCCAGATTATATGTCAGATGTAGCCTTTGTTCAAATAACATTTATAATTTTTCTGCATTGGTATTTCCAAGAAACATAAAATGTCTCTGTCACTTTCATTATCAAGTGGTATTTACCGATCTCTGGCTAATAACTGTTCTCTCATCAGCCACGGCAACACTTAGATGATGTTCCTGAAAAACAGGTTCAAGTTACTTTGCAAACATAAGAAAATCTGCAGATGCTGTAAATCCAAAACAACCCACACAAAATGCTGGAGGAACTCAGCAGGCCAGGCAGCATCTATGGAAAAGAATAAACTGTCATGGTGTCAGACTAAGACCCTTCTTCAGGACTGACAGGGAAAGGAGTGGGGGAGATGCCTGCATTAAAAGGTGGGGGGAGAGGAAGAAGGCTAGCTGGCAGGTGATAGGTGAAGCAGGTGGGTGGGAAAGGTCAAGGGCTGGAGAAGAAGGAATCTGATAAGGGGGAGAGTGGACAGTAGGAGAAAGGGAAGGAGAAGGGCACCCAGGGGACAATGATAGGCAGGTGAGAAGAAGTAAAAAGTCAGAGTGGGAGATAGAGGAAGGGGGAGAGGGAGGGTTTTGTTCACTGGAAGGAGAAATTGATATGCATACCATCGGGTTGGGGAGTTCCCCGGCGGAGTATAAGTTGTTGCTCCTCCACCCTGAGGGTGGCCTCATCTTGGTACAAGAGAAGCCGTGGATCGGCACATCGGAATGAGAATGGGAAGTGGAATTAAACTGTTTGGCCACCAGGCAAGTTATTTTATATGGCATCTTGCAAACTTTGGAAAATTAGTAGTTGGCTTCTTGATCATGTTCCATTCAACTAGCTCTATTTCAAGGGAAAAAAGTGGTAAATTTGAATATCTGACTCCAAACCATAATATGCTGACTTCCTCATATTAAATGGGGGGGGGGTGCGGGAAATAGCATTGTAATATTTTTAGTATTTCATACACTACTTGTGGAAGCATGCAGGTTTAGGACTACATAAAATCTACACCATCTCCCTTCGTCTTCTGTAATTTACACTTCCACTGCTCAGTCAGATGTTTGAACAGATTTAGGGTAAAATTTTGTACATAGATGAGGCAATTCTTGCAAGGGAAGTTGCTGAGCAGCCTGCAAGTGGTTTGTTCTTGTGAAATTAATGAGAAAGTAAATCGCTGAAGAAACGAATGAGTTATCCAAATCATTATCCATAATAAATGTTTACATTGTGGCTTTTGGAATGAAGCTGCTGCCTCCAGGTCCTTGATGACACTTTATCATTAAGTGTCATAGTTTGACAGCATTGAAAGCTATGAGACTTATCCCCGCTGGTATGACTTAGCTTTGAAGACTCTTCGTATGGAACATGCAGTAGGATAGCAAAATGTAAATTTCAAGCTCCACCAATTACAAAGAGCACTCAGGAATTAAATTAATGAGTTTAGGCACTCATCTTGTTGATGCCTCTGTAATCTTCTTATGCCAGTGTCAGCAGCTGAATCTGGTTTAAACAAAAAGATGGTAATTCCATGCTCAGAATGGAATCCTCCATTTTATGAAGATCAGAGGTCCTTTACAGACTGCTGGGAATATATGCCAGTTAATAATGAGCCTGGGGACTGGCTGGAGGTTGCAGTGCAATCTTAACAGGACTCCATGCATTTTTTTTTCATTTTCACAAAGGCCTTGAAACAGTAAATCCTGTTATCATCCCTGTTTGCATGGTGCGTCTTTGCCTTAGTGTCTTCGCTTTGCTTCTTGGCTTGTTTAACAAGTAGGCTGATGACTGCCCAAGCAGCAGATTTACAATGACAGGGTCAGCTAATATCTGGGACAGAGCTGTCACCATTCTTTGCAGTTATTTAAAGATGAGTTCTGGCTGCCTAAACAGATTTTTAGTCAAAAGAGCACTGTATTGATACAAGAACTAAGATACAAAATAGATTAGAATATGCAGTATACTGCCCCAAAGGTTTTGAAAAACAGTATCCTGAATATTTTTTTTCTGTTTATCATTTATTTTACAACATGAAATGATTAAGTGAATGCACTTCAAGGCAGTTTAGATCAAGTTCCTGATTCAGTGCTAAGCACATTCAGACATTGCAGTTTAAAATTAATGATGTGCAACTCATTACTGTAGTATCTTACTTTTTCACCTTGAGTAACTTGGCAGTCATATGTTTGGGATTACGTAACATCTGAATCCAAATATCTGATTTTGGGGAGATTTTTTTAAAAAATGTATTGCATGCAGCATCAATAGAACTAGTGGCTGTATAATTTTTCTACTGATTTAATGAAAGTTATATATGTAATCACAGAACAACTAAACCTATTAAGTAATGATGCACTTGTAATTACTTCCAAGCTTTCATCTCAGCAAGCAATAATGCTAGTTTTTTTGTCTAATTAAAGCACATTTTATTTGTAAGTCTCAGATCCATGAAAATAAATGTGCCCATTTACCCACAAGGTTCCATGAAAAGCAAGTAACAGACAGAAATGAAATCCCATTCTTCCAATGTAAAAAGCTCTTGCTCCTCCGAGCTGGATGCACCGCATTTATCACTTTCGTCTTTTGTCACTTTAATGCACTTGTCACATTCACGCACCGACTACCACATGCATAATCATCTGTGAACTTGTGTATTCACATCACAACTTTTGTTCTTATCATGCCTTTCCCTGCCCCACATGAGTTTATCAATAATAACCTTAAGAACTGTCTTGGCTTGTTTTCAAAATATTTTAGACATGGTCAAAAACAGAGCTGCAGTATAACAGAAAAATAATCTCCAGCCTTTCTCTTCAGTCAGCATCTATATTTTATTAACGCTCTAGATGAAAATATAGACCCTTTGGAATGTCTGAAATTCCTTACTGACTAACTTGATAAATTATCTCTTTTCTAGAAATGGTATTTGGGGTTGTTTCATTTGACATAAACAGTATTGAGAATTGGAGTCCTGATGAAGGTTCTTGGCCCAAAAAGTCAACTCTACTGTTTTCCGTGGATGCTGCCTGACCTGCTGAGTTCCTCCAGCATTTTGTGTGTGTTGCTTTGGATTTCCAGCATCTGTAGATTTTCTCATGTTGCAAGCAACAAGAGTAAATTTCATATTAGTCCTCTATACAATGGTTTTTAAAAGTTGTAAGAAACTGACAGTACTTTTAAAGAAAAATCATTTTTAAAGCAATGTAATGAAGTTAGTTGATGGTCATTTAAATTCCACTTGTTAACTTATTTTCATATAGGAGAGTTAATTTCACTGTAGTTTTAACCACAGTTCTCAGTAATGAATGTTGTCATAGCAAGCCAGGAAACCAAAATAAATGAATACAAGGTATCCTTGTTAGAGAGTGACACCTGAACTGTAAGAACTTGAGAAATGTATTAATTATTTACATATGCTGCACTTAATTCCTTTCCCAAAAGTATTGGTTAGTATACCTTAAAGCAGTTAAGAGATAATCAGAATTTATTTTCACTGTGGTAGAATTCTTTGATTCTGGTGAAGTTCATTACGTTAGGCAGAAATGCAATGAAGTGTGCAGGAAAACCAGATACTAACAATTTGGCTGAAATAAAAGAGTCTGCATTTAACTTGAATGATTTACAATTTCCATTCTATGACATAGTCCATAAAGTACATAAAAATAAGTGACAAATTCATGCACCAAGTCAATGCAGGCCCTTTGGAATCTGTAGGTCTATAATTTTCAAATAAGAACAGGAAGAACATAATAAATAGGAGCAGAATTGGGCCATTCAGCCCATCATGTTTGCTCTACCATTCCATCATGGCTGATGTATTCTCCCTCATGACCCCATTCTCCCGCCTTCTCCCTGTAATCTTTGGCATCCTTGCTAATCAAGATGCTATCAACCTTCACCTTTTATATACCCACTGACTTGAACGAGTCATCTGGCAATGAATTCCACAGATTCACCATCCTCTGGCTAAAAAAATGCCTCACATATCTGTAACAAAGGGACCACCTTGTGTTCTGAGGCTGCACCTCTGCTTCTAGACTCCCCCACTATAGGAAGCACCCTCTCCTCTTGCACTCTATCTAGGCCTTTGAGTATTTGATAGGTTCAATGAGATCCCCTCCCCCATACTTGTAAATTCCTGTAGGAGTTGAGGACCAGAGTCAGGAGAATACATCAGGAGAGTAAGAGAATAAGGAGAGGTTTAATAGAGGTTATATAAAATCATGACGAGTATAGATCGGGTAAATGCAAGCTTGTTTTTTCCCACTGAGGTTGGATGAGACTAGAACGAGAGGTCATGGGTTGAGGGCGAAAGGTAAAATGTTTAAAGGGAACATGAAGGAGTACTTAAGTGGTAAATGCGGGTTTGATTTCAATACTTAAGAGAAGTTTGGATAAGTAGAGCACGCCGCGCTGGCATAGTGGTTTGCACAATGCTTTACAGTGCTAGTGACCTGGGTTCAATTCCCACCACTGTCTGCGAGGAGCTTATACCTTATCCCCGTGACCATGTGGATTTCCTCCGACAGGCCAAAGACGTATTGGTTGATAGATTAGTTAGTCATTGTAAATTGTCCCGTGATTAGGCTGGGGTTAAATTGGGGGTTGCTGGCCGACATGGCTCAAAGGGCCGGAAGGGCCCACTCCGTGATTTATCTCAATATAATACATAGATGGGAAGGATATGAAGGGCTATGGGATTAGGCAGAATAATAGTTCAGCAGAGACTAGAAGGGCTGAAGTTTCTGAGGTGGTGTGCCCTCTGACTCTACAGCAGTTCCCAACCTGGAGTCCATGACCCCTTGCTTAATGGTATTGGTCCATGGCATAAAAAAGGTTGGGAACTCCTGCTCTTGAGGCTCAAAGCCATAAAACACACTCATATGTTAACCCTATCATTGTCACGAACGTTCTCTGGACCTTCTCTGATGCCAGCACATCCTTTCTTAGAAAGGGGGCCCAAAACTGATCACAATACTCCAAATGTAGTCTGACCAATGCCTTATAAAGCCTCAGCATTACACCCTTGCTTTTATATTCTAGTCTTCTCAAAATGGATGCTAACATTGCATGTGCCTTCCTTACCACTGACACAAACTGCAAGTTAACCTTTAGGGAATTCTGTACAAGGACTCCCAAGTCCCTTTGCACCTCTGAATTTGCTCCCCACTGAGAAAATAATCTAATCGAGAGATTCCCAACCTTTTTAATGCCATAGACCCTTACATTTAACCAGGGGAGGGGGCGGGGGTCCTTGGACCCCAGGTTGGGAACCCCTGATCTAATCCTTTGTTCCTTCTATCAAAGTGCATGACCATACACTTCGCTATATTCTATCAGCCAATTACTTGCCCATTCTTCTAATCTGTCTAAGTCCTTCTGCAGACTCCCTGCTTCCTCTACACTACCTGGCCTTCCACCGGTCTTTGTGTTGTCTGCAGACTTGGCCATAAAGCCATCAAGGAAGGTCTGGAATTACCTAGTAGGTCAGGTGTTGTCTGTGAGAAGAGAAATGTGGATGGTGTTTCAGGTCAGTAAACGGCATGTTTCAAGGTGCTGGAGTTGGATTGGGGCAGGACAGGCTAGGAAGTGGAGAGAACACGGGGCACGTCTATGATAGGGTGGAATCCAGTTGACACAACATTTTTGCTACCATTTGCAAGAGGGAAACGAATGCTGTTTTTTTTTATCATGTGGATTTGGAGGAGAGTTTTAAGATGATAAATGAGGACAACAGGAGAGATATTTCCTTCATTCATCTTCTTGTATTATTCCTCCTCTAGACCAATTAGCTGTGATTATGTTGCATTCATTTACCTGAGATTTCACTGGTAGTAGTTGTGCCTCCTGGACGTTCTTGTTCTCCACTCAATCACTGCCCAAGCCGTTCTTCTCAAAACCACTGCCCATCTCCACAACTTTAAATAAACTTGTGTTCTAACTTCTTGTAGTTCTGATGAACAGTCATCAACCTTACATGTTGACTCTGTTTCTATCTCCACAGACGTTCCCTAGCCAGCTAAAAACACCTTGCATTTTCTGATTTTTAGTTCAGTTTTCACCTATCTGCGGCTTTTTGCTTCAGTAAATTTTCACCCATTTTCTGTGTGTGTCCATTCAGTGCAAGTATCGTGTGAAGCCTTGGCGCTTTCTGCCTGAACTCATATAAAGCAGGTCTGCCTACTTCACAAAAAGTCCTTTTGTTTTGATATAGAAAAAAAAACATTTTCATACCCCCCAAGAAATAATGCAAAAATTGCTGTAGAAAGAAAGAAAATTGTATGGAATCATTGGAATTGCCCAGGGTCCAAGCATTCCAACTTAAAAACCTATGCTCAGAGATATCTCGGTATATTAAACCTTATGCTATCACATTTTCATTAAGTATGTACATTAATTAATCAATCTTTCATTTCATCTTATTAGAAGAAAATGAAGCAGCACAATATTGTAATTAATGGAGTTCCTGCCTCTCAGTACTGACCTCGGTGCAGTCTATATGGAATTTGCTTATTCTCTCTGAAACTGCACGGGATCACTTTGGGTGCTCCAGTTTCCTTTCCCATCCCAAGGTCCCAAGGTTGTGTGGGGTAATAGGTTAATCACTTAGTATAAACTAGCCCTTGTGTTTTGGTGAGCAATAGAATCTGGGAAGTATATAATTGAATCAGCATTGAAGATTGGTGTGGACTCACTAGGTCAAATGGCCTTTTTCCATGCTGTATAATGCTCTAGAGGCCCTTTGGCTACTTCTTTTTTCTCCACTTACTGTTCTATAAAATACTTTGATGTAAATGAAAAAGGATATCAGCAGATGACAAACTTTGTAGTTTAGCATCGGCCAGAATGCAGTGCTGAAGTCAGGAATGCTTGAGGTGTGCTAGGCTTTGAACTCAGTGTTGAGTCAAGGGGCAAAGCTGAGTCAGGAGGCACTTCGTATCTGGCCCCTCACCCTCACATATGCTGCAAATATATACATAAGTATGAAGGGATAAATGCCAATATGGACAGGAAAAGTAAATGGTTTGTATAATTCCTTAACCCTGATTAATTTTAGTAATTTAACCAATTTATATCAAGAAAGCTATTTAAATCAATTTTGGTTGTATCTGAATATTACCGATAAATCCATTGACCGCAGCTAGCTATCTAAAGGTATTTGTCCACGCAGGGCCTTATTAACCATCACCTGAAGCCCAGACAGCACCTCATGGACTGATCCCCCTGCTGATTCTGCCTCACATGGAAGTCCCTTCCTCTGCATTGATTCTGTCTCTCCCTGACCTCTTCTTCCCACATTGAGTCTGCCCCTACAAGCCATAATCTTTGCAATAATTCTGTCCCTCCCTCCTACCACCTACCTCCATCCTGTATTAAATATGCCAGTCCTTGATTTCCCCCTTCCGCCATGATTCTGAGAGCTTCCAATTCCTCCTCTTTGATTCTGCCTGTCCCTGATAAATCCTTGTTCCCCATCCCTCCAGTGATTTGCTCTCTGTGTTCAAACTTCACAAGTTCCACCACAGTTCCTTCAATCCCTTCTCCATCTGCAGCCTTTGGCATTGTTTCTCCCATACCCGGCCTTGGAATGGCTTGGGCCTTGTGCACAATGGGAAGGCCACTGCCTGAAACAATCACTGCTCTGCCTGTCTAGAGTATCAATTAGAACTGGATTTTTAGGCAATGGTGTACATGTGAAGGGCGGGATTCCATTGACTAGCTTCAAAATGTAGAGAATTCCACATTGCAGACATTTCGAAAGTGTTTCACTGGCTGTAAAGCACTCTGAGCCTCCTGAGGTTATGAAATTTTGAATAAAAGTGTTGGTATTTTAACCATAATCAGCTCAGTCTTGTTTTCACACTATACATTTTAAGTGCATTTCTTTTAAGCATTTTTCATATATAAGGCTCAAGCAAATATCTGCTTAATATGCATTTTAAAATAATATTAAGCATTAGTATCACATTTATCTCTTTTAATTAATCCCCTAATTTATTCTCATGCAATTCCTTGATGATTCTGCTCTAATGCAACCATATGGCATTGGAAGTAACCTTCTGAGGCAATGCGCCCTCTTATTACAGGAGCATTGAACAGCATCACAAAGCTGCTGGAGTTCTCTGTACTGAACCCTGATTCGTTTGATTGGGGAAAAATTATATTGGAGCAGCAGGGTAACAGCGCAGTGTATCCTAATTAAGCCATTAAATGCAGGTGCATTGGTTTAAATGTGTGTGCCATTCACCCTGAAGCATGCACGAGAGGCCAAGAAAGTACATTAAACTGACCCTATTTCAACCCCCTTTTAAATCATATAGACCCTATTCAGGGTAATTGTAATTCAGTTGTCCATAATGAGATGCATTGCCTAATGTTCAAAGGCTGAGGCTTCCTTTTTTGTTATGTTAATCAAGCACTATTAGAAGCCTGACTGCCTTCAATTTTCAACTAATCCCTCTTGCCTTTCTCTTCCTCCCCCCCCACAACCCCACTACCACCCCTCCCCCACCAGTCTCCGCCACAGCAGGGCTGGCTTGAAGCAGCAGGCAGACATTTTTTTGGACAAGCAATTTGCATTCTGCTTTTCAGGAATGTGTATTTGCAGATTACAGTTAGATGTTTTATATGTTGAAAGATAAATTCAAAAGTATTTTTCTAGAAGATTTCATAAATTATATTTGCCAACAATAGGAATCTCGTCAATCAAACGCAATGACCTGGCCATTTCACATGTTCGGGATTCTTGCTTGATCACGGAAATCCCTGGATGAGCAATGCCAGTGATTTCCTGGCTTTGCTTCACCACTAGAAATCAATGTCAAGTTCAACATTGAAGCAGGTGTTTGCTGAGTCTCCCCAGCACTTACACATTTATTCCTACCTCAGGATATGCAAGTCTCTTCATTTAAATGTGTTCAGATCATTTTTAAATGGAGTAAACAAAATTGTAATTGCATATTTAGTTTTAGCATTCAGAAGCTTTGGAAAACCTGGATGACTTTGATGGACAGCAAAGCAGGAGGTGCTTTTCCATTTGTCAAAGGCTTACAAAGCAGTTTCATTGGCAGGTCTTATTCTGTCATGTCACTCAGTCGTGCTTGTCACAGCCAAGGCTTTTTCTGTCTTCTCCTTCCGCTCCAGGAAGATCCCATCATATGAGATCAGCCACACAGATCTGAACCTGGTGAGTTTATATGCAGGCATTAGGTCTTCCTTAAAGATATCTGGTCAATGTGTTTTTTTTTAATTTATTTGTTCATGGGATGTGAACATCCTTGGCATTTATTGTCCATCCCTGATTGCTCCTAAACTGAGGAGGCAGTTAAGAGTCAGCCACACTGAACAGATGAGAACGGCAGATTTAATTCCCTGAAAGGCATTAGTGAACCAGATGGGTTTCTGTAACAATCCAGTAGTTTCATGGTTAGCTTTACTGAGACTTGCTTTTTTTAAAATAATTGCTTGAAGTTAAATTCCCCAACTGCTGTGGTGGGATTTGAACTCAAGTCTCTGGATCAGTGATCCAGAAATCTGGCTGCAAATCCAACAATTTAACCATTACATTACTGTACACTCTCACTATCATATGCTTTTACTCAAGATTGAATCGGATTTTTTTTTTCTAAATGTGTTCTTTGTCAGTAAGATAGATAGAAAAGTTTTGATTGTAAGTGGTCTGATAGGCATTTTCCCTTAAAAATAATTTAATTGTGTTTTTTACGACTCTGAATATTTTGCACTGTTCAATACAGTGACTGGAAGAAACTATCCTATGCAGAGCTTTTTATATTTGAACTTTATTTTGTTACATGGTCCAGTGGAAGAGCCAGTCTCGGAACGGTTAGTTACTGGAGCACCATCGAGAAGCTTGGAGGTGTGAGTTCAAATCCCATCATGACAAGCAGGGAAAATTTAATTCTTCCGGACCTCACTGAGGGGTCAGTGGTAGAAAAGGCGAGCAGCTTAAAGTTACTGGGATCTGTCCTGGGCTGAAAAGATTGGCATAATCACAAAGAAGGTGTGTCAGTTGCCGTACTTTGTTAAGAGAGTGAGGAGATTCAGTACCTCACTAAAGGCTTTTCCAAATTTCCATAGATGTACAGTGGAGAGTATTCTGTCTGGTTGCATTGCAGCATGGGTGAACAGGGTCACAAGAGGGTGCAGAGGGTTGTAGACTCTAAAGACAATTCCATCACAAGCATAATGCCGAGCGCCCCGCCATCCCCCATCACTATTGACATCTTCAGGAGGTAGTGTCTGAAGAAGGAAGCATTCATCATTAAGGAGTCTCACCATCTGGAACATGCCCCCTTTTTGTTACTATTTTCAGGGTAGAAATACACTCAATGATTACACTCAGTCATCAGGTATCCAAGCAGCCCAGGAATCTTATGCCTTTGCACTGTACTGCTGCTGCAAAACAAATTTCACATCGTACAAGACAGTGATAATACATCTGATTCTGGAGGTGTGTCACCCCAATGATGTGCAGGTTTTAGATTAATTGGCCACTCTAAATTGACTAGTTTATGGGTGATTGGTAGAATCTAGGAATGTAGGAAATATAAAAAACATGACTAATTTCCAAATAATCCAAGAAGGGGTTTAATGCCAAATGAGTTGTTGATGGTCAGCATTGACTCGAAGGGACAAAGGGCTTGTGTTGTTTCTCTCTATGGCAGGTTTCCATTGCAATTAGCGCTTGTGCATAATACAGTATTGGATGTAGAAGACATACTTTTGTTTCTATCATATCCCATCTCAGCAATCTCCTCTGTATCACTGAGGTAATTGTATCCTGGAGAATATACCTGGGAATGAATCTGAAGATTTCTTCCGTAATCTGTTAAATGCTCAGTTTAAATGGACAAAGATGAGAACATATTGGGTTCAGTAGTCGTGTTTATCCATTTCTTTCTGTTGCTGCAAGCATTAGCAATAAACAGAGAGAACCATAAACAGAATATACGATATGTATTGAAGATAGTAACTTTCAACTAAATGGCTGTACTTGGTACAGTAAAGTAATATGATGCCATGTATATTTTACTCTTAAATGAACACCTACAATAGTGTACATCATATAGGGAGAAGTTACACAAGCTAGGACTTAATTCCTTAGAATGCAGGAGACTGAGTGGTGGTGACCTTATAGAGGTGTATAAATTCATGAGGGGCATGGATTCAAGATTGTTTAATATCATTTCCAGTACACTAGTGTAAAGAAAAACGAAATAATTGTTACTCCAGATCTGACAGCGTATTAAAGACACATCAAGATAACGAACACAATAATAGAAACCAATAAATATAAATACATAAGATAGATTGATTATATGTCCGTATAATGACGTAGGTACAGAAGTGTTAGTGCATAAGGTGACTTGGGCAGGAAATGATGAAGTACTGGTGGAGGGGTGGGTTAGTGATTGGGGTGTTGAACAGCCTTAGTGCTTTGGGAAAGTAACTGTTTTTGAGCCTGGTGGTCCTGGCATAAATGCTACGTAGCCTCCTCCTAATGGGAATGGGACAGATAGTCTATGTGCAGGGTGGGTGGGATCCTTCATGATATTGCTGGCCTTTTTCCAGCACTTCTCTGTATATATGCCCTTGATGGCAGCAGGCTGGTACTGGTGCTGCGCTGGATGGTTTTGGCTACCCATTATAAAGCCTACCTGTCCTCCGCAGTGCAGCCTCACGCAGTGATGCAGCATGTTAGAATGCTCTCTACTGCACATCTGTAGGTCATAAGTATCACTGAAAACAATCTTTCTTCCCAGGAAAAGCGAACCAAAAAAATAAAGGGCAGTTAGTTCACACAGAGCGTGGCACGTATATGCAGTGAGCTGATAGAAGAAAAAGTTGAGTTGGGTACAGTGATAAAATTTAAAAGATATTTGGACAGGGAGGTGGATGGAAAGGTTTAGAGCAGGGCTTCCCAACTTTTTTTAGTGCCGTGGAGCAATACCATTAAGCAAGGAGTCTGTGGACTCCAGGTATCAGGAATGTATCCACATTCCATATGCAGAGTGAAAGCTTGATTTTGTGCCTTTCAAGCTCCCCAATATCAGTGGTATATCGACTCCCCGCTATTGTCACTGCTGTTCTTAGAAAACTCCCTTCTCTGTTTCTGTCACACCATATTATAGTATTATCTTCTTGTTCCCTCAGGGCACAGCAACCCAAATAGGTTGCCAGTCTTGTGTGAGTTTCCTTGTGTTGCTGAAAGCATCTCTGATTTGATCAAAATTGAGCTATAAACAAAACATCGATTATTAAAGACAGTCTCAATTAAATAGTGGCCGACAGGTACCACAACGTAGCAAGATCAAACCATGAAATGCATTCAGTCCTTGTGTTTGCCTTAACACCTAGATACACAATTGTAGATTAATGTAAACTTGTGTTCTGCAAAGTAATCCTCTCTCTTCAGTGACATAAACTGAGAAACATTATCCAGGATATCAGGACAAATAACCGCTATGTTTTTCAACAGTGCATTAGTATGACTCTCACTCATTGGGGTGGCGGCTGCAGTGTTTCATGTCTAAAAGATTAGCTGAATATGCCTTCTAAGTAAAGAACTATCAAATTATGATGTTTGGCAATGTGAGGTCTTCAACTTCTCATTTCTGTGAAGCTAGCTGAATTTTAGATTGTAATCTTCCCAAATCCAAACCCAGACAGGCAAGGCAGGTGTCTGGGAGAGCTGATTGAATTCTGAAAACTGATTTCTCTACTAATGAAAACCTAAATAATGAATGATATAAAAAATAAGCATTTTCCATTTCAAAGATTTTAAAAACTCTGCTTTCTGATCCAAAAAGAGAAGTGACAATACTATCTGTACAGTGCTACATTGATGGTTTGATACTACATTGATACTGATTTTAGTGATTTTGGTGATTATGTGTACTTTATTGATTTGTACATTAGGATATTTCTTTGCAAAACAAAAACCAAAATTGACCAGCTGAAATTATGTTGAGCACTCTAATGAATATTAAGTCATTGTCAAGGACTTAGAATGACAGAAGTGGATGTTCTAATACTCTTTGTAAAAATATTGTTTCAATATAGCAATGAACAGAAAAATATATGTTCATTTCTGTATTAGAACAATATTTTCATAAATGTGGAAGCAGCAAATACATAATTTATAGATCAGTACAAACTCATTTTTAAGTGAAGTTGCTTGTTATGTCTAATATATTTAAGAACATATTTTTCTCTACCTCAGACAGTGTGTCTGAACTATTTATAACCTGTACTGAAAGTGCTCATTAATTCATTGCAGCCCATACCAACCTTAAATATTTTGATAAAGAAAAGACATGGCAGTGGAAAGTGGAGTAGGGTGTCCAGTTCAATACGAAACCATATGTGCCCTGACTTTATGCTCATTAATCATACATTCCTCCCCTTGCAGTGCCTCAGCTGACATGTTGTGCGTTTGTTATATGACAACATTTTAAATCTAAAAATCAGAAGTAATTTACAGTTTCAAGGAAGTTCTGAAAACAGTGGACCTGGAGTGGGTTTTCTGTCAATGGTCCCAAATATCCCAGTTATATTCTTAAAGTTACATTTGGTTATTCTGGACTTCTCTTCCAGTGGAAATGTGTACACCTGGTGGATTATTGGGTATCTTACCAGGACATCAGGGCCCAGGCTTGTTCCTAGTCTTCACTGATATTGCTGAGCCTTAGCCAGCTCAGCAAGAGGGTGCTGTAATTGCCCTTGGCAGCTCTCATGTTGCAGGAGGATTAAGCAAGAGTCCCTACTTCTCATTGCTATCCAGATATTACTGTTAGAAAACGTGTATTTTTCACTGTGTCAGGGGACAACAGATGGGACTAAACTGTCCTATCCTCTGTGCTTTCAGTATTCACACGTGTAGAATGTTTACTGCGATGGGAAAATGATTGACTCTTGGTATAGGTATGGACAGAATGTTACCCCAACAATAGATGATATCGTAGATGAGGAATGAGCTATTTGCTTACCTTCTAAACAGAATAAATTCCATTTCAACATAATTTAGATTAAATTTCAGTTAGAATTTGATTATGGAGTTTTGGCCCCACCAAGAAAGATTTTGAAATCTGAATGTATGTTCAAATTGATGCAGTGTTTGCTCTGAGCTGCAAGGTGGTAAGTTCCTATTTGGTACCAGCATTTTATCAAACAGGAATTGTGATATTACCATTGTTTCTATGCCTCACAATGAACCCAGTTAAGAAATAACTCACTTTAAATACACTCATCCTTTTGGACCCTTCCATAACTAATGGCCTCCAGTTCAACAGTCCCTACATACCTGTGGGCATCCAATTCCCTTTTGTATTCCTGATTTTAATGACCGCCATTGGCAACTTTACAGGCATTTGCTGAGGTCACCTGCACTGGAATTCTTTCTCCAAACCTTAGTCCCACTCTACATTTCTTTATTCCTGAAAGAAGTTTCTTTAAACTTGTCTCAAAAATCTTGCTTTTGTTCATCTGCCCTGATATTTCATTTAGTGGTTCAGTGTTGAATTTTGCTTAGTATTACACATGTGAAGCACTTTAGAATATTTTGCTGCAGTAAAGGTAGGTTTGTTGGACTTCCCCATTTTCTGTTGTGAGATTAAAGAAAATTCCATTGTCGACTCAATATTAGAGAGCTCATTGCACTTGAAGGTATACTGCAGATCAAAAAAAAATATTGTGAAGAAAGCACTGCAGTTTTGTTTTGAATTGGGTAGAGGTATGTAAATGCTGTTGTACCAACCTGATTTTACTTATGATAAGGTCATTTACATTGAAAGAATTATTAGATTTCCATTCATTCACCTACTTTTCACATTTTTCCAGTCTACAGATTTTGTAGCATAAAGCATGTATTTTGAGTGCTGAATGACTTGTTGAGGAACATAAACATCAACCAACAACATCTTTGGTACAGAATAAGAAGTTCACCCTGGCATTTCCATGAGTATATGCACAGAGCACATACTGTACATCATGAATGGATGGCTTCAGTTAATGTTCAATATTCAATTGGAGGCTTCCTCATGTAATTGTATGGTGAATATGTAGTTAATGCTCATTGTGGATTGCATACTGGAAACATAGTCTTGTCAACATAGATGTGTTCTGGTCCTGGTTATGAAGCGATCATCATTGATTTGTAAGTTTTTTGAAGACTGAATTTTCTGTCAGCGTAAGATGTCCAAAAGGTTTCACTAAGACATTGTATCAGGCTGAGGGATGGTCTCTTATTTAACTTATTTTCCTTTGCAAAATGGTTGTTTTAATAGTGATTCCACTGACTCTGTATCTAGAGCAGCTGGAGAGGTTTGGAAGCCAAAAGCAACTTGCCAGTCGAGCCAGAATGAGGAGGGTATGAGGGGTTGTAAGCAGAAGAATTTATCCCACAAGATTTGTTCTACACCACAATCTTACCAGCAGGTCTTTAAAGAGTGATAATACAGAAGCTGAAGCTTTCCAAGACAGCAGTGGTGGTGGAGTGGTGTTATGGGCATCTCAGTGACATGACTGGTAGAAACCCAAGTGCATTGGTGACCTCCGAGTTTCTGCCAGTGACAGCTTGACTTTCCTCCCAGTTGCCATAGATTGGATGGTTAAATGGCCACTGTAAGGTGCCCCTGCTGTGTGGGTGAGCGATAGAACCTGGGTGGAGTTAATTGGAATATGGGGAGTAGAAAAAAAGGATTAATGTGGAATAGTGGAAATGGCTGCCTGGTGGTTAATGCAGACCTGCTGAGCTGGGGGGCAGGGGGGGGGGGTCTACTCTTCAAGTAGTTATGGAGATCTGTCGTCTTCTGCAGGCAGAATTGCAGCCACATATCTGAACTGTTCCAGTTAATATCACCTGTAACCCAGACATCCTGAACTTCTGGTTCATTCCACGCAGTGGCAGCTTGATATTTCCCAATTTGCATCATACTGCAGTATGTGAGGCATCATCAATATTCTTTGTGCAGATAGAGGGGGTTTCATGTGCTAGCTCTTGAATAAAGAGAAGTAGCCATTGTAGGAATTCGGATTGCCAAGTTTGCAGGCATCTGGGAAATTCAAGGGATGATAGATTGTACTCACCTGGCAGTCTTTGCTCATAAACAAACCCAAGTGTTTATGAACTCCAAAGACTACCACCCATTGAAAGTTCCCTAAGCACAGTAACGGTATGGAACTAGGTTCCTCAACAACCTCAGTGGAGAAAGAACATGTTCATCAACTACCAATGCATTCCCAAACATATGATAAATACAGGAGCCAAGCTGATCACATGTCATCATCTCCCTTGTCATATTATCTGAGACAAATCAATGATTCAATAGCAATTTATTCAACCTTTCTGTAATTGTAGAGTTGTTGACTAACCGCCCTTAGTGCCCATTTCCAAGTGCCTTTCCTTGGCCCACTAATTGAATGCACTCCTGTTGGCTGCAGCTTAGCAGTTGAAAGGTTGTTTCCTGTAGTGGAAAAACACGTAGGTGGCCAGGTAAATGACCGTGAGTAGCTGTGGGTGAAAGAGGGTACTACAGGCTGCACTATATCATTGTGAATGATACCAGACAGCTGCAGTGGTAGTATTGGAGAAGCACTGAGGGAGTTCTGCTGCTCATTCTGAGAGCAAGGTATTCATATTGCCCAGACCTGTTCACAATCCCATGACCAGAATCGTAGAGATGCTCCTGGATTCTGTGCTGAATCCACAGATTCTGCACAGTATTCAGAAGATGCAGTCACAATCTTGATGGCATACCAATAGAGGAATCCAGTCTGTGTCTGTCTGGCCGTAAACAGATTGAATTGCTATGGTATGAGCTACTTCTTGACTTTTTCCTTTTTAACAATGGATATTGTGATCTTCAACTTCAGGCATTGGGACATGTTTGAATCTGCAAATACTTTTCGACAGGCCAAACATCATCCCAAATTATTTTCATATAAATTTTTATCATCCCTCATCAAGAGGCTGCCCCATTTTAGTTGTCATCCAAGTCCTCTACAGTCTTGCACTACAGAGAGGAAGCACAAAGCCACACTTCTCCACTGATCTGGCTGCAGACTATTTGCCATAGAATCATGGCCATACAAAAGGAAAACAGACCCTTGGGTCTACTGGGTCCATGCCGACCATAAGCATCTAATAATACAATATCCTTCATTACTCCCATTTTAATCCCTTCTCTTTCTCATCAGCTTCCCAAGGTCTACCTCTCAACTGCATTCTACACTTTACTGTGGTCAATTTACTGACCAACGTACACTTCTCTTGGATGGGGAAGGAAACCAGTCCAAGCAGAGGTAGGACTGGCGAGGACTTACAAACTCCACACAGGCAGTGTTGGAGGTCAGGGTAGAACCCAGACCACTGGAACTGTGAGACAGCAGGTCTACTTGCTTCACCACTGTGCCAAGTGGCTTTCCAAATGCTTATTTTTAGTCTAACTTACCCTCTGTATTTATTGAGCTGATGGATTGGATGTCAATTGTTTTCTGGTGACAGTATGCTTGTTCTATTCCTCTACTTAGTCCTGTTTTTAATCGTGTAGGGTCTGCTCAGGCACAATGTCCTGTGCCTCTGAAATGACAAACGCAGAAGATGATCATAAGAGGCACGACAAGTGAAGAAGCTGATTGAAGTGTTTGGATGCTATCATGCAAATGAGATTTTGCAGGGCTAATTGGATACAATTGTCCTCAATGGAGTCTGATCTTCCTTGGTAGTTGGCTGTTTGGCCAATCCATTGATCTTTCCTCCAGGTTGGAAGCACCCTTCCTCCAGCCAACTGAGCCACAGTGCTCTATGCTTTGTATGCAAACTTCTTTAACAAGAGAGGAGGAAGCTTGTAAGTGAATGTTCTGCATCATGTGCAAATAAAGTGACTGCTGTGATTGGGTAACTATAAGGTCTGAACTTTTGTGACCATGTAAATACACCAATGCTGTGCTATAGGAGATAGTATTTATGGATCACTCCACCAAACTTACTTACCATATAGCCCAGTTTACTAAATTACTTTTGGCATTAGCACAGGTGTGCACCCTCCGTATTGTTATTTTCTCTCAGCCCTGGATCAAGGTGGGGAGATCTGTGGACTCTCTGACTTGTAGAAGTGTTTTTTTGTCAAGAACAACCTGTTCTTTAGAAGTGTCATAATTGGCATTGCTAAACCTTATGCCCTGCTCTCCCTTGATGCCTCTCTTGAGAAGGTGCATCTTGGCTTTCAGCAGTGGTTGGATTGTTTGATCAGTGTACCTCAAAGTGTTGATAATCCAATCTCAGTTAATTCTGATTCATTCCAATATATAGAAAGTCCTCATGAAATTATTCTTATTTGATGTGATTTGTGATTTAGATTTTTGAAGAAGGGGCAGAACTTGGGGTGAGCAGAGGCAGGCAAATAAAATTTTAAAATAGTGATTGAAAAAAGCTAGTTTTGAAAAGCATACATTTGCTTGGAAATAAATTCATTTAAGCTAATTGAATTAAATAAAGAAAGTTTGTACTGACTGTTCTCTTGGCAGCCATTTCTTCTCATAAATTGCAGTGAGGTCATGTAACAGGAGCAGACTCAGCCAATGCCTCTCCCAGCCTCAGAAATCTAGCAGAGTTCACATGGGCCACAAGGAGAACAGACTGCAATGCAGATGACAATGCCACCAGGCTAAGCCTGCATGAGCACCAAGAATGGCAAGAAGAAACATGGATAATTCCAACAGAATCTCTGGTGCCCATGCAGAGGTCTGCTCCAGGACACCAACCAATGGAAATAATTGCAAAATAGTAACCTCATGAGACAGAAGGCTATCCTTTGCAGTAATTTGATTGTGATTTTCAGATTGGCTTTGCATGGTGTATCTTTTACTTAGAAGAGAACAGAACCTAATCTAGAGAAACATGTTGTGTTTATTAACACTGAATTAATCCTAACAGTTACCTAACCTTATATCAGAATTTAGAAATTGCTCTTGAATGGGTACTTGTTATTGTTAACAATATCTTGATGTTTAAATACTCAGGTGATCATTTTTCATTTTCAGTTTATTTTTCCACTTGATAACCATGGTTCTCCAGTCACAAAGTCAGGTGATTTTTATCACCTATAAATGCTGTATCCATTGTGAAGAATGATTAATTATCACATCATTGCTGCATTTCTACCAAAAAATAGCTTACAGTTGATATTTTTTCCTTATTCTTTGCCTTCTTTACATGAGCAGTGTAAGGAATGTAATTAGAATTACTTAGCATATGCATCATGTAATGTTGAATTAGAAATAGAGGTTACAAATTAAATACATTGGAAGTTCTCTTGAAAATGGAAGATAGTGTGTGCCAGATCCAAACTAAGCCTCAGGATTTTTAACAAAATGTAAAGCCTGTAAGATTGTAAAAAATACTTTTCTCCAAAAATCATCTCCATCAATGGTATTTGTTGTATTCTGTACAAAAGATCAGGCCTAAGGAATTATCCAAAAGAAGCCTTTGCAATTATGGGGAGGTTTAATAGGACAGTCTTGGAAAAAAAAACTGTTTCTCGTGAGGTGCTGACAAAAGGTAAGATGGTCATAAATATATGATAATCCCTGTTAATCTAATTAGGAATGACAAGGTATCTTTAGCCGGACAGTGGTTAGAATATTGTTACGTACCCCGTAACTGGGTTGCCAAACCAGCAGAAATGGACCACTCAGTTGGAGTCTGGATTACTGGAACTAAGAAAGTTTTATTAAAGAAATAAGCAACACAGTACTCTAATAGTAAGGATATAAATGCAACAGGTTAGCAATGAATAAACACAAATGTACACAGAACTAGGATAATAGGGTCAATCAAGCTCTATCGCAGTCTAGGGGTAAAATGTTCAATCACAAGTGATAGAGTTCAGTTTAGTTCAGTTCGCAGTAATTGCCATCGTGCCGTTGGAGAGAGAGAGAGAGCGAATGCTGATATTCAAATCGGATTCAACAGACCTTTGATATTCCTCGCAGTTAGCTTTCGGGCGAGCCCTTTGTAATGCCTTCTGAGGTCACCGACTGTGACCCCTCCGTTCCAGAAACGATTATTCTTCAGCAGTGAACTCGGCACCCAGGCAAGGGCGGACACACACCAGGTTCCCGCCGACCGTATCTTTCCACCCTGTGTATCTATGGCTGGTCCCGGGACAGACCTCCAAAACTCCCACCGACTTGTGGGGGCGCACCGCTTCCAGGGTCTTGTTACCTGGTGGTGTCGTGTGTCGTGTCTTAGCGAACCTGCCCCTTTTTATCCCCCTGCTGGGGTATCGCCTGTCCATCACACTTCAAACAGTTCAGGGTTCAAAAGGAGCCGGTCTTGACAATACTCAGACCGGTGTCTCCTTCCGTTAAACTCTCTCGTCTCTTCATTAACATTTCCAAATGCTGCTCCATTGTCTTACTTATCTCTCTCTCCTGAAGACAGGTGGCAGATCAACTGTTGATCCCACTGGTACTAGCACAGGACAGTTAACATCTTAGTCTATGTGTACTTTTGTAACCCTCTTTTGTCACACCCCTCCCCTTTAAGGATTTTTACCGGGGTAAAAATTATAAGCATGAATACATTATTAGATACACACAAATATACATCTTCATCAGCTGTTTGGCTACTACAGAGAATTTTATGTTGTCAACACCTTGACAGACAGTCAGCAATCACATTTTCTGTTCCTTTTATTTGTGTTATTTTAATAATCCTCTCAAACCAGGCTCCAACTTAGCAAACTTCATAGTGGCCGAAAACACTGATGAATTGTGATCAGTGTAACCTCTCATTGGGTTTCGTCCCGGACCACGATAACAAGGGTCGTCCCATCCCGACTTAGTTTTTTTTCGCAAGGGCTTAGTAAGAGGGGGAGGGGTAGTAACCGCAGCGTTATTACAAAACTTCCTACAGTACCCCACCATCTCCAAGACCCTTCTGAGGGCCCTCTTGTCTGTCGGGGTTGGGATGTCAGAGATAGCCCGCACCTTGGCTTACATCGCTGCCAGCTGCCCCTGTGTTACCACAATTCCCAGATAAGTGACCTTTGCATGGCCGAACTCATTTTTTTCAAGGTTCACTATCAAGCTGGCTTCAGACAGCCGTATTACATCGCCAATATACACTTCTGTGTTCTTTAGCCCTTTTGTCACTGAATTAATCATTCTATAGGGGTGTTGCTCACTAGGCTGACCTGATGTGACAACAGCCCCATGTCCCAGTTCTTTGCATCGCCTCGGGACATCTAGACCTAGGTGCGCGTGCCGGTTAATTAGCTTTATCAATGACCCGCTTTGTTCGGGGGTTAGGTGGGAGACCTTATCAGCAAAACGGGTCAACACAATAGACATCTCCCATCTGGTCGGCACTATACTCATCTTTTCAAAATGGGTTTTCCCCTTATCAGGTGGCACCCTAGCTTCATTGATTTCCGCGCTAACACCGACTAGGTTTGTTAGCATATCAAAAGCCTGTGACCGTCTCAGTTCGCGTCTGCAATAATCAATAACATCCTTCCTCCTGTGCAGCCAGAAAAACTCTCTCATGGCTCCGCTGACTGTTTCCTTCAGCACCTCAAAATGTCCACCGAGGGGTACCTTGTGGGCCAGGTTAAAAATCTCATCCCCATAACTCTTTTGCACCACCCCCCATTCCTCATCTGCGGTACTTGGTCTCCCTTCTTTCCTTAGCACCTCCCCCTTCACACCATAATTCACTGGCTCCCTTCCTAATTCTGTTTCACAAAGAGCTGTTTCCTCGTCTCGCTCCTGTGTCTGTATAAAGTCCTTCTTTTCTAATGATAAATCTACCTTAATTTCCCCACTTCCTCCTGTTTCATTACGCTCCTTCTTTTCACTTTCTACCCTCTCCTCATGCAAGGCTGGTAGAAACGTCTCAGCAGTCTCTCTGGACATACAGCGAGTCACTGCGCAAACAGGATGAACCTGTGAGTCCATGGGTGGGGCCTTAATGCTGACAGGCAGCCCTGTCAATCTCACTGCTGGGTACACCTCCCCGCCAGCGAGGTCATTACCGAGTAAGATTTCCACGCCTTTCATCAGTAATTCGAGCCTCACCCCGATCGTGACTAGTTCAGAGACCAGGTCGCTTTGTAGGTGTATCTGGTGCAAAGGGACTGACTCTGTCCCTTCCCCAATACCTTTGACCCTGACCTCCCCAGTCTGGGTCTCTGAACTAAACTCTAATACACTCTTCAATATCAATGACTGACACGCTCCCGTGTCTCTCCAGATCCGCACTGGAACTGGGTTTAACCCCTCCTTCTCCGACACCAATCTGGCCGAGATAAACCTCTCGCGCCCTTCCTGAACTTTGCTAGCCCTCTCCTCTCCTAGCGGTTTGTTTACCAACTCAATACAGCCAGTCGGGAACGCCGCCTTTCCTTTTCCCGTCTCCTTCTTTGGGGCAAAGCACCTGGACGCAAAGTGTCCGGCTTTCCCACAATTATAACATACGACCCCAGGAGACTTCCTACCAGACTGCTCCTGGTCTACCTTATCCTTCTCACTAGTCCCCGGCTTATTTTCTGACTTTTCCGGCGGACTCTCCCCGCCGTCCTGACTACCCTTCTGGTAGCCTTTACTCGGGGCAAACTTCATTTTATGCGTCAACGCGTACTCATCCGCTAACTTAGCAGTTGCGGCTAACGTGGCTGCCTCTTTCTCATCCAGGTAGGGTCTCATACCGTCAGGGACACAACCTTTAAACTGCTCAATCAGGATCAGCTGTAGCAGTCTGTCATAATCCCCACCTACCCCTTTCGAGGCGCACCAACGCTCACAATATGCATCTCACGGGCAAACTCTAAATACGTGTGGTCCCACTGCTTCCTCGCATTCCGGAACCTCTGCCGGTATGCCTCCGGGACCAACTCATAAATTCTGAGGATGGCCTCTTTCACCACCTCATACCTCTGGGCATCTTCCGCAGACAAAGCCGAGTACGCTTGTTGGGCTTTCCCTTTAAGTACACTCTGAAGCGAAACAGCCCACTTATCCCTCGGCCAGTCCTGACTTGCAGCAACTTTTTCGAAATGGAGAAAGTACTGATCCACATCGGTATCGTCAAATGGGGGAATCAGCCTAACCTCCTGGGTCACCCTGAACCCTCCACCTTGGTTCGGCATGGGCCCCTGCTCTGCCATCATCTTTAACCTCTCCAGCTCGAATTCCCTTTCCCTCCTTGCTCCAACTGTTTGTCCCTCTCTCTCTCTCGCCGTTGTCGTTCTAACTGTTTCTCTTCGTGTTCTAGCTGCTGTATCCGGAACTCGTGCTCGAGTCACAGTTTTTCAAGCTGCACCTGTACTGCGTCTCCACCAGGTTTTCCAATAGATATCACCTCCAGCTCCCCTTGGGGAAACACACCTTTAGATACATAGTGCTCTACGATAGCTCTGTGTATCTCCTCTCTCCTCATTGTCGACTTCCCCTAACAAGATTGAACCATTTTACCACAGCTGCCAATTCCGCTTTCCTGGCATCCTCTAATGCCTTCAAGGTCGGCGCCTTTAGAAATTCCTCAATCTCCATTTCTGCTGTTTACCTTTTCTTTCTTTTGGGAATTTTAACCCAATCAATTTACCCCGTCCCAAATTTAGTGTTCAAAATCCCGGACGAGCCCCCACTTATGTTATGTACCCCGTAACTGGGTTGCCAAACCAGCAGAAATGGACCACTCAGTTGGAGTCTGGATTACTGGAACTAAGAAAGTTTTATTAAAGAAAGAAGTAACACAGTACTCTAATAGTAAGGATATAAATGCAACAGGTTAGCAATGAATAAACACACATGTACACAGAACTAGGATAATAGGGTCAATCAAGCTCTATCGCAGTCTAGGGGTAAAATGTTCAATCACAAGTGACAGAGTTCAGTTTAGTTCAGTTCGCAGTAATTGCCATCGTGCCGTTGGGGAGAGAGAGAGAGCGAATGCAAATATTCAAATCGGATTCAACAGACCTTTGATATTCCTCGCAGTTAGCTTTCGGGCGAGCCCTTTGTAATGTCTTCTGAGGTCACCGACTGTGACCCCTCCGTTCCAGACACGATCGTTCTTCAAGGGTGAACCCGGCACCCAGGCAAGGGTGGACACACACCAGGTTCCCGCCGACCGTATCTTTCCAACCTGTGCGTCTATGGCTGATCCCGCGACCAGACCTCCAATGCTCCCACCGACTTGTGGGGGCACACCGCTTCCAGGGTCTCGTTACCTCGTGCTGTCGTGTGTCGTGTCTTAGCGAACCTGCCCCTTTTTATCCCCCTGCTGGGGTATCGCCTGTCCATCACACTTCAAACAGTTCAGGGTTCAAAAGGAGCCAGTCTTGACAATACTCAGACCGGTGTCTCCTTCCGTTAAACTCTCATCTCTTCATTAACATTTCCAAATGCTGCTCCATTGTCTTACTTATCTCTCTCTCCTGAAGACAGGCGGCAGATCAACTGTTGATCCCACTGGTGCTAGCACAGGACAGTTAACATCTTAGTCTATGTGTACTTTTGTAACCCTCTTTCATCACAATATGTAAATTGATATTCCATAGAATAATTAAAATATATTGTGTAAATCCATTTAACATTAAGTTGGTAAATTGGTTAATTGGTTTATTATTGTCACATGTACCGAAGTACAGTATACAAACTTTGTTTTGCGTGCCATCCATGGCAGTCCACATCATTACAACAGTGTGTTGAGGTGATAAAAGGGAGAACAATAACAGGGTGCACAATAGAGTAATACAGATAAACAGATTTGTATATGAGCAAGGAGGAAAGGGTGCTTTGCTAATAAGCATAGACAAAGTAGGATGGCAGGAGAGACCATGTGGTGCATAAATATCAAAGTGGGTCACGTGGAATGAATGGCAGAATTCTGTGCTGTAAATTCTGTGTAATTCAACATAGTTGTGACTTGTCTTCATTGTAAGTTCGATCAAAGCCTCAACCTAACTTGGGTGAAGATTGCTGAGCCCTTATTGGTCTCTTCACCTATCCTGATGTAACTGAGGATGAAGCCTCTTTTCTACCTGAATTCCTATTTGAGTCCATCAAAGTAAAAGAATGGACCTCAAAAACATTTGTTAAAAGGCAGTTTAAAAAAAAGCTATGATCTACTTTGATCCAACCAAAGATAGTCAAGGGGCACGCCCTGTGGAAATGCTCATTGTTTTTTCTTACTTTATATCTCCTTCAAAGAAGCAATGTATTTCTTGCTCTGCAACACCTCTTTTCTTCCCTCAAACCTTTTGCTATTGAACTCTTTCCGTTGACTTCTTCTGTCTTGATTTTTCTCTTGAGAAGCCTCCCAATCCTCTCCTCCATAAACTTCATCTTACCTAGACCGCCGGTCCCATTTACTTATCGTCATTGTCTTCACTGTCTTACAATGACTTAAGTGTCCAGGAGCTTGAAGACTCGTACGGCCAGATTTGGGAACAGCTTCTTTCCAAATGTGATAAGACTGCTGAACGGATCCTGACCCGGATCTGGGCCGCACCCTCCAAATATCCAGACCTGCCTGTTGGTTTTTTTGCACTACCTTACTTTCTCTTTTCTATTTTCTATTTATGATTTATAATTTAAATTTTTAATATTTACTATCGATTTGTACTCCAGGGAGCATGAAGCACAGAATCAAATATCACTGTGATGATTGTACGTTCTAGTATCAATTGTTTGGCGACGATAAAGTGTTCAAATGTAAAATCCCTAGTCCTCTATTTAAATTCCATTTCCCCATGGCCCCTTTCTCTATTTCTAAAGTTACCAAATGTGCTTTTTTCAACCTTTACCCCACTACACCACGCCCACAATTATGTTCCTCCAGACTTTGCTAGAAATCCCATGATTCCATTCCATAGCTTCATTGCCTCTTCCCTTAACACTTCTTAACTCAAGCTTTTGGTCATCTCAGCTGGTATCTGGTGTGTCAGAGCATCCGGTGTTTCCTCATGCCTTGTTGAGCTGCACCTTGGAAGAATTTTCTAAGTTCTGTGTTGTTGGATGCTTCTAAACCCATTGCAGATGGTGACAGTATCATTCTGTTCCAAGCCTTCCTTGGAAGGTAGCTGAGACAAAGGAACAGAATGAAGTCATTCTCTTAAAGCCATTTTCTGTAATTGGTGTGTAAGATGTAAATTTTATAATATGGTTCCTTAGATTCTTTTTCTTTTTTCTATCTCTTTAAGATACCGTTATGTTTTTTTTCAGGTTGGTGAAAGGCAACAAGTTTTGATAACAGAGGAATCGTTCGATGGCCAGTACTACGTCGCACACAACAAGTTTTATGAGCAGGCAAGTCAGCCAAGATTCTCTTCCATTGTTTGGAATCGATTGAAAATATTGGTATTTAACTGGCAACCAAAGATAACTCATTTTTTTCGTAGTCTATTTTGATAACTGCTGACAGGAGTTGAACGTTGACATAGTCCAAGGTGCTGTTTGTGGGTGTCTGTTCTGACACCTGATATCCGGCGCCAAGAGCTAAGGTGAAGCATTTTTTATCGGAACACTGCGATCCCCAGTATTCAGGACACAGCGAGCGTTGGCTGAGGAGCAGGCCTCGTGCTGACACAGGGGTGGAGCCTGGTGTCGATTGGCTCGCAATCTAACACATCCCCCCTGTACAACAGCGATGGAAAAGAAGAAGGCTGGAGAGACCAGCCCTTCGACTCGTGGGGCTGGGGTCAAGAACACTGTCCAACTAAGTGTTCGAGATCTGAATGAAGGCAATGGTTTCAGTAGGGGGACCATCATTCGCAAGACGCTACTGGATTGCTGTGGCTTCAAGGTGGACTATCTTTACTGAGTCCAGAATTACGCCGGTTACTACAACGTCACCTTCTGGCATGCCGCTGGGTGGCAGAAATTACGTGACTCCTTTCGTGAGAAGGGGAGCGCGGTGCCACTGTCGCTACTAAAAGCGCAGCCACTCTTTGCCGATGCAACGCAGCAAGAGAGGACGGTTACGGTGCAAATGTTCAACCCCTATGTACCGGTCGTTCACGTCCTCACATTCCCAGCACGATATGTGGAGAGCGCGAGCAAGTGTGAGAACGTCATTGACAGTCTGGGAGTATGGACAAGTAAAAGGCAGGTTAGGGTGAAGCTGAGGGTGGACACCAGCGGCTGTGTCACCCACCCACCCTCAGTCTGTGCCATCGGAGGGATCTGGGGCTTTCTGGTTTACGTCGAGCAACCCAAGGTGTGCTGCAACTGCGGTAAGGCGGGGCACATCGCAGCCCAGTGTAAGGCTGTGCTGTGCAGAAACTGCGAGGTGGGGGGACATCTCACCAAGGACTGCACGGGGGCCAAGTCCTGCAATCTCTGTGGGCAGGCGGGCCACCAGTACAGGGGCTGTCCCAAGACGTGCGGGCTCCTACGCACAGGTGGCCTTTAACATCGAAAGGCCCCGGATGGATTGGAGGCACCCGCTACCTCTGCAGAGATGGTGCCAGTAACAACGGAGGAAGACGAGTCCACCCCGAGGTCTCCCTTCCCCTTGCAGAACACCCAGGACCCACCGCTTGATGAGGAGGAGGGGAGGGCCGAGGGGGATGAAGGAGCCTGGAGCATAGTTACCAAACGGAAAAAGCCTTAGAAGGCTCCGCCCAAAAGGCAGCAAGCGGAGCAGTTGGAGAGCTCGAAGAAAGGGTTGTGGCACATCCTCTGGGCTGCTGTCCTCGGAGGAGGAGGGCGGTGGAGTGGCCAGCAGCCGCGGCAGAGGAAGAGGCGGGTTAATCGGGTGGAAGAGAGTCAAGGGAACAGTGAAGGTCTGTTGGCCACCCCACAGGCACAGGAGGTGGAGATCAGCAGCGCCCCTCAGCTCCGGGAATCCGGGAGCAGTAACACTTCTGGTGGCCTACAGCCAGAAAGAGAGGCAGCCGCAGAGGTCCCTTTAGGGGCCAAATCGGTACTGCCTCTCTCTGGCGAAGCCTACCTGCAGTACCTGAGCCTTCAACAGGTGGAAGACTTCACTAGGACTGTGGGCATGAGGGCTGAGGACGGCAAGGGTGAGGATGAAGATTTGTAAAAGGTGATAGACCTTAAACTTGCGTCCTTAAACATTCGCAGTGTGAAGAGTACTGGCTCCAGTACTTGAACACTGTGAATGCCATGTGACCTTCTTCCAAGAGTGTGGTCTGCTGCATCTCCGCAACTACTGGAGCTGGTCATGGTGGTGGTCCCAAGGTTTGTCTGTGTGGTTGGGGGGCAATGATCGCCGTGCCTCTAACGTGGGGATTTTGCTACGGGGAGGCAACTTCTCAGTCACCCAAGTTAAAGAGGTGGTTGCGGGGCACCTCCTGGTAGCAGACGTGAAATATCGGGGCACTCCGCTCCGGCTGATCAACGTGTACTGTGTGGAGCGAGCGGCTGGCCGTCCTCGAGTGGCTCCCACCGCTGCTGGTGACATCCCAGCCGGTTGTTCTGGCCGGAGACTTCAATTACGCCATTGGTGCGGCTGGAGGATCTGGCAGTGCCGACAGCAGGCTGGACAGTACCTCTAGACTACTGAGGGAAACGGTGAAGACAGCCAAGCCGTGCGACGCCTTTGGCACCCCCACAGGTGGAGCACAGCCGCAAGCCACCTGGACACGATCGGACGGCTCAGCCCGCTCCTGGATCGACTTCCTCTTCCTGTCTGAGTCCTTCACGGTCAGATCCACCGACGTCACGCCAGTGTTCTTCTCTGACCACTGCCTTCTGCGAGCCACCTGTCACTTACGGGAGGACCAGAAGGCAGGCAGGGGGACATGGAAGCTGAACGTAAAGCTGCTGACCCCTGAGAACATCGAGGAACTAGAGAGGGAGTACACAGGTTGGAGAACCTTGAAAGCATTCTTTGATTCCTCGGTTCACTGGTGGGAAGTCACCAAGGGGAACATCAAGAGGTTCTTCATCCGCAAGGGTATCCAGAAAGCAAGGCAGGAGCAGAGGGAACTGCGTAAACTCCAGACAGAGTTACAGCAACTTCTCCTTCTGCAGTCAAAGGGGGTGGATGTCAGGGAGGAGTTACGGGAGGTGAAGGGCCAGCAAGCCCAACACTTCACCGCCGAATCCTCCAAGATCATCTTCCGATCAAGGGTCCAAACCGTGGAGCAGGACAAGACGTGCTCTCGCTTCTTCTTCTAACAGTTGCACGGGGGGAGCTCTGTGATCCGCAACCTTATGGAAGAGGACGGCTCAGTCGCGTCCTCACAGGCAGACATATTGAGGATCTGCAGGTCCTTCTATGTCGGTCTGTACGACAGAAAGACCACAGACACCACAGCCTCCCACAACTTCCTGTCGTCTATCACGCAAGTCCTAGGTGATGGCACGCGGGAGAGTCTGGATCAGCCACTGACCCTGGACGAGCTGACATGCTCCGTCCATTCCTTTGAGTCGAATAGGACTCCCAGAGGCAACGGCCTACCGGTCGAGTTGTACTCGGCTCTGTGGAACTGGATGGGCCCTGACCTGCTGGAAGTGTACAACACTATGCTTCTGGCCGGCTGCATGTCAGAGTCCATGAGGAAGGGCATCATCACCCTCATCTACAAGCAGAAAGGGGAAAGGAAGGACATTAGGAATTGGAGGCCCATCTGTCTCCTGAAAGTGGGCTACAAGATCCTGTCCAAGGCTATCGCCAACAGGGTCAAGTCTGTTCTGGGACAGGTGATTCACCCAGACCAAACCTGTGCTGTACTGGGCAGGAAGATCTCAGACAGCCTCGCGCTGCTGAGGGACACCATTGCCTACGTGCAGGACAGAGGGGTGGACGCCTGCCTGGTCAGCTTGGACCAGGAGAAAGCCTTCGACAGGATATCGCACACATACATGGTGGACGTACTCTCCAAAATAGGATTTGGGGACGGAATCCGGAACTGGATCAGACTGCTCTACACAGACAGCTGTAGTGCAGTCCAGGTCAATGGGTGGGAAACAGACAGCTTCCCCATCAGGTCTGGAGTCAGGCTGGCTGCCCTCTCTCCCCTGTCTTGTTCATGTGTGCATTGAGCCCTTTGCCAAAGCCATCAGGAGGGATGAGGGCATAAGAGGGGTGACGCTGCCAGGCAGTGGAGAGACGCAAGTCAAAACCTCCCTGTACGTGGATGATGTCACCATCTTCTGCTCTGATCCGAGGTCAATTCGCAGACTTATGGACATCCGCGAACAGTTCGAGCTGGCATCGGGGGCCAGGGCCAACCGCACGAAGAGCGAAGCCATGCTCCTCGGCAACTGGCCCAACCGATCCGGTGTCCCATTCACCATCAGGTCTGATCACATGAAGGTGTTGGGGATCTGGTTCGGAGGGGCCGAGGCGTGCAAGAAGAACCGGCTGGAGCAGACTGCCAAGGTAAAACAGAAACTGGGACTGTGGGGAGGGCCCTCCCTTTCGATAACGGGCAAGAACCTGGTCATCAGGTGTGAGGTGCTCTCAGGGCTGCTGTACTTGGCGCAGGTGTGGCCCGTCCCCCGCTCCTACAGCTCGGAAATCACCCGAGCTGTCTTCAGATTCGTCTGGGGATCCAAAATGGAGCGGGTGAGATGGACCGTCATGTACAAGTCCCTGAACAATGGGGGCAAAAACGTCCCCAATGTCGCCCTCACCCTGATGGCCAGCTTCGTGTGTGGCTGCATCAGGTTGTGCGTGGATCCCAGATACGTGGGCACTAAGTACCACTATGTGCCCAGGTTCTACCTGTCGCCCTGGCTGCGAAGGATGGGTCTGGCCCCACTCCCGCGCAACACCCCTGTCAGCTGGTCATTGCCGCCATACCTGTCCTTCGTAGAAAAGTTCTTCCAGGTCAATGCCTTTGACCACAAGGCCATCAGGCAGTGGTCGGCACATAATGTCCTGCAGGAGAAGGACGTGATGGACACAGTGGGGTGGTTCCCTGAGCAGAACGTCCAGTTCATCTGACAAGATGCCTCATCGCCAGACCTCACCAACAGGTATCAGGACCTCGCCTGGCTGGCGGTGAGAGGGGCCCTCCCAGTCAGATCCCTCCTGTACGCCCGGAACGTCGTCTCCACACCCCGCTGCCCACAGGAGGACTGCAGTGAGGCGGGGTCATTGACTCACCTCTTTGCACACTGTGGGTTCGCGAAGCAGGTGTGGAGGAGGATGGAAGGGACGCAGCTGCGTAACGGAGGACTCCCTGATTTACGGGCTGTTCCCGGGGACGCACACGGAGACCAACATCTGGTGCTGCTGGCAGATCATCAGCTCGGTGAAGGACGCTCTTTGGTCAGCCCGGAACTTGATGGTCTACTGGCACATGGAGATGTCCGTGGCTGAATGCTGCCAGCTGGCACATTCTCGCCTGCAGGAATACGTGCTGAGGGATGCACTCAAACTTGGTGCAGCCACCACGAAGGCCCGTTGGGGAAGGACCACAGTTTAGGGTTCGTCACCCACGGGAGTGGGAGGGGTCGGGTGGGGAGGAGTATACCCTTCATCAGCGGTGTGAATCAACATGGTGACACAGGAGTGGCCGGAAATATGGAAAGGTATAGACCGTAAAGGAACTTCGGTAAAGGAGTGAGAGTCAACGCCTGATTTTTATTGTAAGTAATTTTATTGTAAATAGGTTTTATTCTTGACTAAGGTTTGAGAGTCAACAAATGATCTATTGTCAACATCTTTATTTTGAATAAGCTCTGAGAGTCAATGCATGATTTATTGTAAATGACTTTGTTTATTGAATAAGGACTCAGAGTCAATGAATAGTTTTTTTTCGCAAATAACTTTATTTTGTAATATTTCTGAATAAAGTATATTTTTGGGGAAACAAAATTCATAGACTAATAGCCTGAAATCTAATAACTTGCCACCAAATAGAACTGTAAAATCTGTCCAACTATGCCCAAAAATATAGCTAATGTAAATATTCAGTATACATTTTGACAGAGTTTGCTTTGATGACTTCTGAGTTTGTGTGACTGATATAAATGAATGGAATTGCATTTTTTTTGCTCAGAATGTGACTCTACAGTATTAGTGCGAGTTATGAGGACATTGTTACAGCTTGAATAACATTTATAATTTGAGTCTGAGATTTGTAAGTCGCTGCATAGCCTTTTCAGAAAGAGAGTCTTTCGAAAAGGTACATAAGACCATAAGCCATAGAAGCAGAATTAGGCCATTTGGCCTGTCAAGTCTGCTCTGCCACTCAATCATTGCTGATCCTTTTTTTTTTCTCCCCCACTCCTCAGCCTTCTCCCTGTACGCTTTGATGCCGTGTCCAGTCAGAAACCTAATCAAGCTCTGCCTTAAATACACCCAATGACCTGGCCTCCACAGCTGCCCGTGGCAACAAATTCCACAAATTCACCACCCTCTGGCTTAAGAGGGTGTTAAATGGATGCCCCTCTATCCTGGGTCTGTGCTCTCCTGCCCTAGACTCCCCACTATGGGAAACATCCTTTCCACATCTACCATGTCTAGGCCTTTCAACATATGGAAGGTTTCAATGAGATACCCCCTCATCCTTCTAAGTACCAGCGGGTACAAACCCTTGGCACGTGGTCAAGTGGTTAAGGCATTTGACTAGCGAACTGAAGGTCGTGAGTTTGAGCCCCAGCCAAGGGAACGTGTTGTGTCCTTGAGCAAGGCACTTAATCACACAGTGCTCTGCGGCGACACTGGTGCCAAGCTGTATGGGTCCTAATGCCCTTCCCTTGGACAACATCGGTGTCGTGGAGAGGGGAGACTTGCAGCATGGGCAACTGCCGGTCTTCCATACAGCCTTGCCCAGGCCTGCGCCCTGGAGAGTGAAGACTTTCCAGGCGCAGATCCATGGTCTCGCAAGACTAACGGATGCCTTTACAAACCCAGAGCTATCAAAAGTTCCTCGTATGATAACCCTTTCATTCCCAGAATCATCCTTGTGAACCTCCTTTGAATCCTGTCCAAGACCAGCACATCCATTAAGTTTATATTGAAGTCAGGTTGTGATGGTATGATTCATCATTTCATCCAGATTTGCTCATTCATGGGAAGAGGATAGTGTGATTGCATTTATGCATTGAGTAGCCAGATCACCCACGTACAGTTAAGAACCTCCCATGAACTTCATTGCTGATGAAATATAGGAAGCTATACTTTTAGGATTTGAATGTTGTGTTTCTGTCAGACAGTATTTTGGTCCAGCCTTTATTCCATTCATTGTCACTGGTGAAACAAGAGTACTGGAAAAGATTTATTGAAACTATACCATGAGTTGGGGTGGGTATGGGGAATAAGGTGTATATATGGAGAGGCCCCTTTAAATAGGGAGCTGGGTGTTCTGATGATTCTCACGACCTGCTGTGTGAAATACTGCCTTCTAGCAGCCCACCTGTCAGGTGGAATATCAGGGCTAATGCCGTTGGAGCAACACTGGTATGTCAAGTTGTCTTGGTCAACAGAGTTAACTTTTGAAATCATACAATGGGTAAACCTTTGCAGAAAGTCGCACTAAGTGCTTTCTGTTTTTCCAAGACACAGCCCCTGTTATATTGAGCAGACATTCCTTTCAAAAGTAATAACAGGTTGATTCTGAATGTCAGCACCTCAATCATGTCGATCATTTTTGAGAGGAAAGCAAACATTAAAGTCAATAATATCTGCATCTGAAACGCATACGGGCATGAATGAATCTGCAGGTCATGTGGTAATGTGAATCATAAAATCACAGATGATCCTAGGCAGAGTTGGAAAGCTGCATATGACATTTTGTTCCTCTTGCAATCATAATTTGTCATTCATGTTAAGAATACAGACACATAAATGTGAAACATTAAACCTGTTTCTTAATGTAGAAATCCAAAGAGAGAAGAAAAATAATCACTGATTTTTAAACTTGAGACCTCTCTTTAAACTTACTTTTTTAATATATTTAATTGTGTTGCATGGAATTAGACACCAGGGGAATTTTCTTAAGACATAAATCCAAGCAATCCCTGTGATGTGCAGACAGTCCCTGGGGGGTTTTAAGTTTTCATAGCAAAGGAGTAAGTTCAGAAGTTGTGGCAGGATGATGGAATCAGTTTAAAGGAGCACTGTTCTCATGAAAGTGTACTTGAGAGGGTTTTTTTATGCTTGAGGAAAGACTACTGAATCATCATTTTCATCTGGTATCGCACAATTTGGAACAATTGACAGTGATATCACATGGAGGTAAAACAAACATTTCTTCATAAAGTCGGCATACTTTTAACATCATGTTGCCAAAGGCAGCAGCACTTCAACTTGCGGCAACTTTTCATTTGGAATGAGAATATTTAACTAATAACAGACAAGTGTTTACTACCCCTCACTCTCTTCTCTCGCTTCCTCTTGTCTCTTAGCATCAGGTCGATCAACTTCCATGGAGCTGAAAATATCTTCATTGATTTTTGTTGCCAGCTAATGTATGCTGCCCAGTTTTTCTGCAAGTAATAGCTAAAAGCTTTGCTAAAGGCCTGCACATCATCTAAAATGTTGTTCTTCCCAGAAAAACTAATCCAAATGACAGGCTGAAAGCCGATTTTGATTATCAGCATGAACAGCAGAAATAGAAATTTGGCGTAATCCTTAACGGTGCAGACATTTGTGAAGGGAATGACTGTGTGGTTCTTTCTGAAGTGGTCTCTTCTCTTCCTTAAGAATGTGACTAAATCTAATTTGTGTAAACATAATTACCATGTGAAACCTCAGCTATAAGCTTCAGTAGGTTGCAGTTTGATGATTTAGTTGCTCTAAATCCACTTCTGGCTTCAGTTTTGCTTACATGCAGCTTATCCTCAAGGCCAACCAGTCTGCTTGAGGGCTATTGCTGCTATAAAGCTTTTTTTTAAACTAAAAATTCTTCATTGTGTGATTGATTCTGATCACCTGATGGAGTTAGAAGAGTATTTTTTGAATGATTATTTTATTTCATAATTTTTCCTAAAGTTTTGTTTAAATCTGCGTTTTTCACTCTCATGTGAGATTATATGGTTGAAGGGATTAGGGGTTCAGAAATGAACCCCTGGTCATTGTGATGTGGGCTTGGCTTGCTTCCTTCACTGTCAATTTTATATGTATGTATGTATGTGTCTCAGTTTAGGTGCTACGATGGAATGTGCTTATTTGGTTTACAGCATGTCCAGACTTTGGCCTGGATAGTTCTGAAATGGGATCTATACTGTTTGTAACAAAGAGGTGTTTCCATAATTATTGATGGATTCCCATGATCAGGATGAAGGAAAATCCAATATTAAATGAGAAACCAAGGATAAAGCATATTTGAAGATTAAGTTGCAAAGGTAGGGCAGGAAAAAAAGCATACTGAACATTGACTAATCGCTGAGATGCAACCATGACATTAATCTGAAAGAAACTTGCAGCTTTGGTTTGAAAAGAAGCAGCTTGCAGTTCCATTGTGCTAAATTAGCACTCTAATTTAGTTTACAAATTTGATTTTCCCATTGCCCTAAAACTTTATGTGCTTGAAAGTCAATGCCTTGGTTACCTGTACTGGCTAGCTTTAAATCTTATACTGTTGTTTTTCTGCTTTTCCTTAAGGTGCTAGTGCCTAAGCAACCTGAATTTCTGGGAAAAATGATTGAAGTTGATATTTATGAAGCAGGGAAGCATTTTATGAAGGGAAAACCAGCAGACAATGGAAAGATCCACACTCCTTCAATTGTCACACCATTACTGAAGGGTGAGATTTCAGGCCTCACAGAGGTATGTGGCAGTCTTTTCTTCACTTAACATTTTCATGTTGTAAAACTTGATGGAGTGTGAAATTAAACCGTGTATCTGATTTCTGAGCATCATTTGATCTTGTCTGTGAGTGCAAATGCTTTTGAGTTATTGCTTTGCAGAAGTGAATCCATGCACAAGGAAGTATTTGCTTGTCTAAGTCAGAACAAGTAAATTGCTCTAAAAGGCTAACATATTTACTTTTTTTTAAAAAAGGATTGAGATATTAATATGTTTTAAAAAGTAAAGTTTTATATGCCTTTAATAACTAGAAATTTTCTAAATGAAAAACCTGAGACCATTAAAGTGTTTTACTGTAAATAGGATAATAATTTTCTGGAGCAGAAGCAGCTACCAGTTACTAATACAAACTTGTTTTGGCTGAGGAGGAGTTCAGTTTGAACAGACACTGCAAATATTGCAGACTTACTGTTGAACTCAATATATCCTTTTAATAAATCCTGTTACTGTTTGAAAGTTGTTTTTTCTCTGACATTATATTATGGAAAGTGACAATGGATTATGAAAATTTGCATTTCAGCTATTAGGTGAGTCACGAAGTCCTAAAGCTCAGATATAGGCCCTTCAGCCTGTCATTGAGTATCTTTCATCCTTTATTATCGCCATTGCAGTATATTGTTTTAGGTGTGATGAGTGCTACCTGATTATTATTACTGCAAAAGTGCTGGAAAAAGCATTTGTGAAAGACAAATGGATCAGGGAACTGAATGGTCCAATCCTGTTAAAATGTCCCAAGCACAGTATTCCAGAAGTGAGTAGAGAATGACTGCGATTAACATCAAGGCAGTGCTTGACTGAAATCTTGACTGTAAAAGGGTACAAATAAATTAGAAATCTTTGGCAACTGGTAGCAAATCTCTCCAGTGGATGCAGTTATACCTGGAATTTGGGGGGGGGGCAGTAAAAGTGAACCCCTGGTTTCATACAAAGTCCTGTTCCCCCAGATGTATCACGTATTTGTTTAGGTGAAACAAACGATGCCCTTATTGTATGTGTCTATCTCTATTTGCCTGATTGTGGCCCTCCTTTGAGTTTTCCAGAGCAGAACTAATATGTGACCTTGTTCTTCAAGGAGCTGGCAAACAAGCTCCTCTTTCTCCCTGGCTTTGCAACAACACAATGGTAAATCATCACATGTATATTGTGGAGAAATGTGCAGTTATCTATTTTGCTAAGAAGAATAGAAAACTAGTATGCTGTCTTGAATGAGAACCACTTGAATGCTACTCTAGAGAGAGATATGGGTATCATTGTGCATAAAGCACAAGGTCGGCTTGAAGGTATAGAAGGATTATTGGAATATTTCCCTTTTATTTGCAAAGGATATGGAATATCAAAGTAGGGAAGTCCTTGCTACAGCAGTGCAGGACGCCGTGGTCATGCGTATAGTTTATTCTTCATACTTAAGGAAAGATATAGAGTGGATTTTGGTTAATCGGGGCAGTAACTTATTTGGGACCATGCTTAAAGAACAAAAACTAATTGAGAAAATTGCCGGGATTCCCTTCATTTATTTGTAACACTACATTGCTTAATTGGGGCAGGAAACTATTGCCGATCAAGTTTCAATTACATTGGATGAATTCCTCTTTTGATAACTATTAGGAACCAATACAGTTTTATAGTACTGTGGTACTATTGGTGGTGGTGTAATTTGTACTGTATTTCATTTAAATGCATAATTTTTTTAATGTTTGTTTTTTATACTTAAAAACTATTTACATGAAACTTTGGCTAATTAGGGCAGCCAGTTAATTGGGCCAAGATGTACTGGTTCCAATGTGTACCAATTAAGCAGAGTCCACTGTACTTGCATTTAACACAGTTCAGGAAGGTTGCAGGTTAATTTCTGGGATGGAGGCAAAATCTCTAAGATATGTGTAGTATTTTTGTAGTGGTTAGAATGTGAGCCTATGATCGTTCGGCCAGACTGTTGTTAATTAAGCGTTGAAGGTGTGCTACGTGAAGAAGTAGTTTTGTATATATTAGTCTCCTTCTGCGTATATAAGGACAACGTTACATGCACCAATCACCTTGGTCACCTCCATCTTTTGACTTTGTTTTTATCGAAATTATTCATGAGCTGCTATCATGCAGGACCTCTCGCCAAGACTCCATTTCATTTACCAAGATTCAAAGTATGTTTATTATTGAAGTATGTAGGCAAGATACAACCCTGAGATGAGTCTTTTCAGAGACATCCATGAAACAAAGTAACATCAAAAAAAAGAACAAATCGCACAACAAAAAAATGAGAAAGAAACACCGAATATAAAATATCAAACCACAGGGACATAGAAACGGTCCAGGAATGTTCAGTTCAATTTAGCTGTGTGTTGTTCAGTGACTGCAGACGGCACAGCCAGTCTGCCCGATCAAAATTAAACAAAATGGCAATATAGAGAGGAGTAACCAGATATCAAGAATGGTGTTGAAAACAAAGGCTGCCTGTTCTCACGTCTCTTTTCTGTTGGCTAAACTCTCCTCCCAAAGTTGCACAATGATCTGCGGTAGATGTTCAGGTCCATTTTATGAAGTAAGGCCATGATGTGAATTAGTGTCAGTTACTATTAGCTTCTCAAATTGCACACAGCTAATCTATGCTGGTGAGGGGTGTGGGGGAATGAATAGCTTATTAATAGATTCTTTGCATGCAATGTGTGTATGGCAGTATGGCAGTTCGGTATGGAATCACTCAGTCTTTTAGGTTTTATCTGAAAAGATGGAATTTGCTAAAGAATATTTCCCTCGTGTGAAGGGAGAGAGATCTCTCCACCCATGGTACTTTCCCTGCTTGCCCATTTTCAGACACCATGTTTTCTGTGTGAAAAAACTTTTATCTTGCTAATGGAGGCAACATTGTTTTAGGATTGTTAGAAAGATATTAGAATCATTGTATTAACTCTAGTTGAACTCAAAAGCATGGGAGATAGATGAAAAGAAATCGTGATTTATTTAGATTTGACTTGTTAGATTTACATGTAAAGAATTGGTTTTATAGTGCTCTCTCTAAAAGGATTCATACAAGGGAACATCCTCATTCAAGCATTTGGAGTTGGCCCATTTGGTTATTGGTAAAAGCAGGTCAGCTAAAAGATTCAATGATTTGTTTCTTTCTTAGAGTTCATAAAACAGGTCTTAGATGCCCGACTTGTTAAATTCCTCATTACTACTTGCTGCTCTCATCATGAGATGACACAAGTAAAATTATTAATGCAGCCGGTATCTTATTGGGGAAAAAGAAAATTGATGGCTGAAGTTTGGCTAATGGTCCAGAGTTTGCTGTCAGGTCACTTTGTGCTCAGTGAGAAAAGATTTTACCTGGGCTTGCAGGTCAAGCTCCCACAAATGCTAGTTCATTACAGTGCCCTGCACAACAAATTTATATTCTCTGAACAGAAAAGGCTACATTCTTTTACCGATTAGATTATAGTTTGCCCATTGAGCCAAACACCACCCAAAGTGAAACACAGGAAAGAAAAATGCTATTTAAATCATGTACACAATGCAGAATTAAGGTTGGGAAACAAAGACGACATAAAGGAAAGAACTAAGTAGAATGAATAAACATGGATTTTATGGTTTTTGAAGTAACCACCCGATTGCTTTTCTTTTAGGAGAGGAGTCTGCACATTTAATTTTGACATGAATTTCCTTCATGGTAGAGTTGCTGCTGGTCCCACTCTGGTTAACCTTGTTATTAGTCCTCACAACCACTGGGATCTAGAATGAGGAGAGCAATCACAGGGCCAAGTCAAGTTGCAGTGCGCCTCACAGAGTTATACCGGACAGAGAATAAGCCACTGTACTCTACCTCAGTCCTAGGGTAGGGTCTGTCTGAACCATCAGAGAGGGCTGTAGAGTGGATATTGATGATGATGGGTGGGAGGAGGGTAAAGGAAGACAGAGTAGATTTGCTATTGATAGTGGGTTTGGGAGTAGATGGAAGTAATCCTGAAAGTCAACTTTGATTCCAGTCTCCATAAAGTTTCAAGACATCAGACACAGAGACATAATGACTACCACATCTTTCATTTTCCTTCTTATTAAACAGTGTTCTGTGTTTGTCCATTGTCGACATCGATGAGGATCTTGACACTATTATGATGGCATCGAGACTAAAGCGTGATTTGGATTTAAGTGAGGGAGAGTTGCGCAGCGTCAGCCTCACTCTCTCTTCTCAAATCCCCTCTGGATCCAGTGGCAAGACAGAGTTGAGATGGCTGGAGATGGGACTAGGCGCAGTGGATGACCAGGACGTCTTCTGTGTCTTGTCCTGCTCTGCACGTTCCACGACGCTTGCAGAGACCGTCTTCTTGACCGTTGGACCGTCAATTGGTCTCGTCCGCTCAATCCGCCGGAGTCTGTCTTCACGTGCTGGGATAGACATTGTCTATTCCAGCATTGAACAGTGCTTAGAATAAGAACTGCGGGAGGCAATGACATATAATATATTCTGTGTTGGGGACTTAATTATCCATCGTCAAGCTGGGTTACATCATTACTGAATTTGCAGAATGTGGAAAAGATTTCGACTGTTAGGAAGTAAGCTCCAATACCCAGAGTACCAACCTTGACCTATTCTTGTAGCCACAGTATTTCTGTTGAATTTCTGATCCTTGATTGGCCCTCAGGATGTTGATGATGTAGAACCCAACGAAGGTAATGCTCTTGGAATGGGTAAGGTGGTCGATTAGACTGCCTCTTGGAGACAGATGGCACTTGTGCGACACAGATGTTATCTGCCACCTACCAGCTCCTGGCTGATCACTGCCAAGGTTTTGCTGCTTCATCTGTCGAGGAGCTGCAAGTGGAAGTGAATATTGTGAATATGTTTTTTTTCCAATCACCTTAGTTTTCAGTTTACTCGCTGCTCGATAAAATAAATTATTGCATATTAACGTCACTCAAAACTTTGCACTTATTAGTTTTTGCAGAACGATACTGACTAATAAGACCAGGAAACAGAGTTTTATTCTTTGTACTGCTTCATCTGATCCCAGCTTGTGAAGTGTTGAATATGATCTCATCAGTCTCCCTGTTACAAGGGCAAAACGGGTGGTGATGTAAGTGTGGAATACAGAGGGGCACTGTGAAGCTGGAGGGTAGGAAGAGAGAGAAGGAAAGAGAGGAGAAGTTAGTCTGCTTTCCCAACTCTGCCATTCTCATTTGTGTCTTAGTGCTGGATAAGTTCAAGCCCATCAGCTGTCAGGTCCTGAAATTTTTTTGATCTACAAGCTGTCCTACTCTCGTTACAAAGGGTCACCATTTTTATCTGGTTAGGTTGCCTCAACTAAAATGGGCAAGACTGATCATTCTATAATGCACGTGTTGTAGCTGCCAGGATTTAATTGTGGGAGTCACTGTTAGCAATTATATTATTTTGTTATGGTTCTTGCAAAACTGGAAGTCTGGAACCACAATTCTGGAAAGCCTCAGCTTCAGGGCCCAAATTGTATTGAGTGTGATGATGCTGACATACAGCAGTGGTGCTGCCTATATATCTGCAGAGTACACAGTCCCAATCACCACCCACTGATCTCCAATGGTAATGAGTGCCTGCAATATTAACAGAAGAGGAGGGTGCTGCTATAATCAAAGTCAAAGTTCACTTCATACACAGGTGCAATGAAAAATTAACCTGCAGCAGCATCACAGGAATATGGCATTCGAGACACAACATTCACAAGAACATAAATAAATTATACATATCCAAGAAGAACGTAATTAGAATAAAAATTGTCTATTATAGTGCCAAGTTCTCAGAGTGGACATGGTGTCACTCTGCTGAGGTAGTGATTGCCTCAAGAACTGAACAGTTGAAGACAACTTAGTGGTGTGGAACTTCAGGCTTCTGTACTTCCTGCCAGATGTTAGGTACAAGAAGATGACGTAGTGGTGGGGATCTTTGATGATAGATGTTGTCAGGTTATCATGAATAATTCGTGGAAATTTGCTTGACCCATTACAGGAATTACTGTCAGTAGTTTCTGCTTTTTGTTATTGAGCTTGATTGAATGATTTTTCATCAGTTTTGGGGCTTCACCATTATAGGCGTACAGCGAACAATAGTAAGTCAACCAACCACATGAGCCTTGAATCATATATCATCTGAACCTCAATCTATTTTTACAAACCCACACTGTATTTTTTCTCTCTATTTCTTGAGTTAAAGTGGAACACAGCCTTCTTCAGATGGTCTCAAGGCATGCACCAGTCACCAAAGCCTGACACAACCATTGTGGTTGTAGAAAACTGTACCCTCAACAGTCCAATTGTTGATGGTCTCTTGCTTTCAATTGGCTTCAAGTTTCTCCCCTCCCCTAAAGTTTGAACTAAGAAACATCTTAGCTGACAGCGAGGGTACTACAAGCAGTAGCAGGAATTCCTAGAATTTAACCCCAGAAAGTCAAAACTTTCAGCAGTAAGATCGAATTAAGAATTTACGAGGGGTGAGGAAGCATCAATTGTATTGTATGATTTACCTTTCTAACATCTGTAATAGCCACTGTTAAGCTTAGCTGAGTGTGAAATGAAGTGTCTGATTATAATTTCAGAGCATCTCCATTATAATTAGACATGAATTAAATGTCAAACTGCTAGCAATTTCAAGTAACCTGCATGAAAGAATTAATATTTTGTATTCTGTTGCATTGGAATTATATAATAACTCTACAAATTAGTATGTACTTTGACAAGAGTGAGATCTCTTGTTGTGATGCCAGTCCTTGCTCATATTCATTGTAAACTAAAGATCTAGCCGATCTAGTCATGTGAATTAGTGAAGTTCTCCTGAGGCTGAAGCCAAAGCTAATATCTCACTCGTTGCTCCAGTGCTAGAGAAGGTGCTGGTGTTTCTGTAGATATTGCCAGTTAATTCAGGTGGTGTAGCAGCACATCTTGTCAGCACGGTAGCGCTGTGGTTGGCACAGCGCTTTACAGTACCGGCAACCCACCCAGGTTCAATTCCCGCTGCTGCCTGGAAGGAGTTTGTAAGTTCTCTCCAAGACCACGTGGTGCTTCGCTTTCCTCCCACAGTTCAAAGGTGTGCCAGTTGGTAGGTTAATTGGTCATAGTAAGTCATCCCATGATTAGGCTCAGATTAAATCGGGGGATTGCTGGGTGGCGTGGATTGAAGGGCCAGAAGGAACTGTTCTCTGTTGTATCTCAATAAATGAATAAATAAATATATTTGATAGGTCACTAATATTAGCTCCCTGTAATGGTAGATGGAAGATGGAATAAATGGGTGACCAGTTGGCTTAAGGTCATTGAGGGCAGCAAGTTAATTAATCTTTGGGCTTCAGTGTATAGAACCATGAAGTGAGTGTTGTTTGAAACTTGGAAAAGATATGGAGATAATTTATTCAAAAATGATCTACAAATGAACTGAGGTGGAAGGCAAGTTGTTGCACAAATATTCTCAATACTTTTTGTGTATTATAGATACTTAAGGTAGAGAAAGGAGACATTTGTCCGTGTCCTATGACAACCATAAAAGCACCAAAGAAGGTTACTACTGCTTTCCAGTTCTTAGTGTGTGGTCATGAGTCATGGTTCTTCAAGTGCTCATCCAAATACTTAAATTATGGTGAAGGTATCTTCCTCATGGCACTGAATTCAAGACTAAACGTTCTTGATTTTCTTCCCCTTCGACTTCACTGCACTCCTTTACAGTGCATCTTAAATTTTTGAATTAGTATAGTCAAAACAGATAAATGATTGCTGATTATATGACTACTTTTGAGAAATCGGCTGTATACAAGGTAGCAGGTGCTGATATCTACTACTTTGCACAGTGCCAAAGCAAACTGACAGATGCATTTATCTACTTAGTAGTGGCCATGGATCTTTAAAAGTAGTTAAATCAGAATCTTCCTTTATCACTGTTGTCCCTCTGAAGTTTTGTTGTTGATCTAGCTGAAGCTATATGACATACTCCTCTTCTCTCGTTCATAACTTAATTGCATTTAGGACATTTCAATACCTCCTATTCTAAATGATCCTTTTCATAGAAACATAGAAAATAGGTGCAGGAGTAGGCCATTCGGCCCTTCGAGCCTGCACCGCCATTCATTATGATCATGGCTGATCATCCAACTCAGAACCCCGCCCCAGCCTTCCCTCCATACCCCCTGACCCCCGTAGCCACAAGGGCCATATCTAACTCCCTCTTAAATATAGCCAATGAACTGACCTCAACTGTTTCCTGTGGCAGAGAATTCCACAGATTCACCACTCTCTGTGTGAAGAAGTTTTTCCTAATCTCGGTCCTAAAAGGCTTCCCCTCTATCCTCAAACTGTGGCCCCTCGTTCTGGACTTCCCCAACATCGGGAACAATCTTCCTGCATCTAGCCTGTCCAATCCCTTTAGGATCTTATACGTTTCAATCAGATCCCCCCTCAATCTTATAAATTCCAACGAGTACAAGCCCAGTTCATCCAGTCTTTCTTCATATGAAAGTCCTGCCATCCCAGGAATCAATCTGGTGAACCTTCTTTGTACTCCCTCTATGGCAAGGATGTCTTTCCTCAGATTAGGGGACCAAAACTGCACACAATACTCCAGGTGTGGTCTCACCAAGGCCTTGTACAACTGCAGTAGTACCTCCCTGCTCCTGTACTCGAATCCTCTCGCTATAAATGCCAGCATACCATTCGCCTTTTTCACCGCCTGCTGTACCTGCATGCCCACTTTCAATGACTGGTGTATAATGACACCCAGGTCTCGTTGCACCTCCCCTTTTCCTAATCGGCCACCATTCAGATAATAATCTGTTTTCCTATTTTTGCCACCAAAGTGGATAACTTCACATTTATCCACACTAAATTGCATCTGCCATGAACTTGCCCACTCACCCAACCTATCCAAATCACCCTGCATCCTCTTAGCATCCTCCTCACAGCTAACACTGCCACCCAGCTTCGTGTCATCCGCAAACTTGGAGATGCTGCATTTAATTCCCTCATCCAAGTCATTAATATATATTGTAAACAACTGGGGTCCCAGCACTGAGCCTTGCGGTACCCCACTTGTCACCACCTGCCATTCTGAAAAGGTCCCGTTTATTCCCACTCTTTGCTTCCTGTCTGCTAACCAATTCTCCACCCACACCAATACCTTACCCCCAATACCGTGTGCTTTAAGTTTGCACACTAATCTCCTGTGTGGGACCTTGTCAAAAGCCTTTTGAAAATCCAAATATACCACATTCACTGGTTCTCCCCTATCCACTCGACTAGTTACATCCTCAAAAAATTCTATGAGATTCGTCAGACATGATTTTCCTTTCACAAATCCATGCTGACTTTGTCCGATCATTTCACCGCTTTCCAAATGTGCTGTTATCACATCCTTGATAACTGACTCCAGCAGTTTCCCCACCACCGACGTTAGGCTAACCGGTCTATAATTCCCCGGTTTCTCTCTCCCTCCTTTTTTAAAAAGTGGGGTTACATTAGCCACCCTCCAATCCTCAGGAACTAGTCCAGAATCTAACGAGTTTTGAAAAATTATCACTAATGCATCCACTATTTTTTGGGCTACTTCCTTAAGCACTCTAGGATGCAGACCATCTGGTCCTGGGGATTTATCTGCCTTCAATCCCTTCAATTTACCTAACACCACTTCCCTACACCACTTTCAAAGACGCTCTGAAACTGTCAAGTTGTTTTTTCCACAGTTTCCCTTCTCGTACAGTTTAGCCACTTTCAAAACATTGCAATCTGCACTTCAGCGTTACTTTCCAAATCTTTTGTATTTTTTTTTCCTTTCTCTAACTTCTGTGATACTGTAAGCTATTTTTGTGACTATTCTCTTGGAGCCTAAAATAAATTGTTGTTCTGTATTATGCAAGTGCTTCAAAAGAAGTTTCCTGAACTTGTGTATAACAGGACATGGAACAGTGCTGCACAGGAACAGGTCCGTGATGTTGGACTGACCTATTAAGCTAATGACACCTAACCCCTTCTGCCCCACACATGGTCCAGACCCCTCCATTCTCTGCACATTCTTGTACCCATCTCGGAGCCACTGAACTGCCTCTATCATACCTGCCTGCACTACCACTCCAGGCAGTGCATTCCAGGTACCTACCATTCTCTACGTAAGGTACCTCGTTTCGCATGTCTCTTTTTATTGTTCACCCTCCCACCTCAAGTATATGCTTTCTAGTATTGGACATTTCAAACCTGGGAAAAGAACTAGCAGTCTACTCTACAGTGCCTATAAAAAGTATTCAACCCCCCCCCTCCCCCCCGCCCTGAAAGTTATCATGTTTTATTGTTTTATAGCATTGAATCACAGTGGGTTTAATTTGGCATTTTTGACACTGATAAACAGAAAAGACTCTTTCGTATCAAAGTGAAAGCAAATTTCTCCAAATTGGTCTAAATTTATTACAATTACTAAACACAAAATAATTGATCACATAATTAGTCACCACCTTCAAGTCAGTATTTAGTAGATGCACCTTTGCAAGCAGTTACAGCCTTGAGTCTGTGTGGATAGGTCTCTTGTCAATCAACACACATAAAAATTGCTGGTTTTGCACATCTGAACACTGCAATGATTCCCCGTTCTTCTTTACAAAACTGCTCAAGCTCTGTCAGATTGCAGGATATTGCGAGTTAACAGCCCTTTTCAAGTCCAGCCACAAATTCTCAATTGTGTTGAGATCTGGACTCTGACTTGGCCACTCCTGGACATTAACTTTGTTTTTAAGCCATTCCTGTGTAGCTTTGGTTTTATGCTTGGGGTCATTGTCTTGCTGGAAAACAAAACATCTCCCAAGTTGCAGTCGTCTTGCAGACTGCATCAGGATTTCCCTGTATTTTGCTGCATTCATTTTACCCTCTACCTTCTCAAGCCTTCCAGGGCCTGTTGCAGCGAAGGATCTCCATAGCATGATGCAGCCACCACCATGCTTCACAATAGGGATGGTGTGTTTTTGATGATGTGTTTGGCTTATGCCAAATATAGTGTTTAGTCGATGATGGCCAGAAGCTCAATTTTGGTTTCATCATACCATAGAACCTTCTTCCAAATGACTTCAAAGTCTCCCACATGCCTTTTGGCAAACTCTGGCCAAGGTTTCATGTCAGTTTTTTTCCCAACAGTGGCTTTCTCTTTACCCCTCTCCCATCTCAGCCACTGAAGCTTGGAACTCCTTTAGAGTTGCCATAGGTCTCTTGGTGGCCTCCCTCACTAGTGCCCTTCTGCACAGTTACTCAGTTTTTGAGGACATCCTGTTCTAGGCAGATTTACAGCTGTGCCATATTCTTTCCATTTCTTGTTGATTGAATTTACCATACCCCAAGGGAGATTCAGTGACTTGGAGATTTTCTTGTATCCATCTCCTGACTTTTGCTTTTCGTGACCTTTTCATGGAGTTGCTTGGGTGTTCTTTTGTTTTCATGGTATAGTTTTTGCCAGGATACTGACTCACCAGCAGTTGCACTTTCTAGGTACAGGTGTATTTTTGCTCTGATCAATGAAACACCTTGACTGCACACATGTGATCTCCATTTAACTAATTATGTGACTTCTGAAACCAATTGTCTGCACCAGTGATGATTTGGTCATATTAAAGGGTGGGGGGTGAATACTTATGCAATCAATTATTTTCTGTCTTATATTTGTAATTAATTTAGATCACTGTAGAGATCTGTTTTCACTTTGACATGAAAGAGTCTTTTTCTGTTGATCAGTGTCAAAAAAGCCAAATTGGCAGAGTTGTTTTTTGTAATAGCTCTTTTGAACAAGAGTTATACTCATGGGTCATATTTGGACATCAGGTTACATAAAATTACATGTTTGCTTGTCATCATTAACCATTTTTCAAAGCATCTGTGATTCAATGCTGTAAAACAATAAAACATGAAGACTTCTGGTGAGGAGGGAGGGGTGAATACTTTTTAAACGCATTGTATCTGTGCCTCTCAAAATTTTATAAATTTTTATGTCTCTCCTCAGCCTCCTGAGAAAAGAACCCACCTTTGTCTAATCTGTCCTTATAGCACATGCCCTCTAATCCAGGCATCATCTTGGTAAACCTCTTCCATATCCTCACCAAATCCTCTACATTGTTCCTATAATGTGGAGACCAGAAATGAATGCAGTACTTCATATACAGCCTCACCAGAGGTTTATAAGGCTGCAGCTTAACTTCCTGACTCTTGAACTGAGTGTGTGCCAAAAGTTTGTTGTCATTTTTATCCACTCCGCTCAGAAGGCCGATGACTCTATCCTCAAGCCAAATGTACACCCTGTCTGGACTTGATAAGAACAGGCCTCTTTAGTAGTGAAATACAAGTCCTCATGCACTTAACACCAGCATAGCTCTAGCACAAAAGTATATTATTCTTTTCCTGGATCATCATAACAAGATAATTTTCCAAGTTATGGAGGTTAATGTCTTGGCTACTTGGTTGGTTGAGGTTTGGGCCATGTTCAGAGGAAACCTAAACAGGGAAAAAATTTTTTCTGGAAGAGGGAATGTTCTCAAGAGCTGAATGTTATGGTATTCTGTGGTTCAGAACAGTTCAAATGAATCAAGGTGGATGACTCTTAAGTAACCAGCACTGGAGTTGTTCAGTGTCTTTTTGGTTTCAAAAATGGTTAATGATGCTTTGAAAAATAGTTAATGATGATGAGCAAACATGTCATTTTATGTTACTTGATGTCCAAATATGACCCATGAGTATAACTCTTGTTCAAAAGAGCTATTACAAAAAACAACTCTGCCAGTGTTGGTATTGATAAGTACTCCTTTCTGCCATCATTGCTATTGATGATGTTCTCAACATGACCCCAAGGCCCAACAAGGCCACAGTTCCTGCATGGATTTTGTCTTTTCGGTAGGGGACTATGGATCTCCGATGGGAAATTGACATATGACAAATTGTGGCACAGATCCACGCTGCAGGGAGTTGCACTGAACTGACTTCAATGGAATGAAGTACGATGGGAAGTGGGCAATCATTCACTAATGAAAAACTGAAGCAATACAGTTTTAGTTATGAAAATGCATTAATAACCTAGCTTTAAAAGATCAGTAATCCAGTTATGCATCAGTAACTAAAACCAGTGCTCACTTATTTTTATTTTAAAACTGATTCTATTCCAATCTGATAATCGTTGCCATTTCAATTTACAATTTATTGTATTCCTCTTAACTGGGTACTCCAAAATACAACTTCATTTTTGAGTCATGTGCTTATTAGCACAAATTGCCTGTCTCCTGATGCAGCTCCAACTGGATAGTCATATTTCCTCATAACATAGAAGGAGGCCATACAGCCCATCAAGTCTGTGTCTACTTAATTCCCCGGAAGATATTTTCTCACACAATCTCTGTTTCTCACACCAACCACTAGCACGAGGAACAATTTACACTGGACAATTAATGTACCTATCTGCACATTATTTGGAATGGGAGGGAAACCAGAGCATCGCACAGGCGAGGAAGGGAGAAGCCATCGTGGTTACAGGGAAAATGGGCAAACTCCCGTTGTGCTCCCTTTAAGCACACCAGGGCCGAGTTTTCATGCTACCTTTGAACTCACTGGAGATCAGTTTCCTTCCTCTTTGAATTCATCCGAGCTTTACGTTCCACACTGACTTTAAAGACTGTCGGTTCTGTTTCTGTTTTCCCTCCAAACTCACAAGGCCTTGTTTTCCATGGTCTCTTTCCATTGACCTGGACTGCATTACCCATGTTCCCTTTAAGCTCACAGGGCCTTGTTTTCTATGGTCTCTTTCAATTGACCTGGGCCCCATTACCCATGTTCCCTTTAAGCTCACTGAGACTCTCTGTCCACACTCACTTTAAACACATTTCATTTGTTCCAATTCTCACTTTAAAAACATGGAGAAGAAATTAATTATACCTCTTTATAACATTTTAAAGAATATAATTAAAATCTCTTGAAATATTCCTCGGGGTACTATCCAGTAATCTTCTAGTCCAGCACCACTAAATTCCTTGGGGTACCAGGTTTATATATAAATTAGTGTCAGATTTATTTTTTATCAACCAGAAGGACATAATTTCTCTTTCATATTTCAACCTTTAGGAGATACAAAAGGATAAGTTCGCTAATAATGAGAAGCCTCCAGGTTTGAATGTAGTCTCCTGTTAAAACCTGTTAAATAAGAATGATGGGGCTGAGAGGGAAACTAAGATTTGATTATTTTACTTATTATTAGATAGGGCTGAAAGGACAAATTACACCATAAGGTAAGTACCTTGTATTAAAATAACTCTTCCAACAATTTAAATAACTATATTGCAAAAAGGTTTCACGGTTGAATAAATGAAAAACTTGATTTTCAAATCAACAGAACAGAGCAAGGGTAGGAAAGGAATACAAATCACCAGTAACTTAAGTCCTTATTCACATTTAATTCATGCTATTCTGTTCATTCTAGAAGTTTTAAAATTAACCTTTTGACAATTCCATCAACTAATTATCAGTTTGACATCTTCTGAAAGTTTGTATAGTTCCCCAGTCCTGATCCATGGTTTCTTATCACCAAAGTTGCTAGACTCTAGATCTGTCATTTTTCTTCCATTTTATTTCTTTATAACATCATTGTTCTAATCTCTTTCTGTGCGAAGAGGAAAGGCTCAGAATTTGGGGCAACACTAATTTCAGAGTGGAGATGCAGAACAAGTTTTGATTGACCTAAATCAGGGTTAAGCACCATGTTAGTCAAATACCAACAGGTGCCTCAATTACATAGTCATAGAGCACAGAAACAGGCCTTACAGTGCACATTCCAGTTTTAATTCCTCCATGTTTCTATCAACTTCCCCCAGATCCTCCCACTCACCTGCACGCCAGGGCCAATTAACCTATTAACCCATGTGTCTTTATGATACTGGAGAAAGCTCATGCCATCACAAGAGAGCAGGCAAACTGTACAGACTGCACCAGAAGTCATGATTGTACCTGGCTCACTGGAGTTGTGAGGTAGCTGAGTCCCTGTGCCACCCTGGGATATGCTGGGAAATAAGCAGAGGGTGGGTGAGAGATTTATCACATTGAAGATGTGCAAAGGAGCACCTCTCCATGAAGCCTGAGGTCAATATATATGTAGAAAAATGCAGGAAGTACTTCATTTCTAGTATTTGTCCAAGTTAAGTCAAGGTTATTAGCATGAATACAAATACATGAATGCAGGTGTGCAATGAAAACTTACTTGCAACGGCATCAGAGACACATAGCATTAAACTCACAGTCAACACACACAAAATGCTGGAGGAACTCAGCAGGCCAGGCAGCATCTATGGAGAAGGGTACAGTCAATGTTTTGGGCAGAAATCCTTTGGCAGGACTGGAGAGAAAAAGCTGAGGAGTAGATTTAAACGGTGGTGGGATAGATGCTGCCAGGCCTGCTGCGTTCCTCCAGCATTTTGTGTGTTTTGCTTGGATTGCCAGCATTTGCAAATTTTCTCTTCTTTGTTAAAGACACAGTATTCACTCGCTCGTTTGTTCATTATGTGCCATGTCAAATAATGTAAGCAATCATGATCTTTCCATGACCATGATTATTCTTGGCAAATTGTTCTAAAGAAGTGGTTTTCAATTGCCTTCTTTTTGGCAGTGTCTTTACAGGATAGGTGACCCCAGCCATTATGAATACTCTTCAGAAACTGTCTCCCTGGCATTGGTGGTTGCATAACCAGAATTTGTAATATGCACCAGCTGCTCATACGACTATCCAGCACCTGCTCACATGGCTTCATGTGACCCTGATCGGGTGGCTAAGCAGGTGCTGCACCTTGCCCTAGGGTGACCTGCAGGCTGGCGGAGGGAAGGAGCACCTTACACCTCCTTAGATGGAGACGTATCCCCTCCCCACCAGAATATTACTTAAACAGAAATTATGCAAAATTATACAAGGAATAAGAAAACGAGAATGAAAGAATAAAGCCAATTGTAGTGCAAAGTGGTTATACATTTCTAAAAGAAGTTTATAATCTTTAAAAAAATTATTGCTGATGATCACTGATACTTGTTCAAAAAATTGGATCATTGTCCCTTTAAGGAAGCACTGAATCCGTGACAGGAGAATCTCTCATTGTTCAGTGAAATGGTGAATCATTTGGTTAAAGTGAGTCACCTAAAATATAGATTAAAGACTACCGCTGTACAGAACGTGTAGAATAAACAAAGGAGCGGCTTATTTCTGTGGGGTAATTTTCACTTTTGGGGGAACGGAGAAAAGCTTAGTGGAAGGGAGCTCCAAGTGGATAATTCAAGAAATCATTTTGCTACCATTGGCTTTCAGGTCCTATTTCCTCATCTACAGTTTGCTCGGTATTGAGAAAAGTTTATTTACACTACACTGATTGGAATAACAACACCAGAAGCCTCTGAATAAGATACATTTGACATTTTAATCGGGGGCATTGCTTGGAAGTCCGCAGATAAAACTCACTTTTATGCTTCATCTCACTACTGCATTCTCAGCAGAGGTCTGCTCCTGTTTTTTAAGAGAAGCCACCTTCCTGTCACATCTCTTGAAACAAAGGAACACAAAATGCAGGTAAACTGCCAGGGAATTCAGAGCTGATGCAAACGATCCACAAGTCACTGCACACTGAGAGTGTGTGGTCTTTTGCAGTTGACAGGATACCTTGATTTGGAAGTGTTGAGTTGCCACTTGAATGCAGTTAATAATGAGGTATTCACCGCATTCAAGATTTGTGCTAAAAGTGATTTTTTTTGTCGACTGTTGACACTCCTGGGAGAAGAATCGTAATTTCTGTTGCGGCAGTGAATCGCGGTCGGACTAACAATGCAAATATGGACCATGAAGAGGCTGGTGAGCAGATGGTGCCGGAATATACAAATTAATTTCTTGCTACAACTGCCGGTTCTAAGTGACCCAAAAATGATATGGTAGCAGAACATCCTCCTGAAATGGCCACATCGAATCGGTGTCAGGACCACCTAATTTAAACACATAATCCTTGAATACAACTCCTTTGATAAACTGAGACGGCTTTGCTGTTAGTGATGTATCTGCTAAAGGAATGGTACCAAGGACAGTGGGTTTATCTTCAATGGATTTGTCAGACTGAAGATGACAGTGCCTATGCTGGTCTCCTTTCTTCTCGATGCACATTACAATCTTCATTAGGTGGTAGGTGATCTACTGAAAGGAAATGTAAATATTAGGGAAGGCAGTAAACCATTACAAATTCCCAAAGTACGAACAAAAATACGTATAATTAATGATTAAATGAAAATAACTTTTCTGTTAAATGAATTAAATTCTCGATCAGAAACAAATAAACATTTGTTATGTCTAATTGGTAAAGGAATGAAGTCAGATTTTGTAACAGAATTCACCGATTTTACTTTTTAATGCGTGCTTCAGATCATAATCTGTGATTGCTCTTACCAATGTACAGTAATTTTCATATATGTACTACCTTAGGGAGAGATTGCCTGCTGTTTGGTTGATTGACAGTTTCAATTTTCATGGTTAGCTGAGCTTATCTTGATGACATAATGATCCTGAATTAGGATGGAGCTAAATGATCCTGTTTCATGTGAGGAATGCTGCAGAAGACTTCAAAACATAGAAAGATACGTTAAAGAGTGCAGAGATAAGGAACTGATAAATGATGTGATGAATAACTTCAGATTATTTATATATACTAATAGAGGAAATGATCAAGGAATTTAACTTCTCAGCTTTTTAAAGTTTTACGATCCTATTTAATATGATTTTTTTCTTAAAAGGCTTTTTAGACTCAAGCCTGAACCTTGGTGCTTATTCAAATTCAGAATTAATATTCCTAGTCTGACAAACGGTATCAAATAACATGCCTTCATTCTCTCCTCTCTCTCTCTCGCTTGTTCTTTTTTCCTACTCTCTTTCTATTGTCCTTGTCTGTCTTTCTTCCCCTTTAGGAATTCAAGCCTTTCTGTGCAAATGGTATGGCTTCTCCTGCTCATCATTTCCGGGGCAATGAGAACTACTTCAGCACAAGCCTGTTGCCATGGAACCTGAAAAGCTCCAGAGTGAAGAAACTGTACATGGGTCTGGCTTTGTTGACAGTGATAACAGCTGTAACTATGGCAATATTCAAATAGGTCCCTTGCTGACAACTGAGATGCATCCTACATGTAAGGAGATCCGGGAGATGTTGTTTCAGTGTACACACAATACAGAGAGTTTTTTAAGATATATGTAATGTTGAACTTTGCAAGCTATCATTTTATTTAATTTTTATTTGTAAAAGCCAATTGTTTTATTTCTACCAATGATAGTTTCAACATGTAAAATCATGTTTCTGGGTGTATACTGAGTCAGCCAGCAAGAAGAGTATTTTTATTCAAATTGAAAATTTACCTCTGAATTTTACATGTACAAGACTGTAAACTCAATAAAGCAATAAAGATTTGATATTCTATTGCCAGCTTTAATTGCACTAGCTTCCTTTTTTTGTTATATGTGCAATCCTGGTCTATTCAAACGTTTAATCTCAAAATATTACACTTGGTTAACTGGTACACCATTACATTTGATGATGCTGTTATGGGAGAAGTAAGGTGAGTGGCCTTCATTACTGCAAACCACAAATTTGTATAGAAGCAGTGGCTTTCTGCTTTTCATTACAGTGTGACTCCAAGAATGAAATAAACTGATCAACGTGTGCCACTTTCAGTCGGATATAATACCATACAACACCCTTCCATGTTTTTAACCTGGTAGGAATTCAAAGTACTTGAGTTAATTATTGTAATTTAAAATACTTTCCTTTTGAATGAAATCCATTGCCCGTAATGAGGTTTACATTAACCATATTAACAGGATCAGGCAGTACATTGCAGTTTAAATTTTACCGGAGTATATTTGATGTGCATTTGCTCATCTTAGATGTGTTTTTCTAACTTTTCTTTGTAGTTGTCAATGTTAATAAACTTTGTAATGGCAGAATTGGTGTCTCGTGGAAAGATCATGAGTATTATGTACATACAGTATTTGACAGCTAGCATGGAGTGTGAGATTTGCTGTCAAGAATTTGTTTTGAAACAAAATTCATGGGTAAGCTTGTGAAAAGTGTGTATTAACAATAGCCATGAAGTAAGTGTGCTTTGTCATTAACTCTCCTAAACCCTGAATTAAAGTTTACAGATTTTATATTTTCACATGGGGCATAGATAAAAGGTTAATTGTTCCGATTCATTCCAGATAACCATCCCTCTCACCACAGTGTGAAGGAACCCTTACCAAGGGTAGAGTTCCTTCCAATGCTGGGTCTGCATTCAGAATCGGGTTTAATATTACTGACATATGTCACGAAATTTGTTAACTTTGCGGCAGCAGTACAATACAATTCATGACAAATATAGAAAAAAATAATTAAATGAATTACAGTAAGTATATATGTGTATATTAAATAGTTAATATAAGTAGCGCAAAAACAGAAATTTTTTAAAAAGTAGTGAGGTAGTGTTCATGGGTTCAATGTCTATTCAGAAATCAGATGGCAGAGGGGAAGAAGCTGCTCCTGAATCACTGAGTGTGTGCCTTCAGGCTCCGGTACCTCCTTCCTGATGCTAACAATTGGAAGAGGCATGTCCTGGCTGATGGGGTTTCCTTAATGGTGGATGCCGCCTTCCTGAGCTACCGCTCCTTGTAGATATCTTATGATTGAATAATCATTACTTTCGCACAGTCATATTCACTGAATGATGTAACACAAAAGGAGAACATTTTACCTGCTTTGGTTGTTCGATGGAACTATTCAATTACTCTTATTCTCATACCCTCTCCCCATAACCCTTGTATTAAATGAAAGGATTTTTAAAAATAAAAGTTGTTACAGAGTCAGTGTTACAAAATGTTAAAAAGGGCACAATTCTTAACAGAAGGCTGGAGCAGGCGAACTTTGGTGAACTATGATCAAAGTGAAAGAAGGTAAGGAAATGAATGGGAAAATTAAAATACAAATCCCTTTTACAACATGAAGTGCAATGTTGGCTGGTAGTTACATGAGACGGCAGCACACTAAATTTTTCAAGTCGTATTGTTTGCAGTTCCTCTGCTTCTGTGGCACCTGGAAGTAACCACAGAATTATTGGAGTAAGTAAGGTGTATAATATGATTAATATAATTTTATTAGTCATTGTATTTAAACAGCCAAAGGATTATACCGTATTTGCAACAACTTGCATTTATTAAATAAAAGTCTGAAGGTTCTTCAGTGGATTGTGACAAGAGGAATTTTGACATCTTGGGAGCACCACATAGTGGAGTGGTTAGCCCAACGCTATTACAGCTCAGAGCGTCAGAGTTCGGGGTTTAATTCCAGTGTCATCTGTAAGGAGTCTCTACATCCTTCCTGTAGAATGCATGGGTTTTCTCCGGGTTCTCTGGTTTCCTCCCACAGTCCGAAGACGTACCGGTTAGTGGATTAATTGACCATCATAAATTGTCCCGTGATTGGACTGGGGTTAAGCTGGGGGTTTCTGGGTGGTGTGGCTGGTAGGATCTAATCCACATTGTATCTCTAAAAGTAAAACATCAAGTTTCAGAAGCAATTAAGATGGACGATCAAAAGCATGGCCAAGTGTAAATTAGAAAAAAAAACATTGTACAGTAATAGAATACAGAAAAGAGGAAAGGAAAGGAATTCTAGAGCTCAGGTTTTGGCACCTGAAAATAATTGGGGAATATAAAAGCATATGAAAACCAACAATCCTGGACATTTCAGCCCATGAAATTCAAGCAGACAAACTTACTGGTTCAAAATACAAGTAAATGGATCCATTGCTGTGGCCTAATGAAAAGCAATAAGGAATAAAAGTTAAATCAGTGGTTTCTCAGCTTCTGGATGATATGTAACCTTTTAGTATGTGTTACTTTAAATTTCATGATTACAGCTCCTGAGCATATTGGTTGAACCTTATAGCTGCTCATAAGTCTGTAATGGTGCGGTGATATTGTCGATAACAGTAATTGTCACCATTTCTGCAAGAAGCCAATATCAATCTAAGTGTTCTGTGAATTCTGAAAAGTGAATATAACCTGATGTCACACCATAGCTTTTACCCAGAATTCTCATGACAAGGCCATAAACCTCCAGTCAAGGGAGGCAATTATAATTTCACAGTTTAAAATTAAATCTCTTCCCATGTGCTTCATCGTAATAGGAGCTGTCACATTGACACAACTTAGCAATTTTGAACTCTGAGAACCTCACTGGTCACAAATTAAATGTATTTTTCAAAGCCAAGCCAAGAAATGCCTACAAAAAAATATTACTTTCAGCACCTATAACACTAGGCAGAGTCAGCATTTAAGAGCTTGAACAGAAGTTTGCAAACTGTTTTTCTCCTAGATCAAAACTAATAAAAATGTGATGTGCCCATGTATCACTGATTGTATTTGAAACAGTCAACTGACCTCCCGTCTCATAGTTGCTTCTCATATATCAGTTTATGTCTCGACTATGCTTGTTTTTAGTATTAAAGCATTAGGAGTATCTTAGCAACACACACGAAATGCTGGTGGAACGCAGCAGGCCAGGCAACATCTATAGGAAGAGGTACAGTCAACATTTTGGGCCGAGATCCTTCGTCAGGACTAACTGAAAGAAGAGATGGTAAGAGATTTAGTATGCTAAGAGTATATTAGCAAGGGTTTATTTCTCACATTTTTCAACCTACCAGTAAAGCGCAGAAAGTAAAGTGCTGAAATTAAGAGATTGTTGTTATGGCACCACTCAGCTAGATTTTCAATATCCCTCCTATATGCTGATTCATCACCACCTTTGATTGTGGAGGAGATATTGTTACCAATCTGAACTAAGTCTGCAAGTGAGGAAATCGGGGATCCAATTGCACATGGAGGTATTGAGGCCAGGGTCCAGGAGCTTATTGATTAGCTTTGAGGAGATGATGGTGTTAAATGCTGAGCTGTAGTCGATAAAGAGCACCCTGATGTGTGCACCCCTGCAGTCCAGATGTTCCAGGGTTGAGTGAAGAACCAATGCGATGGCATCTGCTGTGGACCTGTTACTCCAGTAGTCAAATTGAAGCAGATCTAAGCCGCTTCTCAGGCAGGACTTGATGTGTTTCATCACCAACCTGAAGCAGATGGGTACCACTTGTAGCACTTGTAACCTGAGATGGGTGGAGTTTACAATTCTCACAGCTCTATAATTTCCTCCGGCATCCAGGTTGGTGGATTATTTAGCCACTGTAAAGTGCCCTGAGAGTGAGTGAGTACTATAAAACTGGGCTGAGTAAAATAGGATTAGTATAAGTGAGCAGTTGACATCTGGGGCAGGGACATACTCGATGGGCTGAAGGGTTTGTTTCCACGCTGTATCTCTCAATGGGTGTAAAACCTTTAATAATTTTAAAGGGCTCTATCAGGTCAATGTCAGCAGTCAGTGTCCATTATTAAGGACCCCCAGCAGATGCCATCGCATTGGTCCTTCACTCAACCCTGGAACATCTGGACTGCAGGGGTGCACACATCAGGGTGCTCTTTATCGACTACAGCTCAGCATTCAACACCATCATCTCCTCAAAACTAATCAATAAGCTCCTAGACCTTGGCCTCAATACCTCCATGTGCAATTGGATCCCCAATTTCCTCACTTGCAGACTTAGTTCAAATTGGCAATACCTCCTGTCGATATACTGATTCATCACCACCTTTGATTCAGCCAACAACAGTAGTGTTGTCAGCAAACTTAAATACAGCATTAAATATGTATGCCCTCATCTGTATGTACTCATCCTTGTAAATTCTCTCTACATCTTTCAAATGTTTTATATTCCTACAGGGTGCACAGATCAGATTTCTACACAGTACTCCCAAGTATGGTCTAACTAATGTTTGTTCAGGTATAGCATAACTGCCTTGCTAGTTTTATTATTCTATCTCTCTAGAAATTAACTTTACTTCTCTATTTTCATTCTGGAATTGTTAATTATGGTAGTAACTTTAGTGATCCATTCTGACTATTATTACGTGTTTTATTTATAGATATTCTATTCTCCCTTATTTCTCTCCTACCAGCAATGTTCACATAACTTATCCTCAAACATATTATATTCCATCTTTTAAATATACTTCATCTAAAGTTAGAAGCCCAATGTCCGTGAGTCCACTGAGAGCTGCAGGTCTGGATGGCCATCCTGGGGATTAGGGAAGTGTCTGTGTGTGTGAGAGAGAATGAGTTGGGAAGGAGGAAAGGGGCTTGTTTTGCTGTTGTTGTTTTGTTGCTGTTGAATCTATATCCAATCTATGAGTGCAATGAAGACCTCCATGCCTTCGTCAAACTTCATTCTGGCTCTCCTTGCTTGTTGCCTGGTGGTTACACGCTACATGTTGACAGCTGAGACTCACCAACAAATTTGTGACTTTGCATTGCTTAGCTTTTATCTGCAGTTTTTTTTGGTCCAGCTTTTAACTGGTCTGGAAAACTTGATCATCATTCCGAAAATGAGTCAAAATATAAATTCCCCTTTCAATGTTTAAGTGGCATCTGTTCTGCCCTGGTCTCTAACAATTGAAGTTGTTCTTTCTCCTCCATTCTCAATATAGTTCATTTAGCAAAAATCAACACATTTTCTCTCTACATGGTTGCTGCCAGACCTGCATTTCCAGTATATATTATTTTGCTTTTATTCTCAAAATTGATAGAAACATAGAAAACATACAACATAGTATAGGCCCTTTGGCCCACAATGCTGTGCCGTACACGTACTTACTTTAGAAATTATCTAGGGTTACCTATAGCCCTCTATTTTTCTAGGCTCCATGTACTTACCCAGGAGTCTCTAGAAAAACCCGATCATATGCCTCCAGCACCATCACCAGCAGCCCATTCCACGCACTCACTGCGCTCTGCATAAAAAAAATTACCCCGATATCCCCTCTGTACCTACATCTGTACTTCCAAGCACCTTAAAACTGTGCCCTCTCATGTTAACCATTTCAGCCCTGGGAAAAAGCCTCTGACTATCCACAGGATCAATGCCTCTCATCATCTTACACACCTCTATCAGGTCACCTCTCATCCTCCGTCACTCCAAGGAGAAAAGGTCGAGTTCACTCAACCTATTCTCATAGGGCATGCTCCCCAATCCAGGCAACATCCTAGTAAATCTCCTCTGCACCCTTTCTATGGTGTCCACATCCTTCTTGTAGTGAGGTGTTAAGGAGAGGAAATGTAGGCTTGATATTGCAAGCTGCATTGTGAAACCAAATCCGTCTATGAACCAAAGCCCTGATTTGGCATTCGATTTGGTAGAACTTGTATAACTTGCTTGTTAATGTACACTGAAAGCATGGTTGTATTTAAGTTCTACTTGTACATAAAAGCCTAAGGGTTTTATATTGAAATATTATCACCATTGCTTGGAAAATGTAATTAATAAATACCAGTTTATATCACTTGTGATTCAGACGTTTAATAATTCCTCATCTTATGTATAATTCACAGTTCTTTGCAGAGTGATTTTAATTCTCATGTTGAAATAAGCATAGGGTTGTATAAAGAAGCAATAAATTATTTAAAATGTGTGTTACTGAACTGCAACAAGATTAATGCAGGAAATTGAACAATGACTAAATAAAAAACAGAAAATATGATCTCTAAGATAAAAAGACAAGTGCAACGAGTAGTGTGTAATTAAAATTGCCTGAGTGAATATGAATACAGTCTGTATCTTCCGTGTGGATCGGACTTACCCTGCTGGGTCCCTGTCTGATTAGCTACAGTGCATCTGCTCTGCTTCTCAGTACCCATATGTAATGCTGAAGGGAATTGTTTTCTTATTGTATCAATCAGAATAATAACATCCAGAGCTGTCGGCCCTGAATGACTCCAGATCATTGTATGGTGGGAGAGTGGTTGTGAAAGCTTTTTTCTCAGACATTATGATGGCTGCATTTTTTCTCTCTCTTTTAGCACTGTGCTGTGAATCACATATGACATTTAAGTGTAGTAGCTGTCTCATCCCTTCCCGTACAATGACAAACCTAACCTAATTATGCTGCTTTCCCAGACAGGTTATATTAAGCCTGTGAGTGGATCAAAATTAAATGTGAACTTGACATTAAATTAGCGTGTGGCAATAACAGAAGTAAAATAAAAGCTACCCCATTCTAAACTCACAACACATACTCCATGTCAAAATTTAGAGAAGTTCATCTGGCCGTCAGCATGAGTAGAAGGCTCCCATGTGAATTCATTTTGTTTGGATTCCAACATCTGTCATGGTCTAACTCACTGTAAACTTCTCAGGCTGCAAGGTTAAGATCAAATGCACCATCACAAAGAGCACTGACTGTTACCAAGTTGTGCCATTTACCCAGTATTAGGCACAAGAGCAAAGCATTGGCTCCTGTTTCACCCACCCTACATTGAAATAGTGACCAGGAAAAGCCTCTCTTCATTTCCACCTCATGTAGAACAACTTCTTGTGCTCTGATGTGACAGCTATATTTTTATATGCTGTTATTAACTTAAAACATTGCCAGGCATGTCATAAATCCTTCAATCCTAAGTAAAGACAACTCTCCCAGTAGTTGAGCAATAATAGACAAGGGATGCAAGAGATTTTATCTTAAGACTCCAGAGGGTGATAGTGTCAGAGCAGATTACTAAGGAGTGAGCAGATCACTGAGAAGAATGAAATGAACTGCTAGCCCAGCAGGCACTGTGGGTCAGCAATCAGTGGTGACGGCTGAGACATAATCCCAGTTGCAAAGATACGGAGGAGTATCAGTCTCCTCCAACTCCAATATCACTTCAACATAACGCTTCGACTGAGCTGATATGTGAGGTAGAAATGAACTATATTTTATAAAAAGAAGTATTGAGTAGGATCAGGGTTCATTGTGAATATGTATTATTAGGACCAACCTTACAGTTTGCTGCTTTCTCTGGAAAAGTGCATTCTCATGATATCCTCATACTGAGAGGTGCCTATTTTCATAGTAATATTATTTTCTGTAAAAGGATTGTGGACAAGAGAACATCCAGTTCAGGACAATATATTTATTGAGATACAGCTCGGAGTGAGCCCTTTGAGCTGCACCACCCAGCAATCCCCCGATTTAATCCGAGCCTAATCACAGCACAGAGTAATCTACCAACCAGTAGGTCTTTAAATTGCAGGAGGAAACCAGATCACCCGGAGGAAATCCACATGGTCACTGGGAGAACGTACAAACTCCTTACAGAGAGCAGCGGGAATTGAACCCGCGTCGCTGCTACTGTAAAGCGCTGCGCTAACCACTAGGTTACCGTGCTGACACCACCCATAGAGTTTGGCTTATTCATCGGAAACTTAGAAGAAGACCCGTAGAAAACCAACTAGCCCCTTGTGCCATTTAATATGATCATTGCTGATCTGCCATTCTCTGCCATATCCACTTGGTGATTCTATTAACTTATATTTGGAATGCATTTGATGACTGAACTTACATGGGCAGTGAATTCCAAAGATTCATCACCCTCTGACTGAGGAAATTTCTCCTTGTTTCTGTTTTAAATTCCATTCATTTTGAAACGGTTCCGTTAAGACCAGAATTGTTCTGTGATTTGACCTTCATATTCTGCAGCACGATACTACTTCAAAGAGACTCAACCCAATTATAGAGAGGCTTCACACACATTGAAATAGGCTAATGTTTCCCTCCAGGCTGTTTAAACTTGGAGCATGCCAGAGATCAGGCAAAGCGCACCACCCATAACACTCAAAATCCTGTTTGCAGGGACATTAAAGGGGATATCTTTGGACAAGCTGTTATGTGGGGTAGAAATTTGGATCTAACGTAATCCTTGTTAGAGCTGATTAATTAATGCTAACTTGACTGTAACAAGGATTGGTCTTTCAGATTTTAAAGCAGAAAGGGTGGAGAGAGCTTTAAATTGATGTTTCCTGAGGTTATAAGCAACTATTGCCTTGATTGCTAATTGTTGTGGGATTAATTATGGGAAGAATCAAGAGAGGTCATGTAGGTAGGGATAAATCTAGGGTAGTTTTGAAATAAGGGTGAGAACTTTAAAATTGAGGTGTTGCTTGATTCAGAGCCAAACAAGGTCATTGTGGCAGGTTGATAAAATAAGTTAGCACACAAGCAGCAAAGATGTGGAGCAGCCCAGGCTGACAGAGGGGGCAATGTGGAGGTGGGTTTGCAGAGCATTGGATTGTTGAAATCTGCTGGTAAAAAAGTGTTAAAAGTTTTAATCATGGGTAAATGAAAGAGATGCCAGTGACAATGTTACAAAGGAGTGAAAATAGGCAATTTTACAGATTGAAAAATATTAATTAAGAGCACAGCTCTCCTGACATCAATCAGGGGAGAAAGGTCCCTCCGCCAGCTGTAGTTGCAATGAAATGACTGTGTCGTGAGCACTGCCTGCCTTCATTCTAACATCTAAATACCTTGCTTATTTTCACAGTGCAGAATTAGGCCACTCAGCCCATCAAGCTTGCTCTAGTTCTAAGCTGAGCAATCCCATCTGTCCCTTTCCATTTTCTCTATTCTTCTTTAGCTTATAGAGTCATGAAGTCATACAACATGGAAGGAGGTCCATCAACCCAACTCATCCATGCTGACCAAGTTGTCCATCTGAGCTAAGCCTATTTGACTCGGGTGCCTCTAAACCTTTCCTAACATATACCTGTCCAAAATTCATTTGAATATTGTTAATGCCTCTCACATGCCCTTCAATTTGATTCTTTTGCTACTTATCTACACCGGAGGGTGATTCACAGAAGCCGATTAATAGACAATCAGCTGTTTTTAGTGTTTGGGAATCATGCAGGAGATGCTGGCAATTTCCATGAAGAAAGTTATGGATGACAGAGAAGAAATGATTCCATTTACTGACACCTTATTATCCAAAGTGCACCAGTCCTGTGCAGGCTAGTTGTTTTTAAGACATGTGTTTAATAGCTGTCAGTAGATCTGCGGATCTAAGGGTTCCTGAATTTAGAGAATGGCAATTCTGCTTGTGCCTTTGAGAATAGAACTTGTCTGTCACCAACAAAGAGAGGAAAATACATTTTCATATGAAAAGCAGCATTCTATGCTACTAATAGTAGATTTTGATCAGTGTGTGAATATGGTTTGTTTTGCACTTGAAACAATGGCTCTCACCTCTGGAATGAGTTTTTTTTGTAACTACTGTTGACGTTTTCTTAGCGGAATTGTTAACTCCCATGTTATATTTACCCTAGGCAATGAGAGGCTGATTTAAAACAAGTAATTCATCTTTATTTAACTGTGAAAACGGCCATCGGAGATATACCCTGTCTAGAGCAAGGACATGAAAGTCTTGTATAGATTCAATTTTAGGTTCTCTTATTAAATCACATTGAATTTACAGTACAAAACAGCCCACTGGGATATATTGCCATTTAAGCTCTAATTGATCCTCCTCCCATCACTTCACCCTATCAGCTTGCCTCTTAAATTCATCTCTTTTATTCCCTATAATGTTTGATAGATTATTCTATCAAGTATTATTCTCTCTGGATGAAGAGATCTTTTCCTGAATTATTTAACAGTTTTATTGGTGACAGCCACTTCTATTTAGGCCTCTAGTTTGGTCAGTCTTCATTCCTTTAGATCTCCTTGTAATTTGTAAGAGCTCTTTGAAGTATTCTTTGGGGTTCCTTTCCCTTAAGGTGCTCACTCTTTCCAGAGAAGTGTCTGGTGTCACCCTCATTCTGGTTAGTTATTTATGGTTCAGCATTTCAAGTTATGTAAACTTTGGTAATGGCAGGAGATCAAGGTGTTCCACTCCTCCAGACTGATGCTTCCAGGTGAGGCCAAGATTCACCCTTACCCCCACCCCCAGCCTCATTGAGTGCATTCGCTGCTCTCAATGTGCTCAAGAGCAGACTGGACAAGTGTCTGCCCTCTGTCTGCAGTAGCCGTCCCAAACCCTCTGCTGCACGCCATTTCATTTCCACTTCTCATTCCCACGCCAACTTGTCCAAACCTCAGTCCTCCGCATTGCCAGGGTGAGATCCAAAGCAAACTCAACAAACAACACCTTACATTCCACCTGGGTAATCTACAACCCAGTGGCACGAACACTCCATTTTCCAATATTGGGTAACCCTCCTTTCTCGAGTGTTTTCTCTTACTGATCCTTCTCTAGTCACCACATTTCTGACCCCATTCATACCCACATCCAGCTCCCCCACTATTCATCTGCAGCCATTGATTAGAGTACTATGTAGACACAGTAGAAGCACTCCAGCACAAGTCCAGTGAAGAGCTTTAAAAACCCGGTCTCCATTAAAGAGGGGTACCGTCTAGCGGAGCGGTCATCATAGTGGTCTGGTCTGAGTCAGAGTGGTAAGGTTTTGGCTCAACAGGGCTTCGGCGAGAACAGGCGGAGGCAAGGTAAGTAAGTAAATTCATTCCTTGTTTCTTATTTAACTCTTGAGCGAATAGGGAGTATGTCTACAGGGCCAGAGTTCTATTCTGGGTGCCAGATGTAGGATTTCTGGCACCCAGAACAGAAAGACTATCAGCCTCTCTGATGGCCTCATTTGCACCAGGGGCATCAAGATGCAGCTCCTTAGAGACAGTGTTAAGGAACTGGAGCTTCAGTTCAATGGCATTCGGCTTGTTAGGGGAAGTGAAGAGGTGATAGACAGGAGCTACAGAGAGATGGTAACTCCAAGGCTACAGAAGACTGATAAATGGGTGACTGTCAGAAGAGGGAAGGGAGAAGGTCAGATTCTCAACAACAGAGAGTTCTGTGGCTGTCTCCCCCCGCCCCCCCACCAATAAGTACTCCATTTTGTGCCTCGGGCACTGTGTCTGGCCCAGTGGCTCAGAAGGGTAGGGAACTACGGAGGATGACAGCAGTAATAGGGTACTCTATAGTTAGGGGGACAGAAAGGGAAATACAGATGGTAATTTGTCTCCCAGGTGCCAGGGTCCACGATGTTTCTGAAGGCATCTACAATATCCTAAAAAGGTAGGGTGAGCAGCCGGAAGTCATGGTACATATTAGTACCAACAATATGGGTAGGAAAAGGGAGGAGGTCCTGAAAACAGAATACAGGGAGTTAGGAAGAAAGCTGAGAAACAGGTCCTCAAGGGTAGTAATCTCGGGATTGCTGCCTGTGCCACGCAACACTGAGGATAGGAATAGAATGAGGTGGTGAATAAATGTGTGGCTGAAGAATTGGTGCAGGGGGGCCTGGATTCAGATTTCTGGATAATTGGGACCTCTTCTGGGGCAGTGTGACCTGTACAAAAGGGAGGGGTTGTACTTGAATCTGAGGGGACCAATATTCTTGTGGGCAGATTTACATAGAAACTTTGAAAACATACAGCACAATACAGGCCCTTCGGCCCTCAAAGCTGTGCCAAACATGTACCTACCTTAGAACTACCTAGGCTTTACCCATAGCCCTCTATTTTTCTAAGCTCCATGTACCCATCCAGGAGTCTCTTAAAAGACCCTATCGCTTCCGCCTCCACCACTGCCACCGGCAGCCCATTCCACGCACTCACCACTCTCTGTGTAAAAAACTTACCCCTGACATCTCCTCTATACCTACTTCCAAGCACCTTATATGTCCTCTCGTTCTAGCCATTTCAGCCTTGGGAAAAAGCCTCTGACTATCCACATGATCAATGCCTCTCATTATCTTGTACACCTCTATCAAGTCACCTCTCATCCTCTATCGTTCCAAGGAGAAAAGGCTGAGTTCACTCAACCTATTCTCATAAGGCATGCTCCCCAATCCAGGCAACATTCCTGTAAATTTCCTCTGCACCGTTTCTATGGTTTCCACATCCTTCCTGTAGTGAGGCGACCAGAACTGAGCACAGTACTCCAAGTGTGGTCTGACCACAGTCCTATATAGCTGCAACATTACCTCTCGGCTCTTAAGCTCAGTCCCATGATTGATGAAGGCCAATGCACCATATGCCTTCTTAACTACAGAGTCAACCTGTGTAGCAGCTTCGAGTGTCCTGTGGACTCGGACCCCAAGATCCCTCTGATCCTCCACACTGCCAAGAGTCTTACTATTAATACTATATTCTGCCATCATATTTGACCTACCAAAATGAACCACCTCACACTGATCTAGGTTGAACTCCATCTGCCACTTCTCAGCCCAGTTTTGCATCCTATCAATGTCCTGCTGTAACCTCTGACAGCCCTCCACACTATCCACAACACCTCCAACCTTTGTGTCATCAGCAAACTTACTAACCCATCCCTCCACTTCCTCATCCAGGTCATTTATAAAAATCACAAAGAGTAGGAGTCCCAGAACAGATCCCTGAGGCACACCACTGGTCACCGACCTCCATGCAGAATATGAGCCGTCTACAACCACTCCTTGCCTTCTGTGGGCAAGCCAGTTCTGGATCCACAAAGCAATGTCCCCTTGTATCCCATGCTTCCTTACTTTCTCAATAAGCCTTGCATGGGGTACCTTATCAAATGCCTTGCTGAAATCCATATACACTGCATCTACAGCTCTACCTTCATCAATGTGTTTAGTCATATCCTCAAAAAGTTCAATCAGGCTCGTAAGGCATGACCTGCCTTTCACAAAGCCATGCTGACTATTCCCAATCATATTATGTCTATCCAAATGTTCATAAATCCTGCCTCCCAGGATCTTCTCCATCAACTTACCAACCACTGAAGTATGACTCACTGGCCTATAATTTCCTGAGCTATCCTTACCTTTCTAGAGCTGTTGAGAGTGGTTTAAACTAATATGGCAGGGGGATGGGAACCAGTATGATAGAGCTGAGGAGGAGCCAGCAGGTTTACAAGTAGATGATGGACCTAACATGAATGCAAAGAAGGACAAGTCAGTGATTAGGTACAAATGCAGACAGAACAGAGTTAAATTGTACCAGAGAGGCAAAATTCAAAAAGGCAAGGAATGCAGGACTGAAGATGCTGTAACATCAAAAGATATATTTTATATCGAAAGGACAAGCAGGAGGCTTAGGCAGTAATGTGGCTCTGTTGGTAAGAGATGGAATTACATCTTTAGGAAGTGATGACGTAGGGTCAGAGAATGTTGAATAATTGTGGGTGGAGTTAAGAAACTGCAGGTGTAAAAAACCATTATGGGAATCATAGGCCTCCAATTAGTAGTCAAGGTGTGGGGCTGAGATTGCAAAGCCAGCTGGAAAAGGCTTGTAATAAGGGTAATGTCACAATTGTAATGGAGGACTTCAGTATGCAATAGGGTGTGAGAAAATCAGGTTGGTGTCAGCTCGCAAGGGAGGAAATTTGTTGAATGCTTATGAGATGGCTCTTTAGAGCAGCTTGTGCTTGAGCCTACATGGGGAAGGCTATCTTAGATTGGGTGTTATGTAATAACCCGGATCTTATTAGGGAGCTTAATGTAAAGGAACCCTTAGGAGTCAGTGATCATAATATGATTGAATTTGTACTGCAATTTGAGAAGGAGAAGCATAAGTCACATGTATCATATCGCTATGGAATAAAGGGAATTACAGAGGCATGAGAGAGGTGCTTGCCCAGGTGGTTTGGAGGATGATATTGGTGGGGTTGACAGCAGAGAAGAGATGGCTGAAGTTTCTGGGAATGGGGAAGATAGATATATCCCACAAAAGAAGATCTCAAATGGTAGTGGAAGGCAACCATGACTGACAAGGGAAGTTAAGGATGTATAAAAGCCAAGGAAAGGGCATATAATGTAGCAAAAGTGAGTGGGAGGGAGGATGATTGGGAAGCATTTTAAATCCAACAAAAGGCAACTAAAAAGCTGTAAGAAGGGAGAAGATGAAATATGAGGGCAAACTAGCCAATAATATAAAGTAGCACACCAAAAACTTATGTCTGTTATATAAAGAGCAAAAGGGAGGTGAGAGTTGATATTGGACCACTGGAAAATGATGCTGGTGAGGTAGTAATGGGGGACAGAGACATGGCAGATGAATGTAATGGGTACTTTGCTTCATTCTTCACTGTGGAAGACACTAACAGTGTGCCAGAGGTCAATGAGTGTCAGGGAACAGGAGTGAGTGCCAGTGCTAATAGAAAGGAAAATGTGCGAGGCAAACTCAAAGGTTTTAAGGTGGATAAGGCACCTGGGCCAGATGGACTACATCCCAGAGTCCTGAGAGAGGTTGCTGAAGAGATAACAGATGCATTGGTCATGGTCTTTCAGGAATCACTTGATTCTGGCATGGTCCCGGAGGGCTGGAAATTGCAAATGTCACTCCATTCTTTAAGAAGGGAAGAAGGCAAAAGGAAGGATATGATGGGCCAGTTAGCCTAACCTCAGTGGTTGGGAAAGTGTTGGAGTCTATTAATAAAGATCAGGTTTGCGGGTGCTTTGTGTTTTGTGCCTTGTAGATGGTGGAAAGGTTTTGGGATGCCAGGGGATGACTGACAGTGCCGGACACGCAGCCTCTGACATGCTCTTATAGCTGGAGTACTCACATAGCTGATTCTTTTGAGTTTCCAGTTAATAGTGACCTCCAGGATGCTGACTGTGGGGGATCCAGCAATGCTGAATTCAATAATTGTCAAGGATAGATGATCATTGTGTGGTCATTTTTTTGTGAAATGGATTTATCTCGATTTGACGGCTTTGTGGCAAAGTCTGTGGATGTTATGAAGATAGGTGGAGGAGTCGGGAGTGCTGAGGAAGCAATGCGATTGCAGCAGGACTTAGACAAATTGGAAGAATGGGCAAAACAGTGGCAGACGGAACCGTGTTGGGAAATGTACAATAATGCATTTTGATAAAAGGAACGAAAGTGCAGACTATTATCGAAATGGGGGAGAAGGTTCAAACATCAGAGGTGAAGAGGGACTTAGGAGCCCTCATGCAAGAATCCTAGACAATTAATTCACAGGTTGAGTCTGAGGTAAAGAAGACAAATGCAATGTTGGCATTTATTTCAAGGGAAATAGAATATAAAAGCAAAGAGATAATGCTGAGGCTTTATAAGACACCTGTCAGGCTTGGAGTATTGTCAACAATTTTGGGCTCCATATCTCAGAAAAGATGTGTTGTCATCAGAGAGAGTCCAGAGGAGGTTCATAAGGATGATTCTGGGAATGAAGGTATTAACATATGAGGAGCATTTGGCAGCTTTGGGCCTATACTCACTGGAACTTAGAAGAATGTGTGGGGATCTCATTGAAACCTACCAAATGTTGAAAGGACTAGATAGGGTGGATGTGGAGAGGATGTTTCCAATGGTTGGTGTATCTAGAACTCAAAGGCTCAGACTCAAAATTGAGGGGCGACTTTTAGAACAGAGGTAAGGAGGGATTTTTTTAGCCAGAGAGTAGTGAATCTGCGGAATGCTCTGCCACAGACTGCGGTGGAGGCGAAGTCCGTGGGTATATTTAAGGTGGAAGTTGATCATTTCCTGATTGGTAATGGCATCAAAGGATATGGTGAGAAGGCTGGTGTATGGGGTTGAGTGGGATCCGGGATCAGCCATGATGGAATGGTGGAGCAGACTTGATGGGCTGAATGGCCTAATTCTGCTCCAATGCCTTATGGTCTTATTCCCCGCTACCACACACACACACACACACACACACACACACACACACACAGTTCACCCACAGGCTCCCCTTACCCCACCAGGCTCCAAATCTATTTCTGGTTCAATCTGCCGTACACCAGAATCCTTTCTCCAAGTCATTCCCATTATCATCTCTTTTACTCATCACATTCTAGCACCAGTAAACTTGTGTTCCTGCTTATCGTTTCCAGCAACTGTCTCCACCCACAGCCTCCCTTCTCCCTCACCACCCACTGCACCATCTACCTCTTTTACTTTTCCCTGCCTCCATCTATCATCCACTTACCTCTGCTTCCCAACTGCACCCCTCCACTTCCCTAGCTAGCTCAAACTGGCCGCCATCCCTTGACCCTCCTCAGTCCACCAATCACCTCTGACCCCTGCCTCACCACTCTCCATCTCCTTTTCACATTTATTTATTGAGATACAGCATGAAGTCAGCCCTTCGAGCCACTCCGCCCAGCAACCCTCAGTTTAAGCCTGTCCTAATCACGGGACAGTTTACAACAACCAGTTAACCTACATCTTTAGAGGAAACCAGAGCACCTGGAGGAAACCCACGTGGTCACAGGTAGAACGTACTACAGAGGCAGGAATTGAACCTGGGTTGCCTGCGCTGTAAAGTGGCACACTAACCGCTACGCTAACATACCGGCTATCTCCCCCCTCTTCACTCTCATTTCTGACGCACGGCTTCAACCCAAAACAGAGACAGTTCCTCTCGGCCCACAGATGCTGCTCAACCTCCAGCAGATTGTTTGTTGTTCCAGAAAAAAGTCTCTTGTGGAAGAGTTAAAGAATAAATTAAAATGGCCTGTGATTCAAATGAATTATAAAATACTGAGGAAGAAAGCAGGTTTCCCGTATGACAATGCCTGTCTGCATTTGAATTAAAGGCTAGCCTAATGCTTTAGATGGACTCATTCATCAAAATGGTGTGAATATACTAAATGTGCACACACACAGTTATCTTTGCCACAGCACATCACAGTACTGAATCATTGCTCTAATCAATGCTGTCTCCACAAGATCTTTCAGAGTCTAAGTCAAGCTTATTGTCATACACACAAGTAAATGTATGCACAGGTGCAATGAAAAACTTGCTTGCAGCAGCATCGTGGGCATACTGAATACTGCAGCATCTTAAAAGAAGCTTTCAAAAGAAACACAAATTAATTTTCTTTTTCACAGGAAAGCACACAATTGGAACAAAAAGCAAAGTCCATTACAACACACACAAAATGCTGGAGGAACTCAGCAGGTCAGACAGCATCCATGGATATGAGTAAGCAGTGGATGTTTCAGGCTGAGGCCCTTCAACAGGAACGGAAAGGAAGGAGAAAGAGGCCAGATTAAAAAGGTAAGGGGAGGGGAAAGAGTACAAGTTAGGTGATAGGTGAAGCCAAGTAGTTGGGGGAAAGGGGGAAAATGTGTTGGGAGGTGATGGGTGGAAAAGGTAAAGGGCTGGAGAAGAAGGAATCTGATAGAAGAAGAGAGTCAGCCATGGGAAAAAACGAAGGTGTAAGGGCATCAGAGGGGTGGGGGAAGTAATAGGCAGGTGAGGAGGGGAAGAGGTAAGAAGGGAGCCAGAGTGGGGAATTGAAGGAGATGGAAGGGGGAGAAAGTCAGGCATGATGTTCAGACAGTCAGGTTGGAAGCTACCCAGACAGAATGTGAGGTGTAGCTCCTCCAGCCCGAGAGTGGTCTCATTATGGCAGTAGAGGAGACCGTGCACCAACGTTGGAATGGGAACAGGAATTAAAATGCTTGGCCACTGAGAAAACCTGCTTCTTGCAGATGGAGTGAAGATGCTTGACAACGCAGTGCCCCAATCTAGACCATAAGGCAAAGGAGCAGAAGTCGGCCATTCGGCCCATCGAGTCTGCTCCACCATTTTATCATGAGCTGATCCATTCTCCCATTTAGTCATACTCCCCCGCCTTCTCACCATAACCTTTGATGCCCTGGCTACTCAGATACCTATCAATCTCTGCCTTAAATACACCCAATGAATTGGGCTCCACTGCTGCCCGTGGCAACAAATTCCATAGATTCAGCACCCTCTGACAAAAAAAATTTTTTCACATTTCTGTTCTGAATGGGCGCCCTTGAATCCTTAAGTCATGCCCTCTCGTACTAGACTCCCCCATCATGGGAAACAACTTTGCCACATCCACTCTGTCCATGCCTTTCAACATTCGAAATGTTTCTATGAGGTCTCCCCTCATTCTTCTAAACTCCAAGGAATACAGTCCAAGAGCGAACAAACATTCCTCATATGTTAACCCTCTCATTCCCGGAATCATTCTAGTGAACCTTCTCTGTACCCTCTCCAACGTCAGCACATCCTTTCTTAAATAAGGAGACCAAAACTGCCCACAGTACTCCAAGTGGGGTCTCACCAGCGCCTTATGGAGCCTCAACATCACATCCCTGCTCCTATACTCTATTCCTCTAGAAATGAATGCCAACATTGCATTCGCCTTCTTCACCACCGACTCAACCTGGAGGTTAACCTTAAGGTGGATGAACTCAGCAGGTCAGGCAGCATCAGTCAGAAACGATGAGTCGACATTTCAGGCCGGAACCCTTCGTCAGGACTGAAGAATGAAAGATGGGGAAGGATTTGAAGAATGCTTGTAGTGTCAGTTGATAGACAAAGGGGTGGGGGAGGGGAAGCAATGATGTCTTTGTCTTTCAAATTACTGGTCTATCAACTGACGCTACAAGCATTCTTCAAATCCTTCCCCATCTTTCATTCTTCAGTCCTGACGAAGGGTTCCAGCCCGAAACGTCGACTCATCGTTTCTGACTGATGCTGCCTGACCTGCTGAGTTCATCCACCGTACTGAAAGTGTTGCTTTGATCTTTTACAGCATTTGCAGATTATTTTGTGGTTAACCTTAAGGGTATCCTGTACGAGGAATCCCAAGTCCCGTTACATCTCAGAACTTTGAATTCTTTCCCCATTTAAATAATAGTCTGCCCATTTATTTCTTCTGCCAAAGTGCATAACCATACACTTTCCAACATTGTACTTCATTTGCCACTTCTTTGCCCATTCTTCCAATCTATCCAAATCTCTCTGCAGACTCTGTTTCCTCAGCACTACTGGCCCCTCCACCTACCTTCGTATCATCAGCAAACTTAGCCACAAAGCCATCTATTCCATAATCCAAATTGTTGATGTACAATGTATAAAGAAGCAGCCCCAACACGGACCCCTGGAGAACACCACTGGTAACTGGCAGCCAACCAGAATAGGATCCCTTTATTCCCACTCTCTGTTTCTTGCCAATCAGCCAACACTCTATCCACATATGTAACTTTTCCGTAATTCCATGGACTCTTATCTTGTTAAGTAGCCTCACGTGTGGCACCTTGTCAAAAGCCTTCTGAAAATCCAAATATACAACATCCACTGCATCTCCCTTGTCTAGCCGACTGGTAATTTCCTCAAAAAATTGTAATAGGTTTGTCAGGCAGGATTTTCCTTTAAGGAATCCATGTTGAGTTCCGCCTATCTTGTCATATGCCTCCAGGTACTCTGTAACCTCATCCTTGGCAATCAACTCCAACAACTTCCCAACCACCGACGTCAAGCTAACAGGTCTATAATTTCCTTTTTGCTTCCTTGCCCCCTTCTTAAATAGCGGAGTGACATTTGCAATCTTCCGGAATCATGCCAGAATCTATCGACTTTTGAAAGATCATCATTAATGCCTCCGCAATCTCCACAGCTACTTCCTTCAGAACACGTGGGTGCATTCCATCTGGTCCGGGAGATTTATCTACCCTTAGACTATTCAGCTTCCTGAGTACTTTCTCTGTCATAATTGTGACTGTGCACACTTCTCTTCCCTGCCACCCTTGAGTGTCCGGTATACTGCTGATGTCTTCCTCAGTGAAGACTGATGCAAAATACTTGTTCAATTCCTCCGCGATCTCCTTATCCCTCATTACAATTTCTCCAGCATCATTTTCTATTGGTCCTATATCTACTCTCACCTGTCTTTTACTCTTTATATACTTGAAAAAGCTTTTAGTATCCTCTTTGATATTATTTGCTAGCTTCCTTTCATAGTTAAACTTTTCCCTCTTAATGACCTTCTTGGTTTCCTTTTGGAAGGTTGTAAAAACTTCCCAATCCTCTGTCTTCCCACTAATTTTTGCTTCCTTGTATGCCCTCTCTTTTGCTTTAACTTTAAGTTCTATGTAGAAGTCTCACCGACGTAGAGGAGGGTGCATTGCGAGCACTGGAACTGGAACACTGGAACAATTCCAACAGATTTGCAGGTGAAGTGTTGCTTCACTTGGAAGGACTGGTTGGGACCCTGAAAGGGGGTGAGGGAGGAGGTGAATGGGCAGGTTTAGCATTTCTCCTGCTTGCAGGGATAAGTAGCAAGAAGGAGATTAGTGGGGATCATGGAGGGAGCAACCCCTGTGGAAAGCAGGGAGTGGGGAGGATGCTTGGAGGTAAGGTCCTGTTGAAGATGATGGAAGTTGTGAAGAATAATGTGTTGGATACGAAGGCTCACAGGATGGTAGGTGAGGACAAGAGTAACTCTATCCCTATTAAGCAACAGGAAAGTGGCTTGACACTAGACGTCCAGGAAATGTAGGAGATATGGGTGATTATAGCATCAATGGTGGAAGAAGGGAAGCTCCATTCTTTGAAGAAGGAGGACACCTCTGACGTTCTGGAAAGGAAAGCCTCATCCTGGAAAAAGATGCGTTGGAGACAAAGGAACTGGAAAAAAAACAATTGTAGTGCAAAGTGATCAAAGTATTGCTATGTTGCTATGCTAGGGCGATTATGCTTGTACTGGTTGGTTCAAGAACCCAATGGTTGAAGTGAAGTAGTTGTTCTTGAAACTGATGGTATGGGACTTCAAGCTTCTGTCCCTCCTAGCAGGGTAAATGAGTCAGCATTTCCCTGATCAACATCCCCAATACTGGAGCTCTAATAAACTCAGGCAGGGATGAAGCTCCAGATGAAGGGATGAAGCTCCTACATCTTTCTAGATCTTTCCCATCCATGTACCTCACCCAATCTCTTTTAAGTGTTAGAATTGTATCCACCTCCATCACTTCCTCTTGCAGCTTGTTCAATACACCCACTGCCCTCTGCATGAAAAACTTGTCCTTCAGATCCCCTTTAAGTTATTTCCTTAAGCCTATGTATTCTAGTTTTAAAATACCTTGCTCTGGGGGGAGAAAAAAGTGGCTTATCTATGCCCTTCAGCCTGCTACGGTCTGGGGAAAACTGTCCCAGTCCATCCAGTCCCTCCTTAGAACTCCAGTCACAGTAATATCCTTGTGAATCTTTTCTGCATCCTTTCCAAATTAATGACATCCTTCCTATAGCTGAACAACCAGAACTGCACACAATGCTCCAAGTGTGATCACGTTCTTGATCCCAGGAGACTACCAGGATAAGAACTATTCTCTCATTCTTTTTCAATTCTTTTTATTGCAGCAACACATTAAAGGGGGTTAGGGTTGCATGTTCTCAGCATTTTTAAACAGGAATGGCCACTCTTATTAAAATGATATCTTTATCCATGACAAACATTCCTGGGTACATCACCCATGGACACATGACCAAAAAGCCTGCTGAAAGAGGTGTGCTTCCAGTTAGTTAGCACGATGTGACTTTGAACAAGCCATAAAGAGACTAAAGTTGTAGAAATAACAGGACTTTATTCAAGATAAGGAGACACTCAGAAGAGGTCTGGTGAGAAAATCTTCCAAGGATGATAAGTAAAATTTCAGTCATTATAATTACACAGATTCCTGAATATTCTGGATATCGACAAACTGTTCGGCTGAATTACATATTTAACTGACAAGACCACTGAACACTTATGTTGGCATGAAGTGATTCACACGGATAGTTTAAACTAAAGCAATAATGCAGAACAGGATCCCAGAATGAATTTAACTGTGACACAGCTTTTTGTGCTAAATGGCTTCAATAAGCTCATATTGGAGGATTTGATGTAAGCCAATTATGCCTGTACATTTGGACATTGCATATGAATATGATGGATGATCATGTCAGTTTCCAAACTATAACTATTAAGTGACTTCCTTCTGTGAACCAGTAGACAGCTGGCTTCAGACAGTGCTTATTCATACAGCCATTCTTTTAATTTCAAAACTGATTACTATATAGGTTATATCTGAAATAAAGGAATGCTTACTTGCTTTCGTGATGACTATTTCTTACACTTCATATTTTTTTGACAACGCCTGCTTCTCTCCAACAAAGCACTGGGGTTTAGCAAGGGATTTCCAGAATACATGGTCAGGGCAACTTAAGACATGTTTGGCAACAGCAGGGCAAGAAATAGTTTGTTTCTAAGCAAAATGAACTTAGGAGTTTTACACAAAACAGGAACAGAAAATTGAGAGTCCACCCAGAGGTTTAAACTAAATGATGAGCGTATTAAATCTGAAGTTTAGGGAAGTCGTCCTTAATCCGGAGGAAAGGACATCGTTCAGGAAAGGATGTGTACAGCAGATGTTTGGATGTCCTGACATTTATAGCAAGTGAAGAAAGATCCAAGAGGAAATTGTCATCTTCAGATTTGATTGTTGCAATTGTGTGGAACCTGATTTCTGTCACAAGGGGCCGAGGTTTCGGCAAGAACTGTAAAGTGTTTGGGATAGAGAAAACGAAGTCTCAGACTCAACTCAAGGTTGAATAAGATATTGAGTTTTGAGCTATAGATATACTGAGTGATGAAAAATGGCTTTGATATTCCAAAGGAAACAGGAGCTTATCTGTCTGTTATATTTATGCTCCCTAATTTTGGTCACGCATACATGTGGAAATCCTCTATTTTATCATACGTCTTCATAATTCCTAACAGGTCTGTTGCATCCATGTCTGGTATTGAATGGCCTGATGTGCAATAGAACTGTAAATAAACATATAAAAAAAATCAAGACCTCAAACTCAGTAGTTTCCAGTTGCTCCAGCAATTTGTGTGTTGAAACAAGAAGTTATTTTCAATTAAAATTAGATTCATTTAAATACATTACCTGATATACAGTAAGTTACTGTATTTTAAAAATTAATGAAATGGGAGATAAAATACCCAACCATTGTTCAGTCCAGGCCTGAGCAAGGCTGAAGGCCTTCTGAGAACTGTATCAGGCCCTTGCCTCAGTGTGACTGAGCTCTGTCTCGACTTACTGCAGGGTCCATGGGGGAGTGGGAGCTCCGACATGCTGGCACCTCCATCACATATCCATGATACAATGTTCAGATGCTGTAAGTGGTGAAGCACTATTTGCTAATGGGTTTCTATAGGCCCACTAGCTACAGTGCACAACACTCTGGACCTTTATAATCAATGTCTGGGATGCCCTTTCACTAAATCTCCCATAGTAGAGTAGTTAGCAATATGAGAAATCACCCATATTTTCACTTAAACACAACAATAACATGTTAATTGAATACATTAGACAGAGTGGATTCACTAGGTTGTGGATGTTCTTGGGCAGGCTTCAGTTCGTTTATCCTGCCAGTGGGGGTTGGAGGAATTTCCAGACAATTGAAGGACTGGTGCACTCTCTGGTGTTTAAAACACATCCTGTTGGTGGTTTGTGTTGATGGAGCATATTGTGGGGGGACATCAAGACTGCCAGCTAGACTGTGACCTTAAAGTACACAAGAAAATAGAAACAGGAGTAAGCCACCTGGCCCTCCAAGCCTCCCTAGCTTTCAGTATGATCATGGTTTATCTGCGCTGGCCTCAGCTCCTTTTCTATGCCAGTTCACCACAACCCTCAATTCTTTGATCTCTCAAATATTTATCTATATCCACCTTAAATATACTTGGTGATCTGGCCTCCACTGCCCTTGGGGGCACAGAATTCCAGAGATTCACCACCTTCTGAGAGAAGAACTACTGGGTTTAAGGTCATGACCTTTGGATCTACTTTTACTCAGATGGACGAAGACTGAGAAATGACTTCTGAGGTGTGGAAGGTGGTCCAGTTTTCAACGTGTCCAGCAATGTCTTCCGCAGGCCTTACCGTGGAAACAGAAATGCAGTAAGAGATTCCAATGAGGACAGAGGAAATTATTTAAGAACATTGTCAAAATTTTCGTTTAAAGAAAGTGCATCACTCCAAGTGACCCTGGGAATCCCAAGTCAACATTAAGAAGGAGTATTCAGTATGGGACTGGATCCTCACATTCCTGTTTTGGGAGTCCCAGATAAATGTCAGATGGAGCTCACCATCTCCCGAGCTCATCCACTTGCACTGTCACACCTGTGGCAAAGATCGCCTTGGCCCTAACAGCCAACTCACAACTCACAAAACCAGAGGGGAAACAACTCGTGCAAGTCCCTAGGGCCTACCAAAGTAGGAGAAGAATTCACAGATTTCTCTCCTCTTAATTATTTCAAAATTATTTTGGAAAGAAACACAAAAACTGCTTTTGCAAGGAACCTGAACTAGGAATAGAAAATGCCGGAAACACTCGGCAGATCAGACAGCAGCTGTGGAGAGAGAAACTGAGTTAACGTTTCTGATCAATGACCTATCATCATTAAGAAGACATGGCTTTGCTTTTTTTTTGCAAACAACGTGATTATCTGCAAAGCAAGAGTGCGGCACAGTAGTATAGTAGTTAGCACAGCACTCTACAGTACCAGCAACTCCAGCTGCTGTCTGTATTCCCACTCCTGTCTGCAAGGAGTTTGTATGTCCTCCTCATTTATCTGCAAAACCAGAACATGATGTCCCATTTGCCTGTGTTTGGCCCATATATTTCCAAATCTTTCCTATCCACATACCTCACCCAATCTCTTTTAAATGTTCGAATTGTACCTACCTCTATCACTTCCTCTGGCAGCTCGTTCAATACACCCATTGCCCTCTGTGTGAAAAGCTTGTCCTTCAGATCCCTCTTAAATATTCTCGTTCTCACCTTATACCTATGTATTCTAGTTTTAAAATATCATATTCTGGGGAACGGGGGGAGGGAGTGGACAAACAGTGAGCATTCAGCTTGTCTATGCCTCTCAGCCCTCTATGCTCTAGGGTAAACAGTCCCAGTCTATCCAGTCCCTCCTTCGAACTCCAGTCACAGTAATATCCTTGTGAATCTTTTCTGCATCCTTTCCAAATTAATGACATCCTTCCTATAGCTGAACAACCAGAACTGCACACAATGCTCCAAGTGTGATCACGTTCTTGATCCCAAGAGACTGCCAGGATAAGGACTACTCTCTTGTTTTATTTTTCAAAATGTTACTATAGCAGCATGTCAAAGGGAACAGGGTTGCACCTTCTCAACATTTTCACACAACAATGGCCACTCTCATTAAAAAGATATATTTCTCCATTACAAATGTTCATATATACATCACAGATGCAAATATGACCAAAAAGCCTAATCAAAGAGGTCTACCTCAGAAGGGGAAGGATTCACATACATTTCACCTGTTTATACAGACTTAATTATTTCAAATTATGTTTAGTCATACTCATACTTTATTGATCCCAGGGGAAATTGGTTTTCGTTACAGTTGCACCATAAATAATTAAATAGTAATAAAACCATAAATAGTTAAATAGTAATATGTAAATTATGCCAGGAAATAAGTCCAGGACCAGCCTATTGGCTCAGGGTGTCTGACCCTCCAAGGGAGGAGTTGTGAAATTTGATGGCCACAGACAGGAATGACTTCTTATGATGCTCTGTGTTGCATCTCGGTGGAATGAGTCTCTGGCTGAATGTACTCCTGTGCCCAACCAGTACATTATGTAGTGGATGGGAGACTTTGTCCAAGATGGCATGCAACTTGGACAGCATCCTCTTTTCAGACACCACCGTCAGAGAGTCCAGTTCCATCCCCACAACATCACTGGTGTTATGAATGAGTTTGTTGATTCTGTTGTTGTCTGCTACCCTCAGCCTGCTGTCCCAGCACACAACGGCAAACATGATCGAAATAAAAAATTTCTTTCACTGGAAATCTGAAATAAAATAAAAAAAGATCAGGTAGCAGCTGTGGAGGGAGAAACAGAGTTAATGTTTCTGGGTGATGACCGATCATCATAAAAAAGACATTGTTTTTCTGCAAGCAAGATTGTTATCTGCAGAACAAGAGGGGGGCTCAGTGGTGTAGTGGTTAGCACAACGCTTTACTGTACCAGCAACCCAAGTTCAATTCCCGCTGCTGCTTGTGAGGAGTTGTTACGTTCTCCCTGTGAACACTTGCGTTTCCTCTGGGTGCTCCCGTTTCCTCACATAGTCTGAAGACATATCGGCTGGGAGGTTAATTGGTCTCTGTAAATTGTCCCGTGATTAGGCTTGGGCTAAATGAAGGGTTGCTGGGCATCGCAGCTCGAAGGGCCAGAAGGGGCTATTCCAGGCTGTGTTTCAATAAATAAATAAACAACATCCTTATCTCTTTGTGTCCGACCCTGATGAGAAAACGGAAAGGTAATCGTTGATATCCCAGACCTGAGGATTTGACGTGAAGATGAATCATTTTTGGTGTCACTTGTCAACAAGAGGGTTAAAGTAGCTCAAAATTCTGGAAATTTAAGAGCATAGTGCAATGCTTATGTGATTTGTGTGTGAGGTTGTTGTTGTGATACCACTCGTCAGTCAACCTGTCTCACTCCTGTACATCTCCACAGTCCTTAACACTTATTTAAGAAGCGTTAAGTATGTTGTGCACATTGAATCAACAGTTGCTCTCTTCAAGGGCCTGTCGTGGTAAAATTCATTGTATTTATGATGCCAGATATCACATGCATGTCATGTTCATATCTATCCTCTTTTCCTTTCAGCATCATAAGCAAAGAGATCCGGATGCAAGGAACTTCGACATGGACGTGGTATTAGATGGGGCTTTTACTGAAGTGCTTAGGTCACTCATTCAGGAGCTTGCCTTCACAGAACATGTGGAATCTCTTTGCCATTACTTAAAGTGGAGCTGCCAATGGAGCCCAGCACTTGGGCCTGTGCTTTCAGAGAGAAAAAATATTTAAACACTTTAGCAGCCATTCTTCAGGTCTGCTGCAAGATGTCCCATCCTCAATTGCCACCGGATCCCTTTAACAACTGGTCACATCCCGTCTCCACACCTCTAAATGCCAACCGATCATGATCTCATAGTCACATCCAACCTCAGTCCTCGCTAGCCCTTCTCCACTGCAATCCCATGTCACACAGGCCAAATTCTCAATCTACCTCTTTTCTTCAGCTTGTTCCACAGAGGAAAGATCTTGAGCACGATAAGTGTACACAACCTTTCTAAATACACATTGGATTTTAGAGTGACAATCCACTAAAGGAGCAGCTGTTGATCCAGTGTCCACGGTATGTTTAATGGCTCTTGCTAAGTGCTAAAGACCAAGGAAGTGAGAAACGTTGGCACGTTGAATGGTGGCGCCACAACAACCTTGCAGTCAACATCAGCAAGACCGAGGAATTGATTGTGAACTTCAGGAAGGTGAAGTTAAAGAACACACACCAGTCCTCACTGAGGGATCAACATTAGAAGGGATGAGCAGCTTCAAGCTTCTGGGTGTCACTACCTCAAAGGATCTATCTTGGGTCCAACATATTGATGCAATCATGAAGAAGGCACGCCAGTGGCTCTACTTCATTCAGGGTCTGAGGAGATTTGGTATGCCACCAATGATTCCTAAACACTTCTACAGGTGTAGAGTGGAGAGCATTCTGACTGGTTGCCTCACAGCCTGGTATGTAGAATCCAAATCATAAGATTGCAAGAGGCCGCAGAGAGTTGTAGACTCGGCCAGTTCCATCACAAGCAGAACTCACCCCACCATGAAGGGCACCTTTAAGAGACTGTGCTTCAAGAAGGTGGCTTCCATCATTAAAGACCCTCACCATACCCTCTTCATGTTATGACCATCTGGGAGGAAGTAAGGAAGCCAGAAGACCCACACTCTGTGTTTCAGGAACAGCTTCTTCCCGTAACCATCCGAATGGTTCATGAGCCCATCGAGACTATCTCGTTGTTCCTCTTTTGCACTTAGTATTTATTTTTTTAAGTTCGAGTCATTTTTATGGCTTGCACTGTACTCTTGCCACAAAACAACAAATGTTATGTCATGTGTCAGTGATAATAAGTAGTGCTGGTGCCTGGAGGTGCTGATCAGTCTTACTGCTTGGTGAAAGCAACTGTTTGGCGATCTGGTGGTCCTCGCATGGATGCTCCTCCCCGAACAGTGATAATGGGGTCTTTAGTGATATTTTTGCCCTTTTCCAGCACCTTTCTGTATCTACGTCCTTGATGGCAAATAGGCTGGTGCCCGTGATGCTTTGGACAGTTTTGACTACCTGCCTGTAGAGCATTCCTGTTCACCACGGTTCAGTTTTTGTACCATGCCATGACGCAGAATGTGAGGATGCACATCTGAATGAGGCCGTGGGTATTGATATGCATAGTCCAGCTCTCTTCAGCCTCTTCAGGTAGTAGAGGTGTTGGAGAGCTTTTCTGATTGTGCAGGATTTGTTCTGGGACCATGAATGGCTGGCATCTCATTTGCCTCCCTGATGCTTGGGATCACATCACCTCTTGCCAGTCTGATTTAAACGCTGACGATGTTCTACACCCTGAACAAGGTCTACACCCTGTCCTGGCCCAGCTGCATTCCTGTAAACCACCAAGTGCATAATCCAGCAAATCCTATTGTTGGGTCTGTTCACTTCCTTTCATTCCCTCTGGCTTCTCTAATCCATTATCAACAACCAAACTCACCGAATGCTGTTGCCAAACCTTAGGTGGGCTTGAAATAGACGCTATTGCCTCAAAGGGCAATAAATAACAAGTCTTATTGTTCTTGTGTGAACAGTACGAAACGATCCACAAGGCAATATGAAACATTGTCAAGAAAGAATGCTTACTTTGAATTTATGCAGTTGCTTTCGATTAAATCTCCCTCTAGATGGCAGGCCGATTTTGCTCACCTTTGGAAAAGACTAAGATAACCAGATGCTGCAATAGTGGATGCCTAGTTTGTAGACTGGCGATGGACAATGAGAAGGCAATATCAATGCAATGAACATACATAGAGATCAGCCTTCTGCTTGTGGCCCAGAGGCATGCAATGCTTGGCAACTGTATTGAAGGTAGACAGGGGATTACATCTTTGAACAGGCCATGTGTATTCGCATTTCAAAGGGGTATAACTAACTCAAACATTTTTCTTCTTGGATTTGTTCAATATCAGAGAACTGAAAGCGTATGTTAGAATAGGAAGGCTCCTGACAGAATGGACAAGAAATACATAAACTGCAGATGCTGGAAATCTGAAATAACAAACAGAAATGTTTAAACACTCAGCTGGTCAGGCCAAATCTGTGGAAAGGCGAATGATTAAGGCTTCTCGTCTGATGTACTTTATCAGTAACGGGAAAAGAGAGAATATCAAGTTAGGTTTGATGCAGGGTTTCAGTCTGAAGAGTCGACAATGCCTTTCCTCCCAAGGACTCTGCTCGATCATCTGATTTCCTCCAGCAGATTGTCTGTTGCTCCAGATTTCAGCGTCTGCTGTCTCCCATTAACCTCAAGTCAGTTTTCAGCAGGGGGGCAGTGTGGGGGAGGAACGGTAGAACAAAAAGAATATCTGAAAGTACAAGTTTAAATGGGTAACGGATGCATTTAGCAGCATTTTAGCTATAGATGATAAAGCTGTGAGCATGCCTGACAAACTGCGCTTACATCATAACAGGCAGGAACGCTCAGTTCTGATAAAGACAGAAAGAGTGAGACACCTAAAATTGGAAAATTTAATATTGATTTGTTCTTTTCTCTTGCCCAGACTGGCTTCATCAACCAACTCAATACTTTGAACTTCAGTGTAAAAAAAGTAACACTCAATCTCAAAAGACAATGTAAGAAAAGAATAGAAGGAAGGGACTTTGTTACTAAAGCAACACACACAAAATGCTGGAGGAACTTAGGTCAGGCAGCATCTATGGAAATAAATAAACAGTCGATGTTTCAGGCTAAGACCCTTCATCAGGACTGGAAAGGAAAGGGAAAAGGGAAGGAGGAAGGAGGACAAGCTGAAAGGTGATGGGTGAAACCATGTGACTGGAAAAAGTCAAGGGCTGGAGAAGAAGAAATCTGAAAGGAGAAGTTCAAAGGTCAAAGTAAATTTATTATCAAAGTACACATGTCATCAAATACAACCATGAGATTCATTTTTTGCAGACATACTCAACAAATCCATAATAGAATAATAATCATAACACCTTGATCTTGCTGACTTTGAGTAAGTGTTTGTGATTATGACACCACTCAACCAGATTTTCAATTTCTCTCCCATATGCTGATTGATTACCTCCTTTGATTCGGCCTAAGACAGTGCTATCATCAGCAAACTTAAATGTGGCTTTGGAGCTGTGGTTAGCCACACAGACACAAGTGTAAAGTGAGTAGAGCAGGGGCCAAGATGCAGCCTGGTGGTGGACTAGTGGTGAAGGACGTCATGGAGGAGATGCTGTTGCCAATCTGAACAGACTGGAGTCTGCAAGTGTGGAAATCGGGATCCAATTGCACAAGGACGCATTGAGGCCTAGGTCTTTTAGAGTTTATCGATTAGTTTTGACGGGATGATAGTATTGAATGCTGAGCTGTAGTCCATAAAGGGCATTCTGATATATGCATCTTTGCTGTCCAGATTTCCACGATTGAGTGAAGAACATCTGATGTGGACCTGTTGCTCCAGTTGCAAATTGGAGTGGATCCAAGTCACTTCTCAGGCAGGACCGGATATGTTTCATCTCAAAACACTTCAACACTGTGGATGCAAGTGCTACTGGATGCCAGTCACTGAGGCAGGTTACCACGTTCTTCTGAGGCACTGGTATATGTGAAGCCTACATGAAGCAGGTGGGTACCTCAGACTGCCCAAGTGAGGGGTTAAAGGTCTCAATGATCACTTCAGCCAGTTGATCAGCTCAGCTCTTTAGCATTTGGCCAAGTACCCCACCTGGAATTTGAATCCTGTAATTACCCTTGCGAGGAATTTGAAAATTACAATTACCCTCGTGACGAATTTAAGATCACAGATATGCTATGGTAACAAGGACAACTAACAAATATAAAAGCCTTCCTAAGAGGCAGATAACATTAATCTGAGATGGAGTATCCCTTTACAGGACAATTTCCATGATCTGCAAGCCCCTGGAGCCTTAGGGCAGTACTGTCATGCTTGGGAACGTGTGCTCTGAGAGCACCAAGCTGGCGGAGCAGTTAGTGTGATGCTATTACAGCTCGAGGTGCTCCAGAGTTTGGAGTTCAATTCCGGCATTGTTCCATAAGGCATCTCTGTATGGCCTCCCTGTGGAATATGTGGGTTTTCCCCAGGTGCTCTGGTTTCCTCCCACAGTCTATAGACATACTAGGCATGTTAATTGGTCATTGTAAACTGTCCTGTGTTTAGGTTAGCGTTAATCATGGTACCGGGGTTGCTGGGATGGCATAGCTCAAAGGGCCTATTCTGTGCTCTACCTTTAAATAAATAAAACCTGCTCTTAGAGAAGCAGTGCCAAGTCAGTGTATATCAATCATCAAACGATGGTGTTGCTGTTGTCAAGACAGTATTATTGGGTGAGGAAACATCCAATATCAGTGAAGAATTACTAGGTTTGGGAAAATCTATGCTCAGAATTCCGAGAAAAGCCTAGTCTCAGAATTCTCAGTGTCCTCAGACTTTCTCAGAATGTCTGCAAGTTTGAGAGTCTCTGGGGCCAAGAACTGGAGGCCTGGATATAGCATGTCCTGCGGCGAGGAGGCCTTTGTGTGTGAAGGGGTGGGATGGAGAGAGGGGCTTGCTTTGCTCGTGTTGTCCTGTTTCGTTCTGTGTTCTTCCGATGTTTGTGTTGTTCCGATGTTTGTGTTGTTCCGCTCTGTGTGTTTGTGTTGTTCTGCTGTCTGTGTTGTTCTGCTCTGTGTGTTGTGTTGTTCTGCTGTTTGTGTTGTGTTGTTCCGCTCTGTGTGTTGTGTTGTTCTGCTCTGTGTGTTGTGTTGTTCTGCTCTGTGTGTTGTGTTGTTCTGCTGTCTGTGTTGTGTTGTTCTGCTGAGTATTGTGGGCACGCTGTGTTGGCACTGGAATGTTGCAGACTGATCCTAGTACATCCTTAGGGTGTGTTGGTTGTCCATTTATTGACTGGTTGATTGATTGAGGTGCTGTCCAGAATAGGCCCTTCTGGCCCTTCGAATCACACTCCCCTGCAATCCCCCAACTTAATTCTAGCTTAATCACAGGACGATTTACAATGACCAATTAACCTACGAACTGGTACGTCTTTGGTCTGTGGGAGGAACCCAGAACACCTGGAGGAAACCCACGCATTCACAGGAGAACGTACAAACTCCTTACAGGCAGCAGTGGGTATTGAACCTGGGTCACTGGTACTGCAAAGTGTTGTGCTAGCCATTACACTAGGGTGTTAAGTCAAACAATATATTTCACTGTATGTTTTGACAAATCCGAATCTGAGTACTGCCTTGGTTGGAAAATGAAACTGGAATCAGAGTTATGGCAAGATACAGGACATAAATAGACCTACGCAGCCCACAATCTCCACCTCAACACCAAGCAACCATGTAGACTAAACTCATCCTAATCTGTTTAATTGTCCCTCACATTCCCGTCAGATTCTGCCATTTCTCTGCCACCCATCTGCACACTTGGGACAATTTGCTTCCCACCCGCACATCTTTCCATGAGGGAAGAAACGCGTACGTGCGCGCACACACGCTCAGCACAGATAGCTGGGTCGAACCTGGTTCACTGAAACTGTGAGGCAGCAGCTGCAGCCCTAGTTTGCACGTTTAAAGTTCTGAGATTTAACTTTAATTTAGAGCTACATTACAAACAGTCCCTTCCTGCCCAACAAGCTCACGCTTCCCAATAAACATCACGATTACCCCTCGAACCCGTACGTCATTGGAACGTGGGAGCAAACTAGAGCGCCCGCACAGTCACGGGGAGAACATTCAAACTCCCTACAGGCAGTGGTGGGAATTGACTCCGGATCTCCGGCGCTGGAAAGCGTTACACCGAGCACTGAGCTACCGTGTCACTCCTTGCTTACTGGTGTGGAAGGAATAAACAAGGAAAACATGGCAATGCATAATTACCCCAGGAGTGTCTAACTATCAGAAATTCTTGTCTTGGCCCAGCCCTTGGTTGATGTGTACATTTCAATTTGAGTTTTGTTAAACAATCACTGCTCACCCGAGGAATAATGAGCCCCGAGCCTCACTCAAGATCAAATTTTCTAGTGCTTTGGGCTCCACAGGTGTTCCCCAATGCTTTACCATCCACAAATCACCTTCTCCACCTTGTTTAATCACCTGATAAAACACTGTGTTTCCAACTCTGGTGATATAATGTTAGAATTACGGCAGCTGCCACTGAAATAAAGTAAAATAAAAACACAGCTAAAATAAATAACAGTTCCCATCCAATCACCATTCTGAGATCTTTATAAAGACAGACCCTACAATGCTGGAAAGGGAAGGAACATAAGCAAGGAAGCTTCCTGTCAGATTCCCAATCCTGCCAAAGCCACCGGGAACATTCCTTCTCTTCCATCTCTTCCTGCAGGGAAATTGGGTTTCGACTTTAAAGTTTTGTTGGGGGCAAGGTCGGGAAAGCCAGACAACTTACGAAGTTCCTGCCTGTTAAATGTCAGCTAAAACAGAAGGGAGGCTTGATTGGTGGCCTACACAGCAAGGCCGTTTGCAAGCACCCAAGGGAACAGCTGGGTATTCTGGTTAACGATGGAACTGAATGACAGCAATTCTCGTGGTGCACCATTCTCTCCATGTGCCCAGGCCCCTGAGAAAGGCATGCCTTCAAGAAATTAGAGTGCCTCCTGACAAGCCAAAGTTGGTCCAATTTAGGCAACTATCCAGGGGAGGAGGTGGCAACATACCAGTTATTGCTAACAGAAAATACTTTTGCAAAGAAACATGAGGGAACTGCACTTTCTCCTCAGGGGCTTTCCTTGCATTATCGACCATCAGTTTCACTCCAGCATTCCTTTGAGTTGCCTTCAGATCCCTCTTATGTTTTGTCACAGCTTGACGAGGAAGTACCCACCTCATTCATGTTTAGGTTCATTTATTTGTCACATGTACATCGAAACTTTATAATGGTATTAAATGGCTTCTGGTTGTCTCATAAATTATGGCCAAATGAGAACTCAGCCCAAATATCACTAGAATTTTAAACTGATGCAGTGATCACAAATGAAGCAAAAATGTCAAGTTTTCCTTTCCTTTCTGAAGTACCAACTGGGTGTAAAATCTAATGAATATGGTTTTTGATTTTAATATTTGACAATGATGAACTAATAACTGTCAGCACTGAAACAAATGGTATATTACACAGCAAACGATGTTAATGCCAAGTAATGCAGTATGAATGTCAAGTTGGAAACATGGTGACTTTTGACGCCGGATTCCTTATTGACCTTTTAAATATCAGAGACAGCAGGAGTATTACACTGGGAATTTCCGAGCAGAATTATTTTTCTTTGACATTTTAAGCTAACCCTCAGTTTAACATTCTCATGCAACGAGAAGAGATAAACACTGCTGCTTTATTTACTAATGGGAATTTCAAATTAAATACTCTGGAAATAAAACCCTGGGTAAATTAGGTAAGGCAGTCTAATCTTTAATGTGAAATTTATTAAATAAGTATGAGAACTGCAATGATCATGTGCAAGTTTTTAAAATCTAATTTACACAATATTCTATCATTTCGTAAATATTGTAAGCCAAACTGAACTGTGTCCCAAAATATCATCCTGTCCCAGACTGGGTAGAATTTCAGACACTCTGAACCTCAATTTAAATTTACTTAGGAGTCAGTTTGCTGATACAGATGATAGTGTTGATAATCCTGTGTCTGCAAGCAGGAGGATGTGTACTGTGTGGCCGGGTATCCTGAAATCAGAACCAACACCCAAGGAGAGAATTGTGCTATCCAGTGGAAGGTATGTCATTCTGAAAGTCTAGTGCCTGCTCTGTGGTGATTTAGGTTGCATGACAGAAATATTGAGAAATTCACAGTAATAATTAAATAAAGTCTGTGTAACTTTCATAAGAACTTGTAAAATTAGTCTGCTTATTGTCTGTTAAACTCAATTATCCACACATAAAGATAATGGACTCTTGTCCATCAATTTCAAGTTGTCACTTTAATTCACCATCTCACTCCCGCTTTCATCTATCTCTCTGCACTGTTCACTGTCTAAAGCCCAATGTAATCTCAAGGAACAACACCTCATCATCCATCTAGGCATCTTGTAGTCATTGAGTCTCAAAATTGATTCAACTGTTTCAGGTGGATCGTAAACTATCTCTTATCTACATTATTTCAGGATAAGCATTTGGATAAGATGGGTTTAGAGGGATATGGGCCAAATACAGGGAAATGAGACAAACTTAGAGGGCAACACACACACATACACACACAAAATGCTGCATGAACTTAGCAGGTCAGGCAGCATCTATGGAAAAGAGTAAATAGTAGGCGTTTCAGGCCAAGACCCTTCTTCTGAACTGGGAGGGGAAATGCCTGAATTAAAACATGTGGGGAGGGGAAAGACGCTAGCTGGAAGGTGAAAGGTGAGTTGTGAAGTCAAAATTTCTGCCCCCTTCCTCTATTCACCACTCTAATTCTTCTCAGTTTCTTATTACTTACCCCTGGGTCCCCTCCTCCTTCCCTTTCTCCTATGGTCCACTCTCCTCTCCTATCAGATTCTTTCTTCTCCAGCCCTTGACCTTTCCCACCCACCTAGCTTCATCTTTCACTTTCCAGCCAACCTTTTCCGCCCCCCCACCCCCCGACCCCGGAACTGTCTGAGCTGTTGGCTGTTTCCCGCACTGTCATTTTGATTTCAGATTTCAGCAATAGCACAGGCTGAATTTCACAGCTTTTTATATCTCTTTGCCCTTCTGTACTTCTCTCTTATCTTCCCAAATTAATCTATTAAACAAGTGGTTCGATAAACATAGGGATCAGCCCGCAGATTACCTATGAGATATTCCCTTTGTCCTATCAATTCCTCTTCCACCTTCACTGCAGCTTAAAACTTATTTGTTTCTCACTCACAGTTAACAATAAAAAGTCCTTAACCCAAAATATTAACTTTGATTCTCTTTCCACAGAAGCTGACTGACCTTATGTGTATTCAGAATTTTCTGTCTGACTGCCTAAATGCTGGTGTGTGTGTGTATATATATATATATATATATATATATATATACATACACACACACACTTAGTGCCCACTTTATTAGGTACACATGTACACCTGCTTATTAATGCAAATAGCTAATCAGCCAATCATGTGGCAGCAATTCAATACATAAAAACATGCAAACATGGTCAAGACGATATGTCAAAGTTGCTGGTGAATGCAGCAGACCAGGCAGCATCTCTAGGAAGAGGTACAGTCGACGTTTCAGGCCAAGACCCTTCGTTAGGACTAACTGAAGGAAGAGTTAGTAAGAGATTTAAAAGAGATTAGTCCTGACGAAGGGTCTGAGCCTGAAACGTCGACTGTACCTCTTCCTAGAGATGCTGCCTGGCCTGCTGCGTTCATCAGCAACTTTGATGTGTTTTGCTTGAATTTCCAGCATCTGCAGAATTCCTCATGTTTGTCAAGAAGATAGGTGTTGTTCTGAACAAACACCAGAATGAGGAGGAAATGAGATTTAATGACTTTTACCATGGGAGTGATTGTTGGAACCAAACAGGGTGGTTTGAGTATTTCAGAAACTGCTGATCTCCTGGGGTTTTCACACACAAGTCTTTAGAGTTTATAGTGAATGGTATTACGTAACCGGCAACAATGAATATCAATCGAGTCAGGTTATATAAAAACAACCAAACATTTATTAAACACGGATAAACAATAAAACACAAATGAAAACCTTAACCGGAAGTTAACCGCTATGCGAACATTCAACAAATCGTCACTCGGCAATGGTTCTTAAAGCAATAAATGCGAAACCAGTTCTTAAAGCGGTAAAGTCAAATACAGTTCTTAAAATGGTAAATTCGAAAGTCCAACAGATTTATAGATTCAATTGGGAGAGACTTCTCTGGAGAAGGATTTCTTCACAGACGTGATTTTCCTGCTGGTTCTGTTCAAAGGATTCACGAATAAACGGCTTAAAACAACTGACTTTAATTTCTAGAGCAAATCCTGCATGAACTACCTTGCTGTTTTGGCAGGAGTAACTTCGATGCAGGTCGCTACTTCTTCAACGAATACTCAATAAGGTCGATCCTTTATTTAAACTGCCAAACATTCCCAACTTCTCTTAATCCTCCATATCCTGTACTTCAATAAAGTCTTCACTCTCCAATACTACAGAAAAAAGGTACATCAACAAATCCAGCAGAATTTGCCAGTCCAGCACTGTTGTACCTTGCAACAGAATGTAACACTCCGTTTTAAAAATGAAACTGCATCATAAAATAAATACGCAACAGAAACGGAGACACAGACTAACGTTCTAGCTGGAAAACTAAAAACTAACTGCGTCACCTGAGATCTTCCCTTTTATACCCGTGGTGCACATGTCATCACGTGACCTCACATCGGTGGGAAAATTACATCAGGTGACCTCCAAAAGACCATTACATCATTGTCACAAAAAAAATCACTGATCTCCTTGAGGTATGTAACAATGGTGCAAAAAAAAACAGAATAAAAGATCTGTCAAGCGGTAATTCTGTAGGCAAAAATGCCTTGTTAATGAGAGGTCAGAGAAGAATGGCCGGACTAGTTCAAACGGACAGGAGAGTGACAGTGACTCAAATAACCACACGTTATGACAGTGGTCTGCAGAGGACATCTCTGAACGCACAACACATTGAACCTTGAAGTGGATGAGCTACAACCAGCAGGAGACCATGAACATACACTCAATGGCCACTTTATTAGGTACTAGAGGTACCTAATAAAGTAACTACTGAATGAATATGTGTGGGTAACACCCAGAGCTTTGGGTTCAGACAGCTGAAGATACCGGAGCAGGAAAGAGACAAGACCCAATCTTGGAAGAGCACAAAATTCTCAGAGGGTTGTGGAAGGTTTACAAATGTGGAAAAGAAAAGGCCATGGAAAGATTTAAAAGTGAAGATGAGAATTTTAAAACCAAAGCTAACCAGGCCTGGATTGAAAGAACATTAAAAAGCACAGATACATCAGAGAACATAACCTAGCCCCATTTAGGATGTGGCAGGTGAATCTTGGATAAGGTTAAGTTTAGGTTATGCAGCAAATCAAGTACTATATAAAAGGTCAGGGCTCAAAATATGACTTTAAAGACTGAGTTTGTTATTGGTCTATTTTTACCATCAGTTTTGACACAAACATCTCTTGAAAACTATACTTTCCCCAGAATATCTCCTAAACAACATTGTATGATATGGTCTACTTGAGCAAGAAATGCTTGTCGCAGTCTCTTTTGTAGATTATGCTATTAAAAAAAGTCCTGAGGAAGGATCCTGGCCCGAAAAGTTGACTGTTTATTCATTTCCATAGTTGCCGCCTGATCTGCTGAGTTCCTCCATTACTTTGTGTGTGTGTTGCTTTGGAATAAACCAAGTAGTTTGGTTACAATCAAATTAATGAAGGGGTTGATTCTTAAACTGTATAGATCAATAAAATAATTATTTTCTGGTTGCATCTTTTATGACATATTCTTTAAAAAAATGTAGTGGGATATCACAGTAGAGAATAATCTAATCCAAGCAGAAATTCTGTTACTCTGGTTATTATGAGATAAAGCTAATTTTACCTCATTTCAGACTGTTTCCTCATACCTTTTCATGCAGATATAGATTTCAGAAATTTCTGTAAATTGTGCTGTGATCATCTGCTATGGAATGTGGGATGACTGCTGTCTGTGGTGGTGAACATAAGCTCAAATGATGGTGCTGTAATTTATGCCTGCTGTGACCTTTGCTTCCTGGTATGAGAAACAAGGTCTCTCGAGAAAATGCTACTGCATACACAACTCAATAATATTTACACATAAGTTAATTTTCTTTGAATTGCATATTACTATAGCAATATTTCCCCAGTTTAATTAGTCGTGTGAATATGTGTTACTGGGCAGCTTTACCTCATAATATGTCTTCTTTTCATTTTTCAGAGCAAATGTGAATTTTCCGAGATTCTTCTAGGTTGCACTGTCATCATCTGCTATGGATTGTGGGATGACTGCGGTCTGTGCTGGTGAACAGAAGCTCAGATGACAGTCCCATAATTTATGCCTTGTGTGACCTTTCCTTTCTGGTATGAGAAACAAGGTCTCTCAAGAAAATGCTATTGCAAGCATATCTCAATATTTTTCACCCATATGTTGTTGGTTTACATTTCCTTGCTTCTGAACTGCACAGGATTTCAATAATGTACAAACTAGTTTAAAAAAGCTGAAAATGAACAATATTGAGCATATGAGCAATGTTGGTACTACATCAGTGAATTCTGAACCAAGTGCAGATTATGTTATAAAAGGGAAAATTTGTTTCTAAGCTTTAACTTATCCTCTTGTAAGATGCACAGGAGACCTGCTAAACAAACTCTCTGAAAGCTCCTCCTGGACAATATATCATCACCATTACTAAATGTAAACAAGCTGTTGCTAAGTCTTTCTCTAATTTACAACACTGAATTGCATGAGCAAGCTGATATCTCACAATTCAACATCTAGAGACTGTAAAAACTTCCTGACATAAAAATGAAATGCATCTGTTACCCATGTGGTTAGCAGCTTGAATTGTATTGCTAATCTGCTCACATCCAGTACCTACTAATATTGGTATGCGTAACATCATTAAATTTATTAAACCTGCAACAGAAAAGAGGGCTATTATTTTCTGGTTACATCTTATATGAACGACACCTTATATTCTGTCCGGGTAGCCTCCAACTTGATGGCATGAACATTGACTTCTCTAACTTCCGTTAATGCCCCTCCTCCCCTTCTTATCCCATCCCTTATTTATTTATTATCTTTTCCCCTTTCTTTCTCTCTGTCTTTTTTCTCCGTCTGTCCCTCTCACTATAACTCCTTGCCTGCTCTCCATCTTCCCCTGGTCTCCCCTCCCCCTTTCTTTCTCCCTGGGCCTCCCGTCCCATGATCCTCTCCCTTTTCCAGTCTTGTATCCCTTTTGCCAATCAACGTTCCAGCTCTTGGCTCCATCCCTCCCCCTCCTGTCTTCTCCTATCATTTCAGACCTCCCCCTCCCCCTCCCCCTCCCACTTTCAAATCTCTTACTACCTCTTCTTTCAGTTAGTCCTGAGGAAGGGTCTCGGCCCGAAACGTCGACTGTATCTCTTCCTATGGATGCTGTCTGGCCTGCTGTGTTCCACCAGCATTTTGTGTGTGTTGCTTGAATTTCCAGCATCTGCAGATTTCCTCATGTTTGCGTGCTACTTGGCATAACTGTGTTCCTGTTTTCCTTATTGACCTTTCAGGATGTAGGAGTCACTGGCAAAGGCCAGTCATTTACTACCACCCTTAATTGCCCTTAAGATAGTGATGGTTAACCACAGCAGTACTTCTGGCCAAGCCATTCTCACCAAGGAGGTCCAGGAACTAGGCCCAGAGCTAATGAGAAGCCAGTAATATATCTCCAGGTCAGGATGGTGTATGATGAAGAGAAAAGTCCTACAGGTGGTGCTGTTCCTAAATGCTTGCCGTCCTTGGCCTCCTTGGTGGTAGGGGTTTGGAAGGTGTTTGCATTGTGCAGCTGGCACACTACAGGTATTTGCAATGGTAGTGGATATAATGAATACCTAGGATAAGAGATAAGCAGTTAATCAGTGGCTGCTGCTTCCTAGAGGTAATTAAACTTGATGTGTGTTTTCAGAGTTGTTAATCATTTAGGCAAATCCAGTCTATTTTATCCTTCTTCTGCTTTGTGCCTTGTAGATGGTGGAAAGGTTTTGGGATGCCAGGGGATGACTGACAGTGCAGGACACGCAGCCTCTGATATGCTCTTATAGCTGGAGTACTCACATAGCTCAATCTTTTGAGTTTTCAGTTAATAGTGACCTCCAAGATGCTGACTGTGGAGACTCCAGCAATGCTAAAGCCAATGATTGTCAAGGATAGATGATCATTGTGTGGTAGTTTTTTGTGAAATAGATTTAACTCCATTCGATGGCTTTGTGGCAAAGTTTGCAGATGATACGAAGATAGGTGGAGGGGTAGGGAGTGCTGAGGAAGCAATGCGATTGCAGAAGGACCTAAACAAACTGGGAGAATGTGCAAAGAAGTGGCAGATGAATACAGTGTTGGGGAATATACAATAATGCATTTTGGTAAAAGGAACAGAAGTGCAGACTATTATCTAAATGGGGAGAAGGTTCAAACATCAGAGGTGCAGAGGGACTTAGGAGTCCTTGTGCAAGACTCTCAAGAGGTTAATTTACAGGTTGAGTCTGTGCAATGCTGGCATTTATTTCAAGGGATATAGAATATAAAAGCAAGGAGATAATGTTGAGGCTTTATAGGACATTAGTCAGGCTGCATTTAGAGTATTGTCAACAGTTTTGAGCTCCACATCTCAGAAAGGATGCATTGTCATTGGAGAGAGTCCAGAGGAGTTTCAGAAGGATGATTCCTTGAACGAAGGGGTTAACATATGAGGAGCATTTATCAGCTTTGGGCCTGTATTCACTGGAATTTAGAAGAGTGTGTTGGGATCTCAGTGAAACCTACTGAATGTTGAAGCGACTAGACAGGGTGGATGTGGAGAGGATGTTTCCTATGGTTGGTGTTTTCTAGGACTCAACAGCACAGTCTCAAAACTGAGGGGCGACCTTTTAGAACAGAGTTGAGGAGGAATCATTTTAGCCAGAGAGTAGTGAATCTGTGAAATGCTCTGCCACAGACTGCAGTGGAGGCCAAGTCTGTGGGTATATTTAAGGTGGAAGTTGATAGTTTCCTGATCAATCTGGCCATCAAAGGATATGGCAAGAAGGCAGTTGTATGGGGTTGAATGGGATCCGGGATCAGCCATGATGGCGTGGTGGAACGGACTCAATAGGAACAGAAGTAGGCCATTCTGCTCCCATGTCTTATAGTCTCAACTACCCTGTTTTCAAACCATACCTGAATGTTTTGCTGTTCTTGCTGTGGCAAGGAATGGATTGCTTCAGTTACTAAGGAATTGAGTGTGGTGCCACCTTTGAGCTTATGATGAGAGGGAGATCATTGTTAAAGCAGCTGAAAATGGCCTGGTCCGGATACTGAAAAAAGGAATTCTTACAGTGAAATCCTGGTGCTCAGGACAACAAACCTTCAATAACCACAACCAATTTTCTTTGTGCAATAATCCCTCTGCATGTCTTATCGAGTTTTTGTGGATAAGACATACCGAGGAAACCTTAACATTGTTGGATGGATACAACTTGAAAAGAACCACAGCTATTTCTGCAGTGCAGCTAATCAATGCCATGTCTGAGGTGTCGGCTGGTCCCATTTTTCTGAGTCTATCATTATTTTTTCCTTAATACCTATTGACCAGTCTTACCAAGGCTTTTAAATGCCACACTCAGTCAATGCAGTGCTGATATGAAAGGCCATCACGTTCACTTTTTAGATTAGATTTTAGATTATGAGAACACTCAGTCCTCTTTTATTGTCATTTAGAAATGCATACATGCATTAAGAAATGATACAATGTTTCTCCGGAGTGATATCACAGAAAACAAGACAGACCAAAGACTAACACTGACAAAATCACATAATTATAACATATAGTTACAGCAATGCAAAGCAATACCATAATTTGATAAAGAACAGACCATAGGCACAGTAAAAAAAAGTTCTCAAAGTCCCGAGTCGATCGACTCCTGAGTCCCTGATAGCAGGTGGCAAAAGGGAGAAACTCCCTGCCATAAACTTCCAGGCACCGTCAACTTGCCGATACCTTGGAAACAGCCGACCCCAGCCGACCCTGAGTCCATCTGTCCGAAAACTCCGAGCTTCCGATACAGCCTCCCAAACGCCATCCTCTGCTGAGCGCCTTCGACCTCTCCCCGGCTGCTGAAACACGCAAAGCCGAGGATTTCGGGGCCTTCAGCTGCGGAGATTCCGGTTACTACACAGTAGCAGCGGTAGCAAAGCAGTCATTTCAGAAGTTTTCCAGATGTTCCACTGTGCTCTCACGTCTGTCTCCATCAAATCAGAATTGTGCATGGTCCCCTACTTGACAAATAACAGATATTCATCACCGAAGTGGCCGCGCGCGCTGCCGTCGCGTCGCCATCTTCTCCCCCCTCCCTGCTGGAATTCAGATCTTTGATCCACCAAGGTTGTGGTGAGTCTAGAATTGAAAGATCCTGGCAAAACCCAAATTGAGTATTAGTGAGTAAATGCTTCATGGAAGTGCTGTTGATCACACCTTCTATTAATCTCCTAAAAGTAGAGTGATTACATAGTAATTAGCCAGACCGGAAATTTTTTTACTTTTAATCGATAAGGCAAACCGAGGGAGCTTACAAAATTTTGGATGGATGCTTGTATTGTAGTTGTCCAAGGGCAGCTTAGCTAGAACCACAGCTACTTCTGCAGGGCAGGTCTTCAAAGCTATGGTATGTCTCAGATTTTGTCTGACCCCGTTGTCTTTAATATGTCTAACGCTCTTGGTCATATGAAGTGAATCAATTTGGCTGAAAACTTGCTTTTGTGGTGGTGGAGATCTCACCATGAAATCAAGGTGGAACTTTCACTTTGCATCGTGTCTGAATGTGGTTGCAAGCAGATCACCCTTGATCCTCAGCACTCATCTGGTGGGCTAAAGTGAGGATGGAGATATTGCTGCATTTACCACCTCTTCCCAATAAGCTGCTTAATAGAACCGCAGTGATCCACCACGGTCTGGAGTTTTTTCCAGCTATTCTGTGGCAAATTGACCCATGAAATTGATTCTGGAACAGACACCTGCAATCAAGCTTGTCACCATACTCTGCTGTCAGACTAATTTTGGATCCTACACCATATTAAACATATGCATTCACAAGCTCATTTCAATGGAGATTACAGTGCAGTGAGGAATAAGGTTACAAATGTAATACATTAAAATATTTAATTGCTTGCTATAGTACCAATCTCTCTCTATATATATATACACATACATACATATACACATACACACACATAAAAATTAGGGATCATAGACTTAAAATAAGCTATCAGACACTGATAACTAAATGTTGTGCACCTTTGAGCATTAGTCCAATAGCATTGCCACATGAAGAATTGTGTTATTATGTGTGTACATAATAAAGAACTACAGTTCCCAGTGTGCAATGTGGGTAGTTCACTTGGAACCAGAAGTGACATGGGAGAGCTGAGCGCACACATTAGGGTTGAGCTGAAACCATTATTGGTGTGTCCTGTAAATAAAAATGTATTAGTTTTTACCCACGCTAAGTTTGTATTTCATCATAATAAACATAACAGAGCACTCTGGTTGAGGCCAAACAATGATTTATAAAATACTAGTATTGCTGTTATAGTTTGTTCCACCCATTATAAGCAGTGGTATCCATATGTCTGTTCAACTAGCTTACTGATTCTCTTAGAGTACATGAAGTTTACCTGCTTATCAACATCTGGACAGCTGCACTCATCCCGCCTTAACAGGGATAGAGTTCCTCTGATCCTCACCTACCACCCCATGAGCCATTGTGCCTACCACATCATTCCCCGCAACTTCCGCCATCCCCAGCGTGACCCTACCACCAAACACATTTTTTACTTCGCCCCTCCTCACCCTCTGCTTTGCACAGGGATCACTCCCTCCATAATTCCCTTGTCCATTCGTCCCTCCCCATGGATCTCCCTCCTGGCTTTCATCCCAGCAAGCAACAGAAATGCTACACCTACCCAATCACCTCTTCCCTCACCTCCATTCAGTGTCCAACATCCTTCCAGGTGAGGCAACACTTCACTTGTGAATCTTTTGGGGTTGTCTACTGTATCTGGTGCTCCCGAGGTGGCCTCCTCTGCATTTGATGAGACCCAACGTAGATTGGGGGACTGCTTTGTCAAGCACCTTAGCTCCACCTACAATGGCCAACCATTTAAATTCCTATCCTCTTTCCTGTTCTGATGTGTTGGTCCATGACCCCCTCTTCTGCCATGTTGAGGCCTTTCTCTGTTGGAGGAATGACACCTCATAACCGCTGGCATGAACTTCAATTTCTCCAACTTCCAGTATTTCTCCCCTTTCCTATCCCTCTTCTTTATTTCCCAATTCAGGCCTCCTATCTCTTATCCTCCCCTGCCTATCACCATTCTTGGTGACCCTGCTCCTTCCCTTTCTCACATGATCCACTCTCCTTTTCTATTAGCCCTCGCCGTTTCCACTATCACCTCCTGACTTCTTACTTCATCCCAGCTGGCTTCCCCCATCACATTCTAGCTTGTCTTCCATCCCTTTCCCATCTTATTCTGGCATCTTCCCCCTTTCTTTCCAGTCCTGATGAAGGGTCTCAGCCTGAAAGGTCGACTGTTTATTTATTTTAATTTTCATAGATGCTGTCGTGCCTGTGCACAACTACATATATATTTTAAAAAAGCACACAAGTGGGAAATGGCTTTGACCGGTGTATTCACAAGAATATGCAGCGAGAGAGAGAAGGCTTGCGCGAGTGTAGACGACAGTGCATGCCCAGACAACAGATCAATACATAGTGCTAAGGGGAGGAATCATTGCTCTAAAAGAAATAGATCAACACTTCCTCCCCCTTTAGGTTAATGCAACATAGAACATAAAATATTTGATTTCCTTTTCGTAAACCCATATTTCAAATAAACATGCTTTCACATAACTAATTTCACAGTTCTAAAGATTCAGTCTTTTCGGTGGCACTCTGTTTCTTTCAGGATAGTGCCTCTGGACCTGTGGATTGGCATTAGGCTTGCTCATGAACAGCATTGCAGGAGTTCGATTTGTCGTTGCATGAACAGAGTTCCTATGCACAGATAGGAAGTTGTCCACCTTGTGCTGTAGAGGAATGTCCTCCTTGCCCATTGCTTTAATGGACTTCTTGAAGGTTTGGATAAACCTTTCAGCTAACCAATTCCTTACTGGGTGGTGAGGAGCTGACTTCAAATGTCTGCTGCCACTTTTCTTCATGAACAGTTGGAATTCTTCTGATTGTATTGTGGTCCATTGTCACTCACAATTTGTTCTGGTAAGATGTTTCAGCTGAAGATAGTCCTCAGGGTGGAGATAGTCTTTGCTGAGGTGGTTGACTTCATTGATATAACCTCCAGCCACTTCGAATGAGCATCCACAGCAATCAGAAACATGGAGTCCATGAGTGGCCCAGCAAAGTCAATATGCACTCTTTACCATGGTGAAGACGGCCAGTCCCACAGGTGTAGCGCTGCCTGTGGGGGGTGCATTTTGAAGTTTTGATCATCCCGACCAGCTTCTGGCCAAGTTTTCAATCTGTTTATCTATTCCCTTCTCAAACACCTTCTGATTTGATTTAAGTAGCTGTGCCAGTTTCTGGTTAGTGCTATCATTTGGGCTGCAGTTACCTGTTGATGCCACAGTGAGAGCTTTGATTGAGTGCCAGCCTAGTTGGACTTTTATCAACTATCAACATCCAAAAAGTGCTGGCCTTCCACTTTTCTGTACGTAAAGCTCTATATGTTGTGTTTGGCTTCCATATGTCACATATACTTTCAATTTGCTTCAGGGTAAACTTGTTCGCCTGTGCAGCTCTTAAGCATCACTACGGTCTTCTCTAATGGTAGCTTTGAAAACAGTCTGTTGTAGTCAGCCTTTGAAATTATAGACAAAGCTAACCTTGTATTCAGCTCCATTTTCAGTTTTACACCAGATCCATCTATTGTGATCCAGATGATTTTGTGATCTGCTTCAGGTATACAATGCAATGCTAGGCATGACAGTTCACCTTTCAGTAACTTGATGCATTTGCTTAGTTTTGTCTTTGAGCTTTTCACTCAGTCATGCCTTTTCTCTGCCTTGCACACTCTCTCAAAATGATCTTGTCTGTGACACTTTCTGCAGTCTTCTTCTTTGAACCAACAGTCATTTGCATCATGGGAGGATTTGCCACATCGATAACATCTTTGGCTTTTTGCACCACTCAGGGTCATTTTGTGCATTTCACATTCTATCGTCCTTTTCTGTAGTTCTGCTGCAGTCTCTAATGATACTGCAATGGTCAATGCCCGTTCTAAGGTTAGGTCTCTTTCAGACTGTAGCCTCTTTTGAGTGCTTTGACTATGCATGCTACATACAAGCTGGTCCTTAATGCATCAGAAAATCCATCTCTAAAGTCACTGTACTGGGGAAGTTTGCACAATTCAGCAATGTATTCAGAAAGCTTTCATCTTTTGTCAGGTTCCTTTTGTAAAATCTAAATCTGTCAGCTATTACCAGTGCTTTAGGGCTCAAATGACTTTGTAAAATTGTAACAATTTTGTAGAATGTCTTGCTTGTTGGCTTTGGAGGGGTTACTAAATTGAGTAAGAGACTGTACATTCTTGGGCCCTTTAAGCTAAGAAGTGTAGGGGCTTTCTCCACATTGTTTGTGTTACAATACAGTTCAACCCTCTCGATATATGACTCCCAGCCTTCATTAGCACTATCAAATCTGTCAACTTTCCCAATTGAAGCCATCAACACGTTATTTTCACTTTAAATTCAGCGCATCTTTCTCTTGTTACTCACTAGTCTTTTGGTATTCTCGTGCTGTTTAACTCTCGCTGTTTCATCCCATAACTCTCGGTGCAGTTCGTGATACTTTCAGGTTCGTACTCATTGCTAATTTGTACTGTCTGTGCACAACTACATGTCAGTTAAATAAAGGCACGCATGTGGGAGATGGCTTTAACTGGTGCATTCATATTGCTGCGAGAGAGAGTGTGAGTGAGGGAACAATGTGCTTGAGTAGACAACAGCACATACACAGATAACAGATCAATACATAGTGCTAAGGGGGGAAGGGAGGGGTTCATTCATCTAAAAGTAATAGATCCACACATTACAGATGCTGCCTGGCCTGCTGACTTCCTCCAGCATTTGTGTGTGTTGTTCCGGATTTCCAGCATCTGTACCATCTCTTGTCTTTAAAATAACGGACAATACAGCACTCCTGTTCATCGCCTGTTTGGGATCTCGGCATGGATATTTTTGCTGGACTGCATTATTGGAATAGACATGAAAATGTAAAGATAATAGATCATTTGCTTTCTCTGGATGGTGGATGGTGGGAGGGGAAGATGGCGGCACGACACAGCGTGTGCAGCCTCTCCGGTGAAATGATGTCATATTTGTTAAATAGGGTACCGTGCACAATTCTGACTTGATGGAGACAGCCGTGAGAAGCACGGAGGAACATCTGGAGAAACTTCTGAAATGCCCAGTTCGCTGCCGCTGTTACTGTGCGATCGAGAATCTCTGGAGAGAAGGCCCCAGAATCTCGGCTTTGCCTGCTGCTGGCTGCAGGGGCTGGGATCGAAGCGCTCGGCAGAAATGGTGCTCGGTGCTTGGTGTCAGAAGGCTGGTTGGAGCTCGAATTTTTCGGATGACTCAGAGTCGGACTGTGGTCGGGTATGGCAGGGAGAGTTTTCTTCCTTCTCCTCTCTGCGTGAGATGTGGGACTTTCGAGAGACTTTGAACTTTTTTACCATGCTCGTGGCCTGTTCTTCATCAAGTGACGGTATTGCTCGCACTGTTGTAACTATTTGTTACAATTATGTGGTTTTTGTCAGTTCTTCAGTCTTGGTCTGTCCTGTGTTTCTGTGATATCACACCGGAGGAATATTGTATCATTTCTTAATGCATGCATTACTAAATGACGATAAAAGAGGTCTGCGTGTCCTCATAATCTAATCTAATCTAATCTTCTCATTACTTTGGCCAGTGCAGAACGACGTCTAGTCTGAATGTACAGTGTGGTAAACCATGTATATATGTTGTAACTCGGTTACCTGTCTGGACACACCCCTCTGCTGACTGCCCCTGTGGCTCCTCCCACAGAGTCCTGTATAAAGGTGTTCGCCTTGCCCATCCCCCTCAGTCCGGGGGCAGACACTCACCGTGGAGGTCGTATTGTACAGCGAATAAAAGCCTTTCAGTATTTTACCAAACCTCAGTCTTTTGGAGTAATTGAAGGTGCTTCAATTTTATTCGCTGTATGTTTTAAAACATGGAACAGGCTCTGAGACTAGAAAAATTAGACCTTGATCCACAAATGCCTGACACTGGAAACGCTTTCGAACTCTGGCTGGCCTGCTTCGAAGCGTATCTAGAGGAGATTAAAGCGACCAACCCCGTAGCGAAGCGCAGAATTCTACTCTCCAGGGTCAGTCCACGGGTTTATTCGCTGATCAGAGACCAGCTGAACTACGATGGCGCGATGAACGCACTCAAAAGACAATACCTGGGGCCGATAAACAGCGTCTATGCTCGGCATTGCTTAGCGACACGGCAACAACGGTCCGGGGAATCGAGTGCTGAGTTTGTCCGGGCCCTACAGACACCCGTGCGGGCCTGCAATTGCCAGGAGCTGGTGGCGGTGCAGCATGCAGAACTCCTAGTGAGAGACGCCTTCGTCACGGGGACCAGGTCAGTGTACGTGTGCCAGCGGCTGCTGGAAAAAGCCGATCTTACCCTAAGTTCGGCAATCGAGCTGGCTGATACGTTGGAGGCTGCTCTGCATAACTCCGAGGCTCTCCAGGCACGCGATCCCCCGATGGCCTCGTGGGCGCAGCAGACCCCGCAACTCGCCGGCGAATCGACCTCGGCTGCAGCCAGTCGTGAGTCCGCGAAGTGCTACATCTGCGGACTGGAGAAGCACCCCGGGAAACGCTGCGCGGCCCGACAAGCTACCTGTTCTAGCTGCGGAAAGAAGGGCCACTTCGCCAAGGTCTGTAAGTCAAAACCACGAGCGGGATCAAGCAGCGCCGCGTGCGAGACGTGGGGGTCGCCATCTTCCCTGCACACTGCCACCACGTGCGAGACATGGGGGCCGCCATCTTCCCTGCACGTCGCCACCACGTGCGAGACATGGGGGCGGCCATTTTGGTCGGCGCCACCTCCCACCGCCTACGACCAACGGGTGCTCACGGGCCACTCCACCACGCCGGACCAAGACAGCGACCCCACCCTGGCTTCCGTGACCCTCGACCAAAGCGCTCCCCACCAGCTCGCAAGATCAATGATTGACATCCTGGTGGAGGGGCACAGGACAAGCTGCCTGTTTGACACAGGCAGCATGGAGAGTTTTATCCACTCGGCCACGGTGCAGCATTGCGGACTCATGATACGGCCGGTAAGTCGAAGGGTCACCATGGCCTCCGGGTCGCATACAACAGACATCCGGGGGGGTTGTGTAGCGACACTAGTGGTGCAGGGCACAGAATATTGGGACTTTAAGTTACTGGTCTTGCCTCAACTGTGTGCCCCTGTGCTGTTGGGGTCGGACTTCCAGAGCCACCTGAAAAACGTGACAATGAAGTATGATGGGCCCCTCCCACCAATTACTGTCATAAATCCCCTGTTTTGTAGAGCTATGTCACGTACCCCGCTACTGACTACACACACACACACACTGACCCGCGCATCCCACCCAACATCATGCCAACTGCCACACTACCGACACCACTTGCGGCCTCTCTACCCTCAGGATCCCTCCCCCACCGCTGTTCGCCAACCTGACCCCCGACTGTAAACCTGTGGCAACTAAAAGCAGGAGGTATAGCGCGGGGGACAGAGCTTTCATTAAGTCGGAGGTGCAGCGGCTGCTCAGGGAGGGGGTCATTGAGGCAAGCACAAGTCCTTGGAGGGCGCAGGTGGTCGTTGTTCAGAACGGGGAGAAGAATAGGATGGTCGTGGACTATAGCCAGACCATCAATAGGTTCACGCAGCTCGACGCGTACCCTCTACCCCGCATCGCGGATATGGTCAATCAGATAGCACAGTACAAGGTGTACTCGACCGTAGACCTAAAATGTGCTTACCATCAGCTCCCCATCTGCCGGGAGGACCGCCCTTACACTGCCTTCGAGGCGGATGGCAATGGACCGGATGGTGGACCAGTGCCAACTGAAGGCCACGTTCCCATATCTGGATAACATCACCATCTGCGGTCACGACCAGCAGGATCACGACAACAACCTCCAAAAATTTCTCCAAGCGGCCAAATCTTTCAACTTCACCTATAACAAGGACAAGTGTGTATTTGGGACCACCCGACTTGCTATCTTTGGGTGTGTCGTGGAGAATGGAGTCATTGGCCCTGACCCCGACCGTATGTGCCCCTTGTTGGAACTCCCTCTTCCCAATACCCTCAGAGCCCTCAAAAGGTGCCTGGGCTTCTTTTCATATTACGCCCAATGGGTCTCTAACTATGCAGACAAGGCCCGCCCCCGGTCAAGTCCACCACATTCCCCCTCACTGCCGAGGCCCTCGCGGCCTTCAACCGCATAAAAGGGGACATTGCCAAAGCAGCAATGAATACGGTGGATGAGGCCATTCCCTTCCAAGTAGAGAGTGGCGCCTCCGACTTTGCGCTGGCTGCTACCCTCAACCAGGCAGGAAGACCAGTGGCGTTCTTCTCCCGTACCCTTCAAGGCCCTGAAATTCGGCACTCTGTGGTAGAGAAAGAGGCCCAGTCCATAGTGGAAGCTATAAGACACTGGAGGCACTATCTTGCCGGCAAAAGGTTCACCCTGCTAACTGACCAGCGCTCAGTCGCATTCATGTTTAATAATCAACAGCGGGGCAAAATCAAAAATGATAAAATTCTGAGGTGGAGAATCGAACTCTCCACCTACAACTGTGACATCATGTACAGGCCTGGGAAGCTCAACGAGCCCTCCGATGCCCTATCCCGGGGAACATGCGCCAGCGCGCAGATCGACCGGCTATACGCCCTACATGTAGACCTTTGCCACCCGGGAGTCACCCGGCTTTTCCACTTCGTGAAAGCCCGGAACCTGCCTTACTCCCTTGAGGAGATCAGGACGATGACCAGGGACTGCCAAGTCTGCGCAGAGTGCAAACCGCACTTCTACCGACCCGAAAAGGCACCACTCATCAAGGCCACCCGCCCCTTTGAGAGACTGAGTGTTGACTTTAAGGGCCCCCTTCCCTCCACCAACTGCAATGTGTACTTACTTAACGTTATCGACGAGTACTCGTGGTTCCCCTTTGCCATCCCCTGCCCCGACACCACTACCACGTCAGTTATAAAAGCCCTGCGCAAGCTCTTCACTCTGTTCGGATACCCATGCTATATCCACAGTGACAGAGGGTCCTCATTTATGAATGACGAGCTGCGCCAATATCTACTGGCTCGGGGAATTGCAACCATTAGGACCACAAGCTATAATCCCCGGGGGAATGGACAGGTAGAGAAGGAGAATGGCACAGTGTGGAAAGCCACACTCTTAGCCCTCAGGTCAAAGGGACTGCCGGTCTCCCGCTGGCAGGAGGTCCTTCCCGAGGCACTCCACTCCATCCGCTCCCTGTTATGCACAGCCACCAATGCCACCCCTCATGAGCGGCTCTTTTCTTTTCCCAGAAAATTGACCACTGGAACCACCCTACCAACTTGGCTGACGTCCCCGGGGCCAGTACTGCTCCGGAAACATGCGAGGAGCCATAAATACTCCCCGATGGTCGAGAGGGTTCACTTACTTCATGCGAACCCCCAGTATGCCTACGTGGTTTTACATGATGGCCGGGAGGACACGGTCTCCATCCGCGACCTGGCGCCCGCAGGAGCTCCGGGCCCCTACCCTGAACACTCCGTGGTGACTATTGACCCCGTACCCACCAATGTATGTACCTACGAGACTCCGTGCACCCCAAACCCTATACAGACACCACACAACACTCCCATACTGGGCGCGACGCACACGCACGAGGGATTACCGACGCCTAACGTGCTGGCACCTGAAGTCAGGCCAGAGCCAGCTCAACCGCCATCGCCGGTGCAATCACCGCCGGTGCTACGTAGATCACAGCGACGGACTCGACCGCCTGATAGACTTAACCTGTAAATATACTTCTTGTAAATATTGTCGGTCACTTCACCCCGCGGGACTCTTTTTAAAAAAGGAGGGGTGAATGTGGTAAACCATATATATATGTTGTAACTCGGTTACCTGTCTGGACACACCCCTCTGCTGACTGCCCCTGTGGCTCCTCCCACAGAGTCCTGTATAAAGGTGTTTGCCTTGCCCCTCCCCCCTCAGTCCAGGGGCAGACACTCACTGTGGAGGTCGTATTGTACAGCGAATAAAAGCCTTTCAGTATTTTACCAAACCTCAGTCTTTTGGAGTAATTGAAGGTGCTTCAAACAGGAAAAGATTGGCAGTTGTATTGTTCCATTCATGTCTTTTAAACCTTTTACAACCAATTAAATAGGTCTGATATATAGTCACTTTGATAAAGCAAGGTACACAGCAACTGGTTTATGCACAGGAATGTCCTATGAACAAATATCGAAGTGACCACAATTTGTGTTTCTTCCCAGTAAATGATAAATATTGGCTAGGATATTTGGGAGAACTGCCCTACTTTTTGAGTAGAGGCCATTAACATTTAGAACCCTGTTGAAAGAATGCTTGTGGATCTCAATTTAACATCTCAACCAAAATCTAGTGACTTTAGCAATGTAATTTCTCCTCAAAGCTATATGAAATTATTTTCCTAGACTTTGCACTCAAACCTCATGAACTCACAGCATTCTAGCTCAGGGATGAAAGTGCCTTTAACTGGAATGGCTGCTGAAATGTGCAATTGGGTAATTGTTCTGCCGATTTAAAACACTGAATGTCAAAATTTACTCACACTGATCTGATGATAATCTTCATCAGCTGATTTTCTTTGGAACGTGATTCTTCAAAGTCTTGTAAATACCCCAGTGTCCCAAATAATAGCAGTGGAATCTCATAGCTTCTGTAAAGTAATACTCAGTTATTCAAATTACTAAATAAAGTGAAGAACTTTGCATAATCCTGCAGGATATTTAGTACTTTAACTTGCTGAAGAGAAATATTATGTCAGCACCAAACTAAAATAAGCACTGACCTGAACCCCTTTAAAAAGATAATCCAAGTTAAGGCAATCATCTCTCAAACACTATCCTCAGTAGTTTGTGAACACCAGCTGCTGACCGGCTCCTTAGGATCTTTGTGAGGATCATGTGACATAAATCAGGAGCAACCTGTGATGAACTGGATATGCAACAAGTAAGGTAAAATGAAACAAACTCAGTGAATAAAATGTATTCTCAGACTTCCAGAGGCAATCCTAAATAGTGTAGGAAGAAACTGGGTTACCCGTGACATTATGGCTCTCATGGGCCCAGGTCAGGAATGGGATGGAGAACACTCCCCTTTGCAGGGCCAAGGTGTGGCTTTGCACAGGAACCAATCCTCTGTCACACCTCAAACTGGCCACCAGAGGGAGACAGAGAAGGTCAACCCCTTCCAGCTCACCTGCCTATTAGTTCATTGTTATCACCTGTGCCTTATTTGTAGCCCTATAAAAGTTCCTTGTCCCCTATTTCCTTGTTCAGTCTTGAATCATCTTTTGTAAGTAGGAGTCTCTAGTTTTTGAAATGCTAATGATTTTGGATTTTGGATTTTGGATTTGCCTGTACCTTACCTGCTAAGGAGTCTAGTAAAGGCCTGCTGGATTCTTTCGTCTAATTTTGTGTGACTTTTCTTTCAATTTCTCACTATTCAGTGTCAGGGTTGTTAAAACTGAAGAAGTTACCAAGCCAGCTTTGACATCCATCCCTTCACGTGTTCTCTTCCTTCACCATCTACCCCAAGATGCACTGTAGCATTTGAAAGGCTGCTTCACTTTCCATTGGTAATGGGTTTAATATTGTCATACATACAATGAAAAGCTTTGCATGCTTGTCCATACAGATTATTTCAGAGTGCAAGTATAGCAAGGTAGTACAAAAGGAAAAGGAATAACATAATGCATAATATAGTGCTATAATTGCAGAGAATGTGCGGTGGTGGTTGACAATAAGGTCCAAAGACTATGCCAGGTAGATTGTGAGGTTGAGTGTTCATCTTTAATGTTCAAGAATCTTGCAATGGTGGGATAGAAGTTGTACTTGAGCTGATGGAGTATGTCTTTAAGCTTTTGTTTATTCTGCCCAATAGAAGGGGGGTGAAGTGAGCAGGTTTGGGCTGGGAGGGGCCTTTAATTATGTTGGCAGTTTTCCTGTGGTGGCAGATTGTGTATACAGAGTCCACCAACCCCTCTTAAGCCTGGGACATCTACCACACAAAGGCTAGTATAGTTGTAACATGGAAGCACTAAATATCATTTTTTTTTCTGAAATTAATACTCTATTCTGGCATGGAAACATTCCTTATATTAATGATTGAACTGCCTACTTGCCAGGGGAGCAGTGTCACTGTATGAGCTGCAACAGATTTGGAAGGTGGGTAAACTCCATCTTCTCAAGAGCCCAAAGGAATAATTAACATATACTGGTCTTCCCAGAGGACATAACCTGAGTGAATCTCATGGAAATCCAAGCATTATGTCACACCCATGCAACTACCTGCAAAAGAGCTGGTTATGAGGACTTATCAGAATTGCGTTTATTATGACTGATATATGTTGTGAAATTCCTTGTTTTGTGGCAGTGGAACAGTGCAACGAATAAAAATACTATGTTATAATAAGAAATCTTGGAATTCAAAACAAAATGTTTTAAAAATGTGGTCAGGAAGCATCCATGCAGGGGGAAAAAGATTGCTGTAAGACAGAAAGAAGCAGAGATGCAGCAGTGCAGGAAGGCAGCCTATAATTATTCTATTATTTACATTCTGTGTTGATTGTATCTGCATGCCTGTGAAGCAACCACAAACAGGTTTTCATTGCATTTGTCTCACTGTACTTGTGCACATGATAATACAGTTGACTAGACCTGACTTGAAATTTGTGAAAGGCTACCAATTAAATTAGTTTCTAATCAGTATGTGCTCTATTCTAATCTCGCCACTACCCCACTGTGCTCATTTCTCGTCCTTATCCCTTTCACTTTGCCCATTCTTCCCCCTGGGTTTTCTGAGGCTATACACCAGCTGTGGCAAACTATGACTTTGAAGTTTTGCCAGATTTTTCTCAAAACCAGTCACTGCCAAGGTGCCTCTAGAGATGTCTGAATCATCAGCCTCTCGCTGCAAGAAGGACCCTGGTTGTTGTTTTGGTCCACCCCTCAGCCGAGAAATGGGGAAGCCAGTGAGAGTGGCTGTGGAGGGGGAAGGTAAGGAGGGAGATGGATGGATAGGTCTGGAGGGGTTGCAATCAAATCTCTATTACTTATTTCTGCAATAAAGTTACACAACATTAGATGTTGGGGTAAGTTAAATTTAAATCTTTCCTAACTCATATTGCCATTATTCCTTATTCTGTTTTAAAGTAGCTGCTAACTGATGGAAATTGAATAGAAATGTTCATTCATTGTACTGATTGAATGTAAATGTCAGTAGTTTTGTGCTCCCGATGCAATGTTACACTAAGGGTATGACCGTTCTCTCAGATGGGAAGAATAACATCGGGCTAGTTAGCCCTTTAAGCTTCTTCTCCTGTCCTTGGCTGATCAGTAATCCAACTCCGTATGGCTATCATCTCCCACAGGTCTTGGTACATTTGGTTAACAAAAGTCTAATTACCTCAGATTCAACATTAACAAATGACCCACATTAATAGGGTGGCATGGTAGTGTAGTGGTGGGAAATGCTTTACAGTACAGGAGAGCACTGTCTGTACATTTCCCTCTGGGTGCCCCGGTTTCCACCCACAGTCCAAAGATGTACAGGTTGTTCATTGTAAAATTGCCCCATGATTAGGCTAGGTTTAAATCGGGGGTTGCTGGGTGGTGAAAGTCAAAGGGCCTATTCCACACTGCCATCTCAATAAATAAATTAATTGTCATTTGGGAACAAGATATCCAAATTCCACCTCAGAAATGTAAGTAATTCCTGTCTCTAACAAGGCAGCACTCCAGTTTTCAGACATTGCATTCTTTCCTGGTTTTCCCGACCCACAGAAATGGTTCCCTTGATATCTTGAAAAGTTCCATAAAAATAGTCTTGACTTAAATGATCTCACCCTATCCTATGATTTATCTCATAGGAGTAAGTTTCATTTTGGAATATTTGCATCGTACAAGCTTCAAGACAAAGTATCCTTCTGTAGGTGTGGTGGCCGGAGTTCCTACACATCTCCAGGTGCACTCTAATCAGGTTTGACTGATCTTATGTGATCTCAAACTATGGAGAAATGTGCTAATAGCTAATTCGAAATATGTAACAACATCAATGTTTTAGGTTTGTTGGAGCAAACTATGTTTTAGGTTTGGTGGGGCATAGAGTATGAATACTGGAATTTTTATATTCCAGATCTTCGTTGGGAGTTTGAGGAGATTTGGTATGTCACCAAAGACTCATACAAATTTCTGTAGATGTAAGGTGGAAGGCATTCTAACTGGCCAAAAAGAAAAGGTCAGGGTGTCAAGGCCCAAAGCAAGGGATGGACTGGTTCACCTCAATGCTCCACTCCATGCTCAACGAAGGGTCTAGAACAGACTCTCTCTGGACTTCAGTTCAGAATGCTGTTTGCTTGTGTTCATTGTCTGCATGGTTTGTTTTTTTTCCTCTCTTCACATTGAGTGTTTGAGGGTCTTTTTTATGGGTTCTTTTGGGTTTCTTTGTTTTGTTAGGTGATAGATCTCAAGGTCGTTTCATGTATGCATACTTTGATAATGTAATTTGAACTTTGAACAGAGCTTCTGATGCACAGAGCTCAAGAGGCTGCAGAAGGTTAAGAGTGGGCCATCTCCATCATGGGTGCAACCCTCCCCATCACTGAAGGCATCTTCAAAAGGCAATGCTTCAGGAAGGAGGGATGCGTCATCCGGGACATTTATAACTTTTATTGATGCCCTGTATTGCTGCCACAAAACAACAAATTTCATGTCATATGTCAGTGGTGATCCTGATCCTGTTCTGTTGACAGCTCAACTCAGAAACTGGTCCAAGGGTTCTTCCTGTTTTGTGGCAGAGAACAGCAAGGCCTATCCAACCACTGAGCACACTTGCATGAAATGCTGTCATAGGAAAGCAACATCCATCATCAGAGATCCCACCACCCATGTCATACTGCCATCAGATAAAGGGTTTAAGAGCTCCAGGACCTGCATCATCAGGTTCAAGGAAAGTTACTATCCCATATCCATCAGGCTCCAGAATAGAGGAGGATAACTGCACTCACTTGTCCCATCAGTGAAATGTTCCAACAACCAATGGTCTCACTTTAAGGACTCTATTTCATTGTCTCATGTTCTTGATTTTATTGCAATTTATTTATCTTTGCTTTTACATAGTTTGTTGTCTTGTGTACCTTGGCTGATCTTTTGTTGATCCTGTTGTACTTACTATTCTATAGATTTGTCAAGTATGCCCGCAGGAAAATGGATCTGAGGGTTGTATATGGTGACATGTATGTACTTCGATAATAAAACTTACTTTGAACATTATTCCCTTATCCTTCCCATCGCTTCCTGCCCTAGCACCCTCTTTTTTTGAATTGCTGTGTTTCAAATGAGATATTGAATCTTGGCTCTTTCTGTCTCCTCTAGTAGATGAAAAATGTTCCACTGCAGAATTTCAATAAAAAGAGGAGAAATCCCCTGTGTCTTGGGCAATAATTAACCCACATTCAACATCACAGAAAGATAACCAAGTCATCATTATCTTGCTGTTTGTGAAAACTGTGTGTCCAGATTGCCTGTGGGATTTCCAAATTTGCAACATCTGGAGCACTTCATGTTGTGTGACAATGACTAAAAGGAGTTTGGGGACAATCTGAAGAAAGGAAAGGAATGATCTGATCCTAAACTTTTCTTTCATTCTTCAAAGAATTGTGGACAGAAATACTTTAAATTCCCTGCACACTTAACTCCATGATATGGTGAGGGGTTGGCAGCAGAGAATACTGTTGGTTTCACTGGGTATTTAAACTCAACCTGCAGGTTATTGTAGTGAGAGATAATTTTTAGTGTCTGCAGTTAATTACATGACCAGTTTGCCAAATGATTTGATGATAGAAATAACTTGTTTACAGCCATCAGTATGAAAACACTCCAATCATTCCATCTAAACAATGGCAGAAAACACTTGGAAATAATGCTCTTTTCATAAGTAGGACTATGATGCACTTATTGGGTAAAGTTCTGACTGAATAAGAATTGTGATACATTGTTTTTAAATATAAATGCTTTTCTCAGAATCGGCACTAGGCATCGTCCTTTCCAGCAGCAGGCTTGTATCATGCAGATTTCTATGTTAAAATGATTGCTGGGGGAGAAAATGGATTGAGTTGATAAAGATGCTGAGGAGGCAGCCTTATTTCAGTTGGTAGAACATTTTGCCTTTGTCACAAGGTGATGGCTTTCAATCACTCATTTTACTACCTGTCCTCACCCCTCTTAAAAGCATGTCAATACTGGGTAGGTTTAATGTCCTTCTGCAGGGAACGTAGAATTTCTCCAGAGCGGCTATATGCAACCAATGTTCTTTTTTGTAGATGCAGTGTGTTATGCTCTTACTCTTCCCATATTCTTGTGACGTTATTTATTCCTTTGCATTTTCTTCCATGTAACAAGATCAGTGATTTCCCTTGCCCCTTCTGTATCAGTGATCTACCTCTGGTTGGAGGACAAAATTGTGACCTCATTTTTGTGGCACATAAGGTAATCTCCCTGTTTCTTGATTTCTTGTACCATGCAGGAAAAGGAAGGGTTTCTTTCTCCACATCCATCAATTTTGCTACACTTGCAGGTGATGAACATTTGCAGCTGCTCCACGAATTACTGAAAAGCAAGCCTATTTTGCAATGAAGCTTCTCTCCTGGTCCTAACGTTCCAAATTTCAGCTCCAGTTTCATCTTATGGATGAAGTTATGGAATGAGGTGCAATTTGACAAAAAAAAAAGGAAGCAAATTTACTTGAGAATATGATCTAAGATTTGTTTATCTTTGACTCGTATAAGGAATGAATAAATAAATCCAGAAAATTATGATAAGTGGCAAATGCCAACATTCTGTATGGTAAATGCTTTGACCCAGCTGAATTCCATCTACTTTCAAATGAAACCATTAGACCATTGTAAAAAAAAAAAAAAAACAACATTCATAAATGTCTGATATTCTACTGAAGCTGATTTATTTCATGTTGTCCAAAGAAGGCTTTCGTTTCAGAACTGAATTCCAGAGAAAAATTTAACAAATCATCATTCTGCAATCCAGATTCAGATTTATGTTACTTGTATATTGAAATATACAGTGAAAATTGTCATTTGTGTTCACATCCAGCACATTAAAGGATGTGCTGGGACATCCCATAGGTGTTGCCGCACATTCTGGTGCCAACATAGCTTGCCTACAATGCTGGGCAGAATAATATAAAACACTCCAAACCAGAACATACCAAGGATCAAAGCAAAAACAGCAAGACAAACCTCATTCATCACTCCCTCCCCACCTCCCAGTGTAATATCTTGGCCTCTAGCTGCTAGTGGACTCACAGAAATTTGCAGACTTGGGGTCTGGCCATTGGGCCTCTACTGGACTGCCAATCAACCTTCTGGCTTTAATCTGATTCTCTGGTCAGCATTTGGACTTCAAGCTGGACCTCCAATTCACCTTTCACCTTAAATCCAAACTTACGATTGACTTTCAGGTTTCAATTTGGACTTCTAATTGACCTTCGGGCTTCGATCTTCATATTCAACCCAGGACTCGCCGATGATGAACAATGATAACACTGGATGAGTGCCCGAACTCCAGGCCTCGAACGCCAACTCACCAATGCAGGGACCCCGATAGCAAGGCCTTGAACTCCAGTCTTGTCAATGATGGGACCCGAACTTCCTCACCAGTCAGCCTGCCTACATCCAACCACGTCTGTGCTGCTAGCCTTCGAACGCGGAGCGGAGGCTCAGATTTCGAATTAGACTGTCCTCCAATTCCCCCACATTCCTGTCCCCAAACCCTCATCGGCTCCTCAACTTACCCCCCTCTGCTTCCAAAACCATCCGTATGAACCTAAGAACTAACAATAGACAGGAGGTACTGCGGATGCTGGAAATCTAGAGCAATACACACAATGTGCTGGAGGGGCTCTGCAGGTTAGGAAGAACTGTGACTTTGATGGAGAACTGCCACTCGATGGCATCTTGAACATATCTCCTGAAACATCCAACGTCAGGCTTGGAAGATTGATTGAAGGAGGTTTATAACTTTGCTTTCTAGACAAAAAATTCCTGGTCTTTACAGAAATCAAATTATGAACAGAATAATTTCCAGCAATGGCATTAGCAGTTGGGAAGGAGTGCATAACCAAAATGGATAGACAGAGCATACCTCATGTTGCTCTACTTGACCTGTAATTGAATTAAAGATACAGGATAATACTCTGGGATTGAATCCAGCCAAGACAGATTGCGCGACGATTTTCCTCAACTGCTGGCTGGAAGGGGCTATGTGTAAAATCAGTTGAGGCACCATGACATCAACTCATTTCCTCACTGTGCGGGGTCAAAGAACAAAACCATATGTAATTTGTCACTCAGTTGGCATTTTATCAGGATACCATCATATGTTGACTAATATTACAGATGACCCTTGCAGCTTTAATGCAAATCAAGTCAACTCACTCTAGCTCCTGGTGCAGTTTATACTCTGAACCTTGGTTCCACTCAGTTCTGGCATGGGGGTGAGTTATCATACTCTTTCAAGTGGATGGGAGCAGATCAATTACAGCTCAACTCCAAGAAGAAACAGACTCATTCAACAAGGTACTGTATCTGATGGCAAGTTCATTTAACACCATGTTACTAATTAGAAAGGATCAGTAGTTTTCTTTCACTGTGCTGAATTCAGATGCTTTAAAATATGTAATGAAAAGATATAGAAAGGGGAAGATATCAAACAATAGCCCAACCAAATTGATGCAATGACTAAGAATGAACCTCCAAGAGGACACTTTGTCGTGGTTTGAGGCTTGTGTGCCTCAATGACTCGGAGAGTTATGTTGGCTGGAGTCAGGGCTTTTTGGTTTGGCTTTTGGAGGGGTCACCCATGCCAACAGGTCGAAGGGCAGAGGATAGACCATGAGTGGTCCACTGGTCCTTCAAGTTTGGGGGTTCTGCTCCTGGCTGATAACCCTGACTGGTAAAACAAAATTATTATGGAAACAGCAATGAAGTATCTTTCCACATCTGAGTGCGATGGTATTCCTGAGTCTTCACCCGGGTCTTGCATGACTGACAGTAGTGAAAACCGGGAGGAAGCTACTGCCACGATGAAGGAAGCCCTGACCACCTCCAGAGATGGAGGACCTTCATTGCTGCCCTAAATGCCAGTGGCATAACAGGCTGTAAGTAGGTACTATGCAGGAAAGTGGATTGTCACAGTAGCAGTGGAAAAAAAATGTTGGCACAATGTTCTGTGATGATAATTGCTAATAAATTTGTGCAACCATAATGTGAGATGCTTTGTGGTGGGGATGCATTCATTTTGTGCAAAGTTTAGAAATGTTAGAGATACAGTGATACAGCAAGGAAACAGAGCCATTGAATCTTTGTATTGTTGCTGGGCCATGAAGTAACACCATGCTCATCCCATTTTCCAATACTATTCCCTAGCCTGTTCCCTGGATGTTGTAATATCATGTTGTAATATCATGTTCAAAGTATTTTCAATAAACTTAAGTGGAGAAATGGAGTGAAAATAAACTAGATTGTAATCTATTTATTTATTTAGAGATATGACATGGAATACGCCCACACACCAGCAACCCATGATAACCCCAGTTTAACCCTAACCTAACCATGGGACAATTTACAATGACCCACGAACCTACCTCGTACATCTTTGGACTGCCAGGGGAAACCGGTGGACCCAGAGAACATCCACACATTGCATGGGGAGGACGTACAGACGCCTTACAGAGGATGCTGGGATTGAACTCCAAACTCTGACGGCCCCGAGCTGTAACAGCGTCCTCCTGACTGCTATGCTGCCATGGTGTCCTGTAATCAATTGTAAAAATTTCAATAGATAGTAGTAATTAGCAAAAATAAAGTTGACTCTCTGATCCTTAAAACAGAATTAGGCCAAAGGTGATACAGCAGTAAATTCAATTCTCTTTCTGATAGGTTATGGATGAATGACAAAGCTCCCATTAATATCATTAGTTGTGTTTTTAAACTTCAAAGTAAATTTATTAAAGTACATGTCACCACACACAACGCAAAGATGTATTTTCTTGAGGGCATGCTCAATAAATCCACAATAGCATCATAAGTAAAACAGAATCAATAAGAGACTGCAAAAGACAATAAATTATGCAAATACAGAAACAAATAAATGAATAAGCAATGCACGATGAGAACATGAGATGAGCAGTCCTTGAAAATTAGTCCATAGGTTGTGGGAACATTTCAATGATGGGACAAGTGTAGTTGAGTGATGTTATCCCCTTTGGTTCCGGAGCCTGATGATTGAGGGGTATTAACCGTTGCTGAACCCGGTGGTGTGAGTCCTGAGGCTCCTGTCTGTACCTTCGTCCTGATGGCAGCAGCGAGAAGAGAGCTTGACCTGGGTGTGGAGGTCCCTGATAATGAAATTCTGTTAAATTTACAAATTATATTACCTTTCTGGAATGAGATAGGATAACGCTTATTTTGATGGCTCTCTAGCCCCAATGATGCAAGCTGGATCCAAGTAAGATTCCATTTACTCATACTGACAATCATCTGATATATCTGAATGTATGCCAAGAATTTAGGTTGCATAGATTTCTATCTTATTAACTCACAACTTACCAAAGAGTATTTATGAATTAGTTACAGAATGCACAAGTATGGTTACAGCTTGATTGCTCTATTCACTTCGGATCTGCTTTACTGGAAAGATGTGATTTCTCTGGCGAGAATGCAGAGAAAATATACAAAAGCTTTGCTAGAATGGGAAATGTCAAGCTATGAGGAAAGATTGACTTAGGTCTTGTTGTTTTCTTTGGAACATAAAGGCTGAAGGAAGACTTAATTGAGATATATAAAATCATTAGGGGTATAGATGAGACTCAAATGTATTTAAGTGCTGTGCTGCAGGGATAGATGCTGGGGCCTCAATGTTTTACAACATATATCAATGAGGCAAATGAAGAGATTAATGCTGTGGCCACTAAATTTGCAGAAATGGAAGTTAACTTCTGAGGAAGATGGAAGGGATAAAGACAGGATGAATGAATGAGTGGGCAAAAGTCTGCAAAATGGTGTATAATGTGGAATTTGCTATTTTGGGAGGGAAAATAAAGAATGAAATATGATCTAAATGGTGAAGGATTACAGATGCAGAAGGATCTGGCTGTTTAGAGTCAAGGTCAAGTTTATTGTCATATGTACAAGTACATGCATGTACAGCTAGAAATGAAGAATTTACTTACAGCACATCAAAGGCACACACACCCAGCGGCCACTTTATTAGGTACATCTGCACAGCTGCTTGTTAATGCAGATACCTGTCAGCCAGTCCTGTGGCAGCAACTCACTGCATGAAAGCATGCAGACATTGGCAAGAAGTTCAACTGTTCAGACCAAATGTCAGAATGGGGGAGAAATATAATCTAAGTGATTTTGACAGTGGAATAATTATTAGTGTCATACGGGGTTGCTTGAGTATCAGAAGCTTCTAATCTCCTGGTATTTTCACACACAATAGTCTCTAGAGTTTATAGAGAATGGTGTGAAAACAAAAACATCCAGTGAGCTGTAGTTCTGACAGACCCCATGAGCGTTTTCAGCATTTTCTGTTTGTCTGTTCAAATACTGTTTACTGGTCCTCTGTTTTGTGTGTGTGTGTGTGTCTGTGCGTACACACTGTGGCCACTTTATAAGGTACACCTGTACACCACGTTAAAGCAAATATCTAATCAGCCAGTCATGTGGCAGCAACTCAATGCATAAAAGCATGTAGACATGGTCAAGAGGTTCAGTTGTCAGTTGTTGTTCAGAGCAAACAGTTGAATGGCGAAGAAATGTGATCTAATTGACTTTGACCATGGAATGATTGTTGCTGCCGGACTGGGTGGTTTGAATATCTCAGAAACTGCAGATCTCCTGGGGTTTTCATACCAAGCAGCCTCTAGAGTTTACAGAGAATGGTGTGAACAACAAAAAAAAACATCCAGTCAGCAATAGCTCTGTGGGCGAAAATGTCTTGTTAGTGAGGGAGGTTAGAGAAGAATGGTCAGACTGATTCAAGCTAACAGGAGGGCAATAGTAACACAAATAACCACACATTGGTGTGCAGAAGTGCATCTCTGAATGCACAACGTATTGAACCTTGAAGTGGATGGGCCACAACAGCAAAAGACCACAAACATACACTCAGTGCCCACTTTATTAAGTGCAAGAGGTACCCAATAAAATGGACCAATAAAGTGTAAAGTCAGATAAGCATCAGTCACAAAAAGTAAAAAAATTCATTCATTACAGGAAGGAAACAAAGAGTCTAGTGAAAACGGTCTTTCCTTTAATGTCAGCAAAACGAAAGATCTGGTCATTGACTTCAGGAAGGGAGGCAGTGCACTTGCTCCTGTCTATATCAGTGGTACTGAGGTCATGATGATCGAGAGCTGAACGTTATCACCAATAGTCCCTGGTCCAACATGTGATCACCACGACCAAAAAAAAAAATGCACCAGTACCTCTATTTTCTCAGGAGGCTAAAGCAATTTGGCAGGTCCCTTCTTACCTTTATAAATTTTTATAGACGCACCATAGAAAACATCCCATCCAAATGCTTCATAGCTTGGTATGGCAATAACTTTCCCTGAAGCTGCAAGAAACTGAAGAGCATTGCGGACACAGCTCAGCACATCAGAAAAACTAGCCCTCCACCCTTCCATGGACTCTGCTTACACTTCTCAATGCCATGGCAAAACAGACAACATAATCAAAGATACCAGCCACTCCAGACATTCTCTCTTCTGCCTCTCCCTCTCCAGGCAGTAGAGACCATCAGCCTTCAGGACATCTTCTATTCTGCTGATATAAGACTATCAAATGGTCCCCTATTACGATATAATCTACCTTGACCTCACATTCCACTTGATGGTTCCTGCGCTGCACTTTCTCTGTAACTGTAACACTTTATTCTGCATTCTGTCATTGCTTTTCCCTTGTACTACCTCAATGTGATGAAGTGATCTATATGATAGCATGCAAAAAAATGTTCCCCTCTACCTGGGTACATGTAACAACATTAACTATCTACAATTTTTACAAGAAAGAACACAATTAAAACAAAAAGTACATTTTAATGTAAAGCGATTAAAGTCCTCATGTCATTGGTATGCTGAGGTAGTGATTAGGGTTGTGCTGGTTGGTTGAAGAACTAAATGGTTGAAGTAAGTATCTGTTCTTAATAACACACACAAAATGCTAGAGGAACTCAGCAGGTCAGGCAGGGGAATAAATAGTCAGCATTTCGGGCTAAGGCTCTTCACCAGGAAGGGGGAAGAAGCCAGAATAAGAAGGTGGGAGGAGGGGAAGGAGTACAAGCTAGTAAGTGATAGATAAAGCCAGGTGGGTGGAGAGAAGAATGAAGTGAGTAGCTGAGAGGTGTTAGGTGGAAAAGTTAAAGGGCTGGAGAAGAAGGAATCTGATAGGAAGGGAGAGTAGACCATGGGAGAAAGGGAAGGAGGAGGGGCACCAGGGGGAGTGATAGGCAGGTGTGGAGAAGAGGTAAGGGGGCCAGAGTGGGGAATAGAAGAAGAGGGAAGAGGTGGGGGGAAATTACCAGAAAATGGAGAAATTGATGTTCGTTGCCATTAGGTGGGATGTGAGGTGCAGCTCCTCCAGCCTGAGAGTGGCCTCATCGTGGCAGAAGAAGAGGCAGTTGACCAACATGTTCATGTTCAAGATGTTCTTGAATCTGGTGGTGTAGGACTTCAGGTTTCTGTACCTTCTGGTCAATGTCAGCTACAAGTAGACGACATGGCCTGGAGAGTGGGAATCTTTGATGATGGATGTTTCTTCTTGAGTCAGAGCCACATGCAGACACGTCCAATGGCAGGAAGGATGGTGCTTGTGATATACTGTGAGTCTATCACTCTGAGCAGCTTCATACAGTTGCTCTCTCACTTTCCTCATTTCCAGTAGACACCAGCCTGCCCAACTTTTCCTCACAAGACAATCCATCCAGCTTAGGTATTGGTTTACAAAGTCTTTGAACCTTCCAATGCATTAATATCCTTCCTTTAAATAAGAAGACCAATACTGTACAGAGTATTCCAAATGTGGTCTCAACAATGCCATATATAACTCAAACAATATACAGTGGGTTCCGGTTTATTGGGCCATCAGTTTATCAGGGCAACCACTTATTGGGACAACTCTTTAAAAAAAAACAAAAACTAATTGAAAAAGTGCTTGGGATTCCATTTGCTTATTTGGGATAGTATGCCGCTTAATTGGAGCAGGAGTATGTTGCCAAATAGTTTCTAACTAGTGTCAGACATGTGGACTTGCATGGCCGTTTGACACTACTATGCCATGCTTAGAGTGAACAGATTTTAAATAGCATCATTTGTGTGTTTTTGTGTTTTTAAAAAAAAACAGTGATTTTTGTCACTGATAGTTGGTTAGAAATAAGCAGTAAGACAATTCAGAACTGCTTTGCTCACTGCAGTTTCAAGCATTCAGGTTTGGAGAAACCAGAAACAGCTGGGAGTGAAAATGAAATAGTTTCACTACTCTAGCAAGTTAGAAACTACAAAGAAGTTGAAGGTATCGACAATCATCTTGAATGTTAACATGGAAAAGAAGATTTAGAGGATGCAATTGTTGAAAATTGTATGAAGATAGTCCATTATCAATACTAGGTGTCAGCACAGATTTTGTTCATTTATAGTCAATCAAAAGAACACAGCAGTGTAACCATAGGGAACTAATACAGTTTTATAATACTATTGTAGTATTGAGAGTGTTCTAATTTGTTTTGTATTTTAGTTAAATAAATAATTTGTTACTCAGTTAAATGGTAGTTTGTCTTTTTTTATACCTTTTTAACAATTTCCATGAAACTTTGGCTAATTGGGACAGCCCCTTAACTGGGCCAAAATGTACTCGTCCTGATGTGTCCAATTAACTGGAATCCCTTGCATTCCTATATTTCTATTCAATTCTCCTAGTGATAAACTCTAAGATTGTGTTAGCTTTTATAATTACTTGCTATAATTGCATCCTCTCCTTTTGGGAATTATGCGTCAGAAAGTCTGAAAACTTAAGTAGCTCTGCATTCAACAGACATGGACATAATGGTTCAAAATGCCCTCTTGTGATATTAATTTTTTGTGATTCTCTGATTCAGAGACTCTGTCCACCCTGGTAAATAATTTCAAAGGTTTCAAAGGTACATTTATTGTCAGAGAAATATATATAATATACATCCTGAAATTCTTCTTCTCACAACCATCCACGAAAACAGTGGAGTGCCCCAAAGTGTCATGGTCCAGTCCGTGAATTCCGTACTCCGGTTCACGGTCCGGTCCAACGACCCTTGCTCCAGGTTTTCCTGTCTACCCTGTTTCTGTTCTTATTGACCTCTAATTGAGGAAGCTGATGCTCGTTGGGGCTGGCTGCATAAATACCTCCAGAGACCAGGGTGTGGCTGCTGGATTGTTCTTGTCCTTACTCCTTGTATCCTTTCCTCTGCCTTCTGTTTCCTCGCCTGAAGCCCTGCCTTGTCTTGCCGGTAACTCTTGCCTCACCTGAAGTTTTCGTCTCGCCTTGCATTGCCTGAAGTCTTGCCTTGTCTTGCTGGCAACTCTCGCCTCACCTGAAGTTCTCGTCTCGCCTTGCATTGCCTGAAGTCTTGCCTTGTCTTGCTGGCAACTCTCGCCTCACCTGAAGTTCTCGTCTCGCCTTGCATTGCCTGAAGTCTTGCCTTGTCTTGCTGGTAACTCTTGCCTTGTCTCGCCTGCAGTCTTGTCCTGGAGCCACCCTGTACCTAGCTCCCTTCCTGTCCTTTGCCTCGGCCCAGGTAAGCCAGGCTGTCTTGCCGTTACCTGCGGTTGGTTCTGTCCCTTCCTGTCCCTTGCCTCCGTCGGGTAAGCCAGGCCGTCTTGCCATTACCTGAGGTTGGTTCTGTTCCTTGCCTCCGTCAGGTAAGCCAGGCCGTCTTGCCATTACCTGCAGTTGGTTCTGTCCCCTCCTTTCCTATGCCTCCGTCGGGTGGTGATCCATGCCCTGCCCAGGAGTACTGCACCCTGCCCAGGAGGAGCCTGCCTAGCCTCAAGCCTGAAGACTCCAGCCTCCTGCCTAGCCTCAAGACTGAAGACTCCAGCCTCCTGCCTAGCCTCAAGCCTGAAGACTCCAGCCTCCTGCCTAGCCTCAAGCCTGAAGACTCCAGCCTCCTGCCTAGCCTCAAGCCTGAAGACTCCAGCCTCCTGCCTAGCCTCAAGCCTGAAGACTCCAGCCTCCTGCCTAGCCTCAAGCCTGAAGACTCCAGCCTCCTGCCTAGCCTCAAGCCTGAAGACTCCAGCCTCCTGCCTAGCCTCAAGCCTGAAGACTCCAGCCTCTAGCCTCTTGCCAAGCCTCGCCTCTAGCCTCCTGCCAAGCCTCACCTCAAGTCTCTAGCCTCTAGACTCCTGCCTCCTGCCAAGCTTCACCTCTAGCCTCAAGCCTGAAGACTCCAGCCTCCTGCCTCCTGCCAAGCCTCGCCTCTAGCGTCAAGCCTGAAGACTCCAGCCTCGTTCTGCCTGCCTGCCAAGCCTCGCCTCAAGTCTCTAGCCTCTAGACTCATGCCTCCTGCCAAGCTTCACCTCTAGACTCAAGCCTGAAGACTCCAGCCTCCTGCCAAGCCTCGCCTCTAGCCTCAAGCTTGAAGACTCCAGCCTCGTCCTGCCTGCCTGCCAAGCCTCGTCCTGGCCTAGTTCTGGGGTCCGAGCCAGAGGCAAGACCCAGGTACTGGGTCCTTGTCCAGTCTCTGGCTCGGAGTCCAAGCCCAGGCTCCTAGCTCTCTTGTCTAGTCCTGTTCTGGGTTCCAGGTTTTCGTGTCCATGTCCTTGCTCTCAGCCTGTATCCTAGTCCTGTACCTAGTACTTCAGTGTCTGTGTCTTGCACTTGGGTCCGTTCCAAGCCACCGCCTAATGACACAAAGAATGAATGATGGTTAAATGTTAGAACCCCAAAGCCCCCCCCCAGCTCCCCCCTCCCCACCAGCAAATAAAGCATCAGCGCCCTCCACCGAGCACTCAAGAATGCAGCAAAGCATCAATAAAGACACAGACTTGCAGTACCCCAAAAACTACTCATTCACCCGGTAATTTGACATACCACAGGCTCTCTGTCTCCCTAATAAGGGAAGAAGGGGTGTCTCTGTTTCACAGCGAGAAGGGAGGCATCACAAACAATTCACTGATTTACGATGTTAAAAATCCATTGCACCGCTTTTTCCGAGCTCTGTTCCCAAAGAACTTGGGTCTTTGGGCACACAGCCAGATATCTTCCATCTCCCATGACACACCGATTTCCTGCAGAGGCATCGACCTTGAGTCCGCCCGCCTCCAGAGTCACGCAATTCTGAAACTCCAAAAGCGAGCTGATCTTCTAGGCCGTGTCCTTGGTATATCGAACAATGGCTAGTTGTGAGACCCCGAGAGCAGGTCCATTCCCACAAAGAATTGAAGTCAGCTTGTAACTCCAGGTCAGGGTCTTAAAAAGAACCCTGAAAGTGAAAAATAGAGACATTAAAGAAAGAAATAGAACTGTTTCCGAAGATGCAAGCCAAAAAGTCGCCTTTGTAATGACACTTCATTCTTAATGGAAGTAAGTCAAATTTCCAGAATAAGGGCCAGAATTCTAAAAATAGAACTGAACTGTTCTTGAATGAAGAATGGAAGCACTTTTTCACACTTATCTGAAACTCTCCTTCCAAATGCTGCTGAGACTCGAAATTCAAAACTGACATGGGTATATTTTTATGAGATAAAGTTATTGTGTCATCAAAACAGAGTTTAAATGGAGTTAAGGTGCAAATCAACCATGGTTTAATTCAATGGTGAACTATGCTTGAGAGGTTAAATGGTCTAATTTGCTTTTTATGTTCCACCATTCACCTCAACAGATGCTAAAACTCTGATAATGAGTACCTTCAAAACTTTGGTGGTGCTGTGTCAGCAGATTTTCTGGACTGTTGGATGTTACCTCTACTAATACCCAAACACATTTTTTTTAATATGTTACATGACAAGGTAACATATTTGCAGAATCAGAATCAGGTTTAATATCACTGGCATATGTGGTGAAATTTAACTTTGCAGCAGCAGTACAATGCAAGACGTAGTAACAGAGTTAAAAATCTGTGATTTACAGTAAGTATAAATATATATAGTTAAATTAAATAAGTAGTGCAAAAATAGGAATTTAAAAAGTAGAGAGGTAGTGCTCATGCATTCAATGTCCATTCAGAAATCAGATGGCAGAGGGGAAGAAGCTGTTCCTGAATCGTTAAGTGTGAACCTCCTTCCTGATGGTAGCAATGAGAACAGGGCATGTCCTGGGTGATGGGCATCCTTAACGATAGATGCTGCCTTTTTGAGGCATCGCTCCTTGAAGATGTCCTGGATACTGCTCATGATGGAGCTGGCTAAGTTTAGTCAGTGCCATGAATTCAATGAAATTCTGCAGAGAGTGATGTGGACAACCCAGCACATCTATGGATGCAAACTTCCCACTGTTCAGGATATTTACAGCGACAGGTGCATAAAAAGGGCCTGAAGGATCATTGGGGACCTGAGTCACCCCAACCACAAACTGTTCCATCTGCTACCATCTGGGCAACGGTATCATAGCATTAAAGCCAGAACCACCAGGCTCTGGGACACCAGGCCATCAGACTGGTTAATACACACTGACACAATTGTGTTTCTAAGCTATATCGACTGTTCTGTTGTATATCTTACTGTACATACTATTTATTGCAAATTACTATAATGTACTCATTGCACATTCAGATGGAGACGTAACGTAAAGATTTTTACTCCTCATGTACGTGAAGGATGTAAGAAATAAAGTCAATTCAATTCAATTAAACTGAGTGGAAAATAGACATAGTTCAGAACCCTGGCTTCCACAGCCAACCTAAGAAGCACATTAGAGAGAGATGGGAAAAATAAATGCCATCAATGTTGGTTAATGTATATGACCAGTCACAGATGAAAGCTGAGAAAAAGGAATATTTATTTAAAAGGTATTTGAGATGACAATTATTTCATCTTTTTAGATTTATGAGATGATTAATCATCATTTTTGAAAGCATTTCTACAAACAAGGCAAAGTAGCAAACTAAACAAGTGAATCAAACTCCTTATCTTTATTTTCTACCCAGGCTTTGTGTTTCTGTAATTTAGTGGTCTGTGTAGTCTGAATATATAAAGAGCCCATATAACCTTCACTCAGAGAATTGTTACTCTGAATGAGAAACCATCACCAGAAACTCAGAGTCTCTGTTCTTTAATTTACCCTTGCACCTGTAATGTCTCCTGGAATACTTCCAGTGCAGATAATTATATTTTGTAAATGAGATTTAAACTGAGACCCCATCTGCCCTCACAGGTGGGTGTAATGTATCCCACAGTGCACTCTTGAAGAAGGGCAAGGGGCTTCTCCCCAGTGTCTTGGCCAATATTTATCTCTCATCCAATCACTTACCCACAATAATCGGTCATTAGCACATTGCTGTCCATGGGAGCTGGCTGCGCTCAAATTGATACCTGCTGTGTTCTTCACATTATAACAATAATTAAATTTCTAAATGATTGAATTGTTTGTGAAATGCTATAGGACAGTCTGGGGTGATAAATGATGGTATATATAAATGTAACTTCATTCCTTTTAATGACAACTGGAGGAGATAGGAAGAAAAGATATATTTACTGCTATTATGTATAGATGCATTAATATGAGCTTGATCCATCTAATAATATGATTATGAAGACACGTAGTCCTCTTTTATTGTCATTTAATAATGCATGCATTAAGAAATGATACATTATTTCCTCCGGTGTGATATCACAAAACACAGGACAAACCAAGACAGAAAAAACTGACAAAACTACGTAATTATAACATATAGTTACAACAGTGTAACAATACCATAACTTGATGAACAAAGTCCGTGAGCACAGTAAAGTCCAAAGTTTCTCAAATGTCCCACATCTCACGCAGACGGGAGAAGGAAGAAAAACTCTCCCTGCCATGCTGACCACAGTCCGACTCTGAGTCATCCGAAAACTTCGAGCTCCGATCAGCTCTCCAACACCGAGTACTGAGCGCCATCTCTGTCCGAGCGATTCGACCTCCCTCTCGGTCACCAAAAGCAGGCAAGGCCGGGGACTTTGAGGCCTACCCTCGAAAAGATTCACAACCACACAGTAATGACAACAGCAAACGGGCATTTCAGAAATTTCTCCAGATGTTCCTCTGTGCTTTCATGTCCATTCTCCATCAAATCAGAATTGTCCATGGCCCCTATTTAAACTGTAAGCTGAGAATAACTGTGCCCATGAAGTTGAACCCCTTAGTGTGTCAAGAATGCAAGGGATTAAAAAAAACACAATGTCCATGCTGACCTACTTTTGGCATCAATACATATCCTGCTTGCCTTCATTAGAACCATATCCTTTTATGCTTTGCCTACTTGGGTGTCCATTTAACTGCCTCTTAAATACACTCAGTGGCCACTTTATTATTTAATTATCCAATCATGTGGCAGTAACTCAATGCATTAAAGCATGCAAACATTGTCAAGAGGTTTAGTTGTACAGACCAGACATCAGAAAGGGGAAGAAATGATATCTAAGTGACTTTGACTGTGGAATGATTTTTGGTGCCAGACAAGGTGTTTTGAGTATCTCAGAAATTGGTCTCCTGGGATGACAGTCTCTAGAATTTACGTAAAATGGTACAAAAAACAACAAACATCCAGTGAGTGGCAGCTCTGTGGGTGAAAATGCCTTGTTAATGAGAAAGGTCAGAGGAGATTGGCCAGACTGGTTCAAGCTGACAGGAAGGCAACAGCAACTCAAATAACCGTCATCATCGTGGCTATCCCTCGGGGTCGAGGATGACGGTCTTTGTTCTGTTGATCTGCTTATGGGCTCTCAAGTGGATTATGCATCCAGTCTTGGCTTTGAAGGTTCTTCTGCATTCAGGACAGGTAGTTCCAGATGGCAGATCGGGCTTTGGTTGTTGCTGCCTCTCTTTCCATTTTCTTCTCTTTTCTTCTAATTCTGCACATCTGTTGGCTTCGAAAGTTGCTGTTCCTTCTCGGATGATGGCTTGCCAGAATTTCCTGTCCTTGGCATTGGCTTCCCAATTGTTGATGTCGATGTTACATTTCTTCATGTTGGCTTTTAAGAAGTTTTTGAATCTCTTCTGTTGTCTGCCTCTTTTATGTTTGCCTTCTTTAAGCTGGGAGTAGAAGAATAATATTCTTCAAATAACCACATGTTACAGCAGCATTGTGCAGAAGAGCGTCTCTGAATACACAACACATCGGACCTCGAAGAAGAGCAAAACAGGTTCCATTACTCTACCTAATGAAATGGCCGCTGAGCGTATAGTTATTGTATTTGATAACGACACTTCCTCTGGCAGCACGTTCCAGATATCAATCACTCTCTGTGTGAGAAACTTACCACTCTGATGTCCTTTAAAATCCTTTCTCTTATCTCAAACCTATAGCCTATTGTTTTTAAAAATGTAAACAAGAGGAATTCTGCAGATGCTGGAAATTCAAGCAACACACATCAAAGTTGCTGGTGAACGCAGCAGGCCAGGCAGCATCTCTAGGAAGAGGTACAGTCAACGTTTCAAGCCAAGACCCTTCGTCAGGACTAACTGAAGGAAGAGTTAGTAAGAGATTGCTAAAATGCATGTCCTCTAGTATTAGACATTTTGACCCTGGAGAAACGATGCTGGTAGTCTACTCTATCTATGCCTCTCATAATCTTAAAAATTTCTATCAGATCTCCTCTTAGCATCCACTTCTCCAGAGAAAATAATCCAAGCACGTCCAACCTTTCCTCATAGCACCAGGCAGCTTCCTGGTAAATCTCTTCTGTACCCTTTCCTCAGCCTCCACATCCTTCCGACCACAGAAGAAAAGCAGAAAGATTTTGACTATCTACCTTATCACTTTATCTCTTTTTTTCTCTTCCATCTCCAGTTGGGTAGAAAATACTAAAACCAGGCTCAAGGACAGCTAAAATAACTTCCGCTAATTCCCCACCTCCCCCTCGTACCCCATCTGTTACTTATTTTTATACACACATTCTTTCTCTCACTCTCCTTTTTCTCCCTCTGTCCCTCTGAATATACCCCTTGCCCATCCTCTGGGTCCCCCCCACCTCCTTGTCTTTCTTCCTGGACCTCCTGTCCCATGATCCTCTCGTATCCCTTTTGCCAATCACCTGTCCAGCTCTTGGCTCCATCCCTCCCCCTCCTGTCTTCTCCTATCATTTTGGATCTCCCCCTCCCCCTCCAACTTTCAAATCCCTTACTCACTCTTCCTTCAGTTAGTCCTGACGAAGGGTCTCGGCCTGAAACGTCGACTGCACCTCTTCCTACAGATGCTGCTTGGCCTGCTGCGTTCACCAGCAACTTTGATGTGTGTTGCTTGAATTTCCAGCATCTGCAGAATTCCTGTTGTTCAAGGACAGCTTCTATCTCACTGTACGATAAGACTGACTCATGACCTCACTACCTTCTGTAACTTGTTCAAATCCTGCACCTTATTGTTTACCTGCACTGCACTTTCTGTGTAGCTGTTATGCTTTTCTCTGCATTGTTATTGTTTTGCATTATTCTACCTTAATGCACTGTGTAATGATTTGATCTGCATGAACAGTATGCAAGACAAGCTTTTTACTATCTTGGTACATTCGACAACAATAAATCAATTCGAATTCCAGTTCTGTAACATGAAGGGTTAATATACCAGCTGACCGAAAGCTACTTCCGCCATGCTGGTTGCTGATTGGCCCGTTTGAAGGACCTGGCAGCTCTCTCCCATTGGTTGTCTCTCGCGCCATGGCACCAGTCTCTGGTTTCCGGCACCCCAGGTGTATAAGAATAATGTGTGTGGGACGTTTTGTCATTTTATTTTTCACTAGGGGCTCCTTTCAGAATGGGTTGCAACCAGGGCTGAAGAGTCTTTGGGAAAGTGTGCTACAGATAGACAGGCCCATGCACACTCTTAGATAAGCACCTGTTTGTTGAATGTTTAGTGTTATAGTTGTGTAAATTGAGACCCAACGAAGTACCTGTTTGAGTTGGAAGTGTTACTGGATGTTTAGTGTTGTAGTTTGTGTAACTTGAGGGGTTTACATAAGTCGATGCTTGTTTGATTGTTTTACTGTCTGTTTATAAATAAATAGTTAACGTATTTACTCATAATCAGTTAAGTTCCACTTAACAAGTCTGTGCATCTGCTTCCACGTAACATTTGGTGTAGTCGGCAGGATTCAGTTAATGTGACAGGAGTTTTAAATGTTCAAGGGTAAGAACAAGCAAGCAGATCCCCAGTATGAGGAGTACTGAGTCCCGGGTGGACCGACAACACTGATGGGTTCATCAGTGTCAACAGTTTGCTGGAAGGCATTAGCATGCCAGTGGATTGGTCAGACAAGCTGGATTCATCTTCCAAGTCCTCATGGGATAAGGGATCATTTGATCCTTTGCTGGATTCCCTGTCTCACGATCAGAACTCTTTACATCCCTTGCTGGAGGTGATTCAAACGGTACTGGTGGACCTCCAGCTTTAGCAGGGATCAGCCAATAGGTGGTGCCCTCCCGCCCCACTCACATAGGGATGGGTTAGGGCTCCTGGCAGATATGCTCGGCAACCATTTCCCAGCTGGGGTCCCGAGGCTTTACATTCCCATTGCAGAGGAAGGGGAGTGTGCAATGACGTCCAATGGTCTCCAGTCGTTAAATGGAAACGGTATATTGCAGATGGCATAGAAAGGTCCTGATGGGATGAGTCGTCTCTATGAACAGGTTATGTCTCTGCTCAGTAATGACCATCTCACCCATGACGAAGTCCCTATACTTGACCCCTTGCCCGTACAGTGGAGTAAGCTGTCTAATGATCTGAGTTGGTAGACATGACTCTGCCCCTCCAAGAGACGACCGGGCCTATAGGGTCTATACCGACTCATGGGCAATGCCCAATGGCATGTTGGTATGAATGGCTCAGTGGCACAAGAAAAACAGGGAGGTGTATAGGCGATCCTATCGGGAACATATCTGGAGGGACACACACCAGCAGCAGATTATGGTCCACCATGTAGGTGCCCACGCCTTTCGAGACACCGAGGGGGCCATACATAGCGCTGCTGCAGACAGAACAACACCAGTCAGGAAGGCACAGGAAGGAGGAGGACCGTGGTGCCTGGTGGTCTGGGCACAGCAGAGGAGTGAGTGGGCACTTAGAGATGGACAGGATAAGGAAATTAGCAGAGGCTCAAGGGGCGTTGACAAAACAACAAAGAGGCCAAAATGGCGGCTGTAAACTGACTGAACTGCCAACATGTTAAGCCCAGGAAGTGGCTGGTGGGTCCCTTGGGACACATCTGGAGGGGTAAGGGACGTCAGAACTATTAGATAGATTAAATTGGGCCTCTGCTGCAGCAAAATAAAAAGCAGCATGTGCTGACCATGGTCAACGTGTATTCCAGAGTCCGGTGACCATGGTGACCAGGAAAACACAATAAAAGTGTTACAGTGCTTGTCATCTATGCATGAGATCCCCTGGGAGACTCAATCAGTCAATGACTCACGTGTTGCAGGAGTTAACATCCAGGATTGGGCTGTGAAATCCGGCATTTCGTGGGTGTTTCAAATCCCATATTACCTGCAGGTGGCGAGGCTGATCGAAAGCATGAGTAGGCCATTGAAGAAACAGATTATGCTATTGACTCCTACCTGCACCCTCCAGGAGTGGCAGGGTGTGCTGTAGCAAGTCGTGGACCACCTGAACTCCGGGCCGACGAGTGTAGGTGGGTTCCCGATGTCTCGTCATTTAGTGGTGTCGGACCCTCCAAATCTAGACATAGAAGAGGAATCAGGGAAGGTTTGGGTGCAGCAATCAGAGGGACCACCAGGCCAGGCAGGGATTGTGGAGCGCAGACCAGGGAATACGTGTTACCGGGGAACTGGGAGTGATATGTCTAAATACCCAATGATTAGTCTGGAAGGAGGGAGTTTGTGTCTCCCTGTACCTCTTGAGTTACAAGTGTTACTGAATGTTTAGTCTCATTATTTTGTAACTGAAGTTGGTTTAGATGCTTTGAGTGTTTCGCTGTTCTTTTACATATAAATAGACAAAGTGCTTGCTCATAATCAGTCTTCTGTCTCGTTTACCGAATCTGCATATCTGCTTTTGTGTAAAAAAATTCCAATTTTTGCCTCTCATTATCATACATACTTCAATCAGGTAACTTCTCAGCCTCCTTCACTCCATCATAAGTATGCCCAGCCTATCCAATCTCTCAGTAAATTCCTCAGTATAGAATATACATCTATAGAGGATGAATAGATAGGCATATGAATGAAAGAAAAATGGTGTGCTATGTAGGAGGGAGGGATTAGACTGATGGAGAAGGTTAAAGATTCGGTCGAACATTGTGGGCCTAAGGTCCTGTACAGAGCTGTATTGTCTGTTTTACATTCTAAATGATGATTTTAGCTCTGTGGTCATGACGGATGGGATGAGTACAGTGTTAAAGCAATCCCGTGGTAAGGGAAGGCTTGGAGAAAGATTCATGCATTACTTCTGTGCCCAGAACAGGAGGGAGTGAAGTGGGGATAGTGGAAGGAATGCAGGAGATGGTTTGGGAAACTGGGGACGTGACAAGGAGCGGTCCCCTGCTATGAAACTGAAACGGGGCAGTGGGTACATGTAGGGTATCATTTTGCGGGTTGGTTTTTGGCCTCGACAGAGCACTTCTCAGTTGATTTTCTTTTATAATGTATTTTACTTCACAGACTGCTGCCAGAGCGGAGCCGACAGTGATAACCTCTCAAATCTGCAGGAATAACAGTGGAGCTCCTTTTGAAGGTCAGCAATAACCATGGAACATGTCCATTTCTCAGGTAAGTTAATATAGAGATATGTATGAAATTTCATGTAAAGAACTGGGTCTGAAATGCAGGAGGTTCTAGCTGGCTCTGTAGGGGATTGGCAGAACTAATTCCTTTTGGCAAAGGGGATTCCATGTAAAAGCAGGGAGGGCCCCAGTTAAAGGTTACAGGGAGAAGGTAGGGAGAACGGGGCTGAGATGGATAATAGGTTAGCCATGATTGAATGATGAAGCAGACTAGATGGAGCTGAATGGACAAATTCTCTTCCTATGTCTTATGGTTTTATTGTCTAATGTGGCACGACATCCCACTGTATTTGCTGGTTGGAATAAATCTATTCTGGAACTACTAAAAATCAATCAATGATTCAGTGATGGCACATCTTTGATGGGAATTGTTCCCTTTGTAATCCACCTTATGGGACCTTGGTAAGTCCAGCAGTTAACATCCACCCCCATTCCCCTTGAGAAGGAGGTGAGCCCTACTTTTCAATGGCTGTCTGGCGAAGTAATGGAAGGAATACCAGCGTTCAGAGCTAGTGACAGCAACGATTCTGGTTCAATTCATGCTCCAGGCCAGGGACTGGAGGTTGGATGGCTCATGTCCAGGGCCCAGGACTAGAGGCCAGGAGGCAGCCTGCACTAGGATTGGAGGCCTCTGTGCGTAGGTGAGTGGTTGGGAGGATGGGTAAGTGGCTTGCTTTGCTCTTGTTGTTTGGTTCCATTTCTTGTTGTTGTTGCTGGTGTTGTGTTGTTCTGCTGAACACTGTGGGCACGCTATGTTGGCGTGAAAATGTATGGCGACACTAGAAGGCACATTCTTGGGTGCGTTGGTTGTTAACACAAGAGATGTGTTTCAATGTGTGTGTTGATGTACGTGTGATAAATAAATCTGAATCCAGAGCTGGTGACAATAAAAGAAAGTGATTTATGTCCAAGTTCAGATGGCAGATGAAAGGAGAAGGAAAGAAAATGGAGCTCAATGGACCAATTAGTCTGCCATCAGAAAGAGGGAAATGCAAGAGTAGCAGCAGGGAACTTGGACCCTGCTGGTTTGAAATGTTTTCCAGAAATTCCTGACGTCAGCCTTCTGAGCTCGCACACAACTTGTGAAGATCTCTGAAAGAAGTTATTTGTAAGGGCCATCCTGAAGCTTCATGCCAAGTCAGCACAATGAAACCACCTTCAAAAGCCTCCTCAGATGGGCTTGTCTTCCTTGTACGTTGTGTTTTCCCTTCTGCAGATTACTGTGTTCTGCAGACACAGAAATGCTATAAGATCACAACCAATGCACCAGAAGAACAAAGACTGGAGGAGAATGACCAGCGAAGTAAGCAGCACACCTTTGAGCGATACCCCTTTGAATTGCTGTCAAGAGTGATAAACAGGGAAATTTGGCAAAACAGATTTGTTTGACAATGCTGATGAGGGATGGTTAGTTCATTGAAAATTTAAAAACGTGGCATTGTAATAAAATCATTGACAAAATCATTTGTTAATGTTCATATTGTTCAACTGCAGCAATCCATGATGACGACTTCTGAAATAATTTGGCCAGATTAGATCATGGTAAATGCTTGATTAATTTTCACACTTGGGCTGTTCACTGCAAATTAGAGAACTTCGCAAACAGTCTATCTCTTGAGATTTGTCAACAAATCTGTCAACTATTTGTAAATGGATTAAATGCCTGTCTTCCCAATTGTCAATTAGATTCAAATCACTCAACAATAAAATGCTCTAGATTTTACTTTATGTATATAAACTGCAAAGCACCATTTTCGGTTTGTAACCTTAACTTTAGTGACCGTCTCATGAGTTTATCACCATGCTATAATGACTAAAAATATTAATTTTCACCTCATATAACAAAGGTTATCAGTACACCCCCAACAATGGATTGGTTTGGATAATTAGAATGTGTTACGCAGCGGGATTAGATTTGAGTTGCTCTTGTAAATGGCTAGCAGACGTGTAAACTTGTTTGGTTCAGTGTCTTCTGTTGGATCTTGCTCAGATTCTTTCTTATTCCTCACTCCCGCAGAGTAAGTGAAGCATTTTCTTCTATTTGATCTCCTCTCTTCCTTCAACAAACCATCCAATTGCTATTAAAATTTGCTTGGTTGAGAACCGTAGCATGGATATTTGGCATGTAACTCATCAATACAAGTGGCAGCTAAATTGAAATGTATTGCTAATTGTTGTTGAAAGCTGCAATGTCTTCTTAATAGTGGTCTCCATAATACATCATTATTGAAGAAAGAGATTAATATATGCATAGAGATGAGGGATATGGCTGAATAAAGGGAAGTGGGACCAGTTGGGTGGGCACCATGGTAGGCATGGACTGGTTGTGTCAAATGGCCTGTATCCATGCCGTGTTGCTCTGTGACTCTGTGACTAGGACTGAGTGTAAAACATCAGGAGAAAATGAGAAGATCTGGCCTCTTTGCTTTTGACAAGAGAAAGTGAAGGGGCAATCTGGTTAGAGTAGAAGATTCTGGGACTTGCTGAATGAGACCTTGAGAAGGACTTTCTTTAAGGAAATTAAACGTAGAATAGTACAACAAGGGAATGAACCCAGGATCATAGATACATAGAACACTACAGCACAGAAACAGGCACTTCATCCCATTTGTTCTGTGCCGAATTCTATTTTTTTCCAGACCATTTCTAATAACCCTGCTCTCACTATGGCCAAATACTTACTTAGTTGGCCCTCAGTGCTGCTGGTTCACCCGACCTGCTGTACTGGGCCATCTCCCTTTCAATTCCACTCAGCCTTTCACATCTGCTTTAGTGCCAGCTTCATGTCTGCTCAAACACAACCTTACCATCACCCTTTTTCGGTCCGCTTTGTCAACACCCTTTTATATCGCTTTGCTTCGTCATGCCATTACCCTTTCAGGTCTGCCGCCGCGCTTCACCCTACCATATGCTACATCTGTGCCTGATGCGGTTTGCTCTCATTTGGCTTCACCTTTGCAACCCATCCATGGTTCCCCCGGCCTGACGTGTCAGCATGTCAGGGTTTCAGTTCTTCACTGTACAGGGTCCACTACCAGTCACCTTGCTTCACCCTGCAGGTGACTTCTGGTTACTTTTCCCTTCCCCATACCCACATCTGCTCCCAGTTCACTCGACACTGTCCATTAAGCCATCGCCCTTTCAGGTCTGCATTAGCGGTACCCAGCCCCACGCCTAGATAGCCAGATGCACTCAGAGTCACTCTCGCTTTGCCTCACCTTCACTACACGCAGGGTGGAGGGTGCCAATGCTTTTTTGCTGGTGGGGGGGGGGGGTTGTTGCTTTGCTGCAGCTTATGCATGGGTGGGGGGGAGCTGGGCGGGGCTTTGGGGTTCTAACATTTAACTGTCATTCATTCTTTGGGGCACTCTGTTTTCGCGGAAGTTTGTGAAGAGAGAGGATTTCAGGATGTAGATTGTATACATTTCTCTGACATTAAATTGAACCTATTGACGTTCAAACTTCCCATCTCTATGCCTTGCCCGCTCCATTCCCAATCACCCCACTGTCCCTGCTTCACCGTGCGGGTGATTACTATTGCACGCTCCCTGGTTAGTTGCCCCTTTGCCGTGTCCATCCTGACACCATTCATTTGGCCATCACTCTTTCTGGTCCATAATCCATTCCCAGGTGTGCTCTGGGTTGCCTCTTCACCGCTCTCTGCCGCCACTACTTCAGGTAGTTCAGGACTGATTTTTTTATTAGCCAAAGTGTAATGGTAATGTGGTTCTTGCTCCAGTTTTGTGTAGGCCAAATGAACAGCTTTTGAAGAAGAAATATAAGTAGAAGGAGTACGTTATAGAAAAATCTGTTGATGTGCATTATATGTGGTCGGATCTCTGTTATTTTTGATCCTCAGTTTCTTTTAGGAGTTTAAGAATGAGTGAGGAACTTTGATTTTCACCATCATTTATTTTAAAGTCTAAACAATGATACGGAGCACTTGAGGAGCTGAGATTTAATAAAAGAACATGCCGCTTTGAAAATCTACTGCCTGTAAACTTGAGATAACAGAAATTCTTCAGATAGAAATAAACTAGTTAATAGGCTATGCAATTAAAACAATAATAACATGCGTATAAAGTGCTAATACTTAAGCCAATTAAAAATGAAAAGGTATATGCAACTGCTATACTGCCTTCTGCCAGTAAGTGGGAACAAACCACTGTACTGTGAAAAATAAATGAGTTTGTTTAAAGTACAAATTATGTCAGTCAAAAAATATGATTAATCATATGATTTTAGTCTTTCATTAATTCAACTATCTTAAAAAGAGAATAAAAAGTATAACAAACAACTGATTGTATTCCTTGGAGTTTAGAAGAATGAGGGGAGACCTCATAGAAACATTTTGAATGTTGAAAGGCATGGACAGAGTGGATGTGGCAAAGTTGTTTCCCATGATGGGGGAGTCTAGTACGAGAGGGCATGACTTAAGGATTGAAGGGCGCCCATTCAGAACAGAAATGCGAAGAAATTTTTTTAGTCAGAGGGTGGTGAATCTATGGAATTTGTTGCCACGGGCAGCAGTGGAGGCCAAGTCATTGGGTGTATTTAAGGCAGAGATTGATAGGTATCTGAGTAGCCAGGGCATCAAAGGTTATGGTGAGAAGGCGGGGGAGTGGGACTAAATGGGAGAATGGATCAGCTCATGATAAAATGGCGGAGCAGACTCGATGGGCCGAATGGCCGACTTCTGCTCCTTTGTCTTATGGTCTTATGCTCTGATTCCAGCAATATAGAAGAAAAGGCTTGCAGGAAACACAAGCATCAGTCATTGTGCATATGTGCTGGATCTTTTAATTATTCACTCAAAGTCAACCAAACTTCAAATGACTCACCTGACAGAATCGTCTTCCTTTTAAATAATACTTTATTGCAATATGTGAGTAATGATTTATTTGCTGTATTTTTTCTCTTTTTAAGATATTTTATTTTCAGTTTATACCACTTTAAAAGAGAACTGTGAAAGTGGGCCTGTTGGTCTGAGTCCCACTGTCAATCTGCACTTTCACATGTCGATATGACGAATCTAGACAGCAAGACAGAGGCTGATAAGCCTCTTCACATTTTTAAACCTTTACAAAATATTTTTTAAAATTATCTATTGCATTAAGCCTTTCAAAAGTAACTGTCCGTGGAAAAACATTCTTCAGTCAGTATAATTACAAATGAAAATCCCCACAGAGCAGATACACATCTTTGTCATTACATAATAAAGTCATTTTTCCATGTGCCTCCAAACTAATTCAACTGTTTCTATAACATTCATCTGACCTTTAACCAGAAGATGTTCAAGCTGGCCAGTTCGTTTGTCTGACCAGCTTGCTAATACTGCCAGAAATGAGCTGTGCTTTGCATCCAGATTTAAATAAGTCAGGCACAGTATTCATGATAATAAGATTGTGCTTATCCAATTCAAGCCCTACACATTGGCAATGTCAGTGATTCCTTCAATTCACCTTCATTAACACATCTCCAACAAAGGTTGTAGAGTTACCATTTTCCTAGACTGACCTCCATCTCAGGAGATTCATCTCCAGAGTCTCGTTATGAACAACCTGGAAGAGTCATGAGAGTATTTGCTTTGTTCTTTCAACACTTCTACCTGTTAATCATGATATCCAAGAGCAGGAGGAAAATATATAGTGTGATTGTTGAAATTCACTCGACTGAACAATGAAGAGTCCGCTGGGTTTCCAGCTGGTGTGAGAGGAAGTACACCACGACGAACAAATGGTGGGAGTTCAGAGACATGGCAGTGGCAGGTGGTTGAAAATGTAACATGAGCAGGCAGGGATTGGAGAGATATAGACCATGTGCAGTTAGGTGGGATCAGTTTGGTTTGATATCATGGTCGGCACGGGCATCGTGGGCTGAAGGGCCTGTTCCTGTGTTGAATAGCCGGTCCACCTGCAGTAACCAACATGTATAGAATTGTTTTTGTTGTCTTTGCCTATGTACCTGTGGTGTTTCCGCATGTAAGTTTTATTGTAATAGATTATACCTGTATCTCATTGTTTTTATGCATTTGACAATAAACTTGACTTGAATAAACTTAACTTGACAAGACCATGTCTGTAATGCAATTTTCAGGAATACATTCAACTGAAGTTGAAAACTCTTGGTTAGAGTCATTGGATGATACAACACAGCATAAACCCATCTGCCACAGACGGGACTTCCTGATGCTCAAACATTTTAATTCCAATCCCATTCCCATTCCGACATGTTGAACCATGACCTCCTCTTGTGCCAGGATGAAGCCACCCTCAGGGTAGACGAGCAACACCTTATATTCTGTCTGGGTATGCTCCAAACTGATGGCATGAATATAGATTTCTCTTTCAGGTAAACTAATTAAGATAACTAGATAAGATTTGGATCTTTCAGGTAAACTAACTAAGATAACTAGATAAGATTTGGATCTGGGCTGTACCCTCCAAATATCCGGACCTGCCTCTCAGTTTTTTTGCACTACTGTACTTTCCATTTTTCTACTTTCTATTTATGATTTATAATTTAAATTTTTAATATTTACTAATTTTTACTATTCTTAATATTTAATATTTGTAATCCAGGGAGCAGGAAGCGCAGAACCAAATATCACTGTGATGATTGTACGTTCTAGTATCAATTGTTTGGCGACAATAAAGTAAAGTAATTGTCCCCACTTCCTTATTCCCCACTCATTTCTTCTCATCTGACTATTACTTCCTCCTGGGTCCTTCCTCCTTCCCTTTCTCCTTTGGTCCACTCTCCTCTCTTATCAGATTCCTTCTTCTCCAGCCCTTGACCTTTCCCACCCACCTGGTTCACCTGTCACCTTCCAGCTAGCCTCTTTCCCCTCCCCTGTCCTTTTTATTCTGGCATTTTCCAACTTCCTTCTCAGTCATGAGGAAGGGTCTTGGCCCAAAATATCAACCATATATTTATTTCCATAGATGCTGCCTGACCTGCTGAGTTCCTCCAGCATTTTGTGTGTGTTGCTTTGGATTTCCAGCATCTGCAGACTTTCTCGAGATTACCCATTTTAGTTGCTTGACCTGCTGACTACTTCCAGGAGTTCCAATTTAGTTCCAGTCCGTGTAGCAGGTAGCTCATTGTCCCAAATCCCTGACACTATTCAGTAACCCAGCAAAAGTTTCTTTTCTGAGTACATTTTCGATGCTTTTCAGAAAGTACGTTTAGCATCCTTTTAGCCTGTGCATTTTACCTACTGCCGAAAAAACAAATTTCCCTCATCTCTCCTCTGCCTTTTTGTGGTTATTTTCATTTGTGTCGCCTGATGCTGCAAGTTAAAACAGTAGATACCCTTTTATTCCAAAAAGATGCTTGTGATTGTGAACAGTCCCTTTGATCTTCCCGACCAAGGTGCAGCACAGTGCCATAGCAGATAGAGCCACTGCCGATGTGCCCTATTGTGCAGGTGGTTGGTAGAATCCAGAGGGAATTGACAGGAATGTGGGGGTATAAAATGAGATCAGCAAAGAACTTGTTTAAGTGGATGCAATGGTCTGTACAGACCTGACGGGCCGAAGGAACTATTTTACATTGAACGATTCCACTCAGAGCTGAAGAATTCTGGATCCTCTGTCCAGAATTGGTCTGTAACCTGCCAGACTATTAAATGCCAGTGAATCAGGTACCGGCTCAATAGTTCACTTGGCACCACCCTTAGTAAGCCTAGCCATTCTATCTGGAGTGCCAATAACAATTACATACCAGATTTCAAATTTCATGATCTAAAGCTGTTATAATTGGTGTATTTGCATCAATTTGCATAATTTACAAAATATTTGCAACATTGACATAAATAAAGTACTGATTGCACAAAAAGGTTGACTTGTTTTTCTTTCCACAGATGCTCCTTGACTGGCTGAGTCCTTCCAGCATTTCTGCTTTCGTTTCCAATTCCAGCACCTGCAATTTTATTTGATTTCTGTGACTGCTCTTCCAAGTATGTTTACCTGAAGGAAGCTCTCCTCTCTGATGGAAGTTCTATCAGTCCCTTTCCTACTGCTTATGCTCAGTATTTTCTCCCTCCCTTCTTACCTTTGATAAGATTCTGGCATTAACTCACTCCCAAGGATATGTCTCTTCCTCTGTAACGCCAACTCATCCCACACAGATTTCAATTCCAATTCACATCCACCCAGGATCAGAGGTGTGTTCCAAGTTGGTTCTTAAACATGGTTCTAACCATCTTCTGAGATCCACACTCCATGCCATACATCTGCACACACATCTCTTAACTTCTTTCTTTTCTTTAACACTGTAGGGTCACATAATTGGGAGAAATATACATAATTCACAACCACCTACATTGAGTTGGGGTTTCACTTTAAGAGGCTGGTGTGATGTGATGATGTTATTACATAAAGAATTTTAACATACTTTTGTGTGTAGGTTTTGGAGTTCAATAAACTGTGTTACTGATTTCATTAGACCTAAAAAGCCTCATTTGATTTTATTTGTGAAATCTTAAATAATACTGACTAAAGGTTGATTTATACTTGTGCGTACAGGCTACGCCGTAGTCCTGATTTATACTTTTGCTAGCCCTACGCCATAGCGAGCATGCGTAGTTGTGTCTGCGTCGCTCTGCAATTCACCGCTAAAACGCTAGTTGGCGGTGGGGTTTCTATGCCACTGTGTTGAGTTTCTTCATGAGAGACATGGACAAGGAAATGCATTTCAAATGTTTTCAGATGTCGGCTGGTAGATTTGACGATTTGGTTCATCGTCTCCAACCATTTATTTCGCATCAGTGTACAGACATGGCGGAGAAAAGCAACCGGAAATGCTTAGGAGGAAATGCGATGCTACCAAGCGGACCAATCACTGTTGTTGCGGTCTGCGTCGCTGCGATGCGTAAGTTACATTTTTGGGGAGGTGCACGTCACCCTACGGCGTAGGGTACGCAGTACCTACAGCGTAAATTTGACGCAGAAGTATAAATTGGGCTTTACTCTGTCTCACTTATGGCAGCATACATCTCTATTTTACTCTTCTCCGCATCTGTTGCTGCAACAATCGACTGTTTTCTATTTTTTCTAACATGAACTACAAGGCATGAAGATTGGGACCTCATGACACGGAGGTTGGGTGGGATTACAACCAGAGGCCGTGGGTTGAGGATGAAAGGTGAAAAGTTTAAGGGGAACATGAGGAGAAACTTCTTCACTCATGAGGGTCATGAGAGTGTGGAACGAGCTGTCAGCACAAGTGGTACATGCCAGCTTGATTTCAACATTTAAGAGAAGTTTGAATAGCTACATGGATAGTAGGGATATGGAGGGCTATGGTCCAGATGCAGGGTGAAGGGAGTAGGCAGTTTAAATGGTATGGCATGGACTAGATAGGCCAAAGGGCCTGATTCTGAGCTATGCTTTTCAATAACTATGACTCTAACTTTTTACTCACCTCTTGACTTCCGATACTCCTTATGAGTAATGACCCCCTTCATTTTCTCCTGATATCATATATGCTCCCCCCACTCCAAACCCTGCTATGTTTTTATGATTCCCTCTGATCTCCCATCCTCTGCCCCTGAGAGATCAGTCCTCAGCAATGTGGAACTAAGTCTAATAAAGACAACCTAGGGATCTACAGGTTAGTCTGACAAGGCTGGTGGGTAAGTTACTTGGGGGGATTCTGAGGGACAAGATCTGCCAGGATTCGGACAGATAAGGACTGATTAAGGATCATCAGATCCCATTCTGTTTTTCCCAGTTTCTTTATCTCCTTTGTATTGTTCCAGTGGTGATCACTTCCACTGGTGCCTTTGAAATGTTCTTCTTTTTCCTGGAACATGGAATACTCTGTGCCATAGTGAATGGAGCTCTCAACTAGATTTCCCTTCTTTTCTACACGTCTGCTCCCACCCACATACCCCAGGGCAGAATTCCCCTGTTATCCACAACCAACCCACCCACCCCACCCCACCAGCCTTCACATTCGATGTATTATTCTTTGCAATTTCTGCCAGCTCCAACACAATCCCACCAACAGTCACATCTCCTCTGCTTTCCCAGACTGTTCTTCCATCCCCACTCACTAGTCTTCATGCCACAGCACCTTCCCATGCAACTGGAGGAGAGTTAACACCTGTCCATTCACCTCTACCCTTCCCACCAGAAACCTAAACAATCATTCCAGATGAATCAATGATTTAGTGGTACTTCTTCCAATCTATTACTCACCCAGTCTTCACAATCTGGCCTCTGTTAACTGCAGAAACCAAACACAGACTGGGTGTCAAAACACATTCAGGCTTCTTCCTGAAATATCAACTGTTTATTCCCCTCCATAGATGAGGGGAATAAACAGTTCCTGCCGAATCTCTCCAGTATTTTGTGTGTTGCTTTGGATTTCCAGCATCTGCTGAATCTCCTGTGTTACTGGGTGATCACTTTCCAGCCCACTTACACTCAAACCATAGAGCTGATTCTGAACTTCCAGTTGCATGTTCCTTTAACTCTCAATCCCAGTCCCATTCTGACCTGTCTGTCTGCCACTTCCACCATTGCCACAGTGAGATCCAAACTATTTAAGCTGCCTAGTCCTATCAACTACACTGGGACCATAGCTCTCCATGCCCATACCATCCATGGGTAACTGCTCTTACATGTTGAAATCAAAATCGCATCCAGCACTTGTGCAGGCAGCTTGTTCCACACTCACCATCCTCTGAGTGAAGAAGTTTCCGCTCATGTTCCCATTAAACATTTCACCTTTCACCCTTAACCCATGACCTCTCGTGGTAGTCTCACCCAACCTCAGTGGAATAAACATGCTTGCATTTACCCTATCTTTACCCCTCATAATTTTGTACATCTCTATCAAATCTCCCCTCAAGCTTCTACATTCTAGGGAATAAATTTCTAACCTATTCAAACTTCCCTTATAACTCAGATCCTGCAGGCCTGGCAGCACCCTTGTAAATTTTCTCTGTACTCTTTCAATCTTATTTACATCCTTCCTATAGGTAGGTGACCAAAACTGCACACATTGCTCCAATTTAAGCCTCAGCAATGTCTTATACAACTTCAGCATAACATCCCAACTCGTGTACTCAATCCTGTAGTCTACGAAAGCCAATAGGCCAAAAGCTGTCATTACAACTCTGTCTATCTGTGACACCACTTTCAATGAATCTGGACCTGTATTCCCAGATCTCTTTGTTCTACCATACTCCTCAGTGCCCCAGCGCTCACTGTGTGAGATCTACCCTGGATGGTTCTCCCAAAGTGAATACCTCACACCTGTCAACATGAAATTCAATCTGCCATTTTCCAACCCAATTTTCCAATTGGTCCGACTCCTACTGCAAGCTTTGATTGGGTTCCTTGCTGTCCACTACACCCACAGTATTGGAGTCATCCACAAACTTGCTGATCCAGTTAACATTATCATCGAAATTGTTGATATAGGTGACAAGCAATAATGAAGCCAGCACCGATCCTTCCACCACTCCACTAGTCACAGACCTCCAGTCAGAGAGGCTTCTTCTGCAGATCCAATATCTAATTCAATGTAATACTTCATCTTGAATGCCAAGTAACTGAACCTTCTTGACCAACCTCCCATGTGGTACCTTCTCAAATGCCTTGCCAAGTCAATGTAGACAATATCCACTGCCTTGCCTTCATCACCTTTCCTGGTAACTTTCTCAAAAAACTCTACAAGATTGGTTAGACACAGCCTACAATTCACAAAGCCATGCTGACTATCCCTAATCAGTACCTGTCTATTCAATTACTCATATATCTGGTCCCTTAGATACCTTCCAATAAACTTTCCGTCTCTCCAGCCTGTAACTTCCTGGCTTATTCTTAGAGCCTTTCTTAAACAACGGAACAACATTACCACAACTGTTGGTAAGGATGATTTAAATATCTCTGCTAGGGCCCTTGCAATCACTGTACTTGCCTCCCACAGGATCCAAGGGGACACTTTGTCAGGCCCTGGGGATTTATCCACTCTAATTTGCCTCAAGGCACCAACATCCTCCCCTCTGTAATCTGTATAGCGTCCATAACCTTGTTGCTGATTTGCCTCATTTCTATGGACTCTGCGTCTGTCTCGTGGATAGATACAGATGCAAAAAATACATTTTAAGTCTCCCCCATCACGTTTGTCTCCATGTGTAGATTACCATTCTGATCTTCCAGAGGACCGGTTTTGTCCCTTGCAATTCTTTTGCTTTTGAAATATCTGTAGAAGCCATTAGGAATCTCCTTCACCCTATCTGCTGGGACAACCTTGTGCCTTCTTTTCACCCTCATGATTTCTTTCTTCACCATTCTCTTGCATTTCTTATACTCCAAAAAGTACCTCATTTGTCCTTACTTGCCTATACCTGCTATGAACCTCCTTTTTTCTTAACCAGGGTCTCAATATCTCTCAAAAACCTAGGATCCCCAAACCTGTTATCCTTGCCCTTTATCCTGGCTGGCACATACAAGCTTTGTATTCTCAAAATTTCACTTTTGGAGGCCTCTCAGTTACCAAGTACCTCTTTGCCACAAACCAACCTGTCCCAATCCACACTTGTGAGATCCTTTCTGATACCATCAAAACTGGCCTTTTTCCTTAACCTGAGGAAGATTCAGGAAATTTTTCTGAACACATTTCACAAGTTCTATCCCATCTAGTCCTTTTAAAGTATGGGGGTCCCAGTCAATATGTGGAAAGTTAAAATCACCTACTGTAACAACCTTATGTTTCTTACATCAGTCTGTAATCTCATTACACATTTGCTCTTCTAAATTCAGTGGACTGTTGGTGGTCTAACATGGGCATACCTTTCCTATTCATCATTTCCACTTATATAGTCTCAGTGGACGAGCTCTCCAGTCTGTCCTGTCTGAACACTGGTGCGATGTTTTCCCTGACTAGTAACACAATCAGAATCATAATCCGAATCAGGTTTAGTATCACAAACACGAGGAAATCAGCAGATGCTGGAAATTCAAGCAACACACACAAAATGCTGGTGGGTCTCGTCCCGAAACGTCAACTGTATTTCTTCCTATAGATGTTGCTGCGTTCCACCAGCATTTTGTATGTGTTGCTCACGTTTATTATCACCGGCATGTGACGTGAAATTCATTAACTTAGCAGCAGCAGTTCAATGCAATACATAATCTAGCAGAGAGAGAGATAAAAAATAATAAATAAAATAAAACATAATAAATAAACAAATAAATCAATTACATATATTGAACAGATTATTAAAAAATGTGCAAAAACAGAAATACTGTATATTAAAAAGTGAGGTAGTGTCCAAAGCTTCAAAGTCCATTTAGGAATTGGATGGCAGATGGGAAGAAGCTGTTCCTGAATCACTGAGTGTGTGCCTTCAGGCTTCTGTATCTCCTACCTGATGGTAACAGAGAGAAAAGTTCATGCCCTGGGTGCTGGAGGTTTTTAATAATGGACGCTGCCTTTCTGAGAGACCGCTTCCTAAGGATGTCCTGGATACTTTGTAGGCTAGTACCCAAGATGGAGCTGACTAGATTTACAACCACTGCCCCTTTAGTCCCTCCCACTCTATCACATCTAAGACAATGGAACTCCAGAATAGTGAGCTGTAACCAAGTCTCACTAAGGGTAAGAATACCATAATTCCATGTGTTGATCCATACCCTAAGCTCATCTGCCTTTCCTACAATATTTCTTGCATTCAAATATAAGTGATTCAGAACATTAGTCCCACCGTACTCAACACTCTGATTCCTGACTTTGAGTTCCTAACAATATCTGTCTCCAAAACTACTCCACTATCTGCTCTGACACTCTGATTCCCATCTTCTGCAACTCTAGTTTAAATTGCTTCCCCCACCCCCTGACCCTCAGCCATGCAATACAAGCAAACCTTTCCATAGTTACACTTTATTCCCTTTTTTTTCTTTCAAGTACTGATTAAATACCCTTTTCAAAGTCATGATTAAATGGGCAGGTAATGCATTCCAGATGTTTGCCACTTTCGTGTATTTTTCCTCCTGTCTTTGTTAGTGCTTTCACCATAAATTCTGTGTCCTTTGCTCCTTGACCCTTAAATGAACAGAAACTTTCTCGCCATCTACTCGCCATCACCTTTCATTATTTTGAATTCCTCTCTCATACCTCCTCTCAACTATTCTAGTTTCAAAGTGAACAGTTTCAACCTTTCCTGCCTTTCTCCAGAACATATTCCTGGAAGGTCTTTAGTAATCCATTTACCTTCCCACAACAAGCTGTTACTTCATCATGTAGTATAACAATTATTTCTGCAGGAGGTTGCATAGGGCATTAAGGAAGGGATTATTGAATCATATGAAACCATGATTTGGTTTAAATTTATAGCTCAGCATGCTCACTGATAATAAAAATGAAGCCCTGCCCTGACACATGTTATTATGCCAATACTGATCTGTGCAGCTAACTCAGTCAATTAAGTGATTTTCTTTTCCATACAATATAAATTAACCTCAATCTAATTTACACACTCTTAGCTAGGAATGTAACACATATTGTAAAAACAGCAATTTGCCTTGAGTGTAGCAAAGTGCCTCTGGTGCTTCACAGTTTTGGGGGTGGGGTCAGACTCCAACTGCAGGGGAACCTGGAAAATAGGTGAAAGGCCTTTATGGAGAGAATTGGTTCTGTAGAATGTTTCTTTTTTGTCATAATGTAGTCCTAATGCATGAGTACTGGGACTGACATGTAATTAGTGCCACCTTGGTGAAGGGGTGAATGAGTTTGCATCAGCTGACATCCTGCATACTAATGCTGGGAGATTCTAGGATGAGTGTGCAGTGCTACTGGGCACCAGCACTGGTATTTTGAGGCTCCACTCTGCAAGCTGCCCTCACATGGTGCAGGTGATCATGTGAGATAATACAGCAGAACTGCTGACTGAAGATCTGCGGTAGAGCCTTCTGTAGAGGGGCAGTTTCTCTCCTTCTCTCTCTCTGTCTGTCTACCTATTCCTCCCCCTACCCTCCTACTCCCCCTCTCTCTCCCTCTTTCTATCTCTCCCTTTCTCTATCTACCCCTTCCCTCTCTCCTCTGTCTCTCCGTTTCTTTCTCGCTCTCTCCATCTATCTATTCCTTCCTTCCCCTCCCACTCCCCCTCTGTCTCCCTCTCCCTCTCTCTCCCTATCTCTCTCGCCCTCTCTCTCTCCTCTCTCCTCTTTCCTCTCTCCTTCCCCCCCCGCCTCTCCCCTCTCTCTTAACCTCCCACTCTTTCTCTTTCTTCTCACAACATGTCTTGCTCCAAGTATCTTCTCTTCATTCCCTCATGCTGCACCAATAGGAACCAGTACTGGCTCATCACCATCGTACCCTCAGTTCTAATCAACAAATTTCAAATCCTGGGCATCTGTTCCTCCCTCTGCAACTGGATCCTTGACTTCCTCACCGGGAGACGACATTCTGTGCAGATCAGAAATTACATCTCCTCCTTACTGACAATCAGCGCTGGCGTACCTCGGGAATGCTTGCTTAGCCCACCGCTCTACTCTCTCTACACCCACGATTATGTGGCTAGGCACAGCTCAAACACTTGCTAAGGACACACATTTGCTAATGACACAACTATTGTTGGCAGAATTTCAGATGGTGACGAGGAGGTGTACAGGAGTGAGATGGATCATCAGCCTTGCACTCAACATCAATAAGACCAAGGAATTGATTGTGAACTCCAGGAAGGTGAAGTTGAGGGAACACACACTAGTCCTCATCGACGGATCAGAAGTGGAAAGTGTGAGCCATTTCAAGCTCCTGGGTGTCAACATCTTCAAAGATCTATCCTGGGCTCAACATATTGATGAAATTAATTTCAGCAAGGCATTTGATAAGGTACCCAATGCAAGGCTTATTGAGAAAGTAAGGAGGCATGGATCCAAGGGGACATTGTTTTGTGGGTCCAAAACTGGCTTGCCCACAGAAGGCAAAGTGTGGTTGTAGCCGTGTCATATTCTGCATGGAGGTCAGTGACTAGCGCTGTGCCTCAGGGATCTGTTCTGAGACACCTACTCTTTGTGATTTTTATTACTGAGCTGGATGAGGAAGTGGAGGGATGGGTTAGTAAGTTTGCTGATGACACAAAAGTTGGGGGTGTTGTGGATAGTGTGGAGGGCTGTCAGAGTTTACAGCTGGACATTGATAACTGGGCTGAGAAGTGGCAGAGGGAGTTCAATCCAGATAAGGGTGAGGTGGTTCATTTTGGTCGGACAAATACGATGGCAGAATATAGTATTAATGGTAAGACTCTTGGCAGTGTGGAGGATCAGAGGGATCTTGGGGTCCGAGTCCATAGGACACACAAAGCTGCTACGCAGGTTGACGCTGTGGTTAAGAAGGGATACGAGGCATTGGCCTTCATCAACCATGGGATTGAGTTTAAGAGCCGAGAAGTAATGTGCAGCTATATAGGGCCCTGATCAGACTCCACTTGGAGTACTGTGCTTAGTTCTGGTCGCCTCACTACAGGAAGGATGTGGAAACATAGAAAGGGTGCAGAGGAGATTTACAAGGATGTTGCCTGGATTGGGGGCATGCCCTATGAGAATAGGTTGAGTGAACTCGGCCTTTTCTCCTTGGAGCGACAGAGGATGAGAGGTGACCTGATAGAGGTGTGTAAGATAATGAGAGGCATTGATCGTATGGATAATCAGAGGCTTTTTACCAGGGCTGAGATGGCTAGCACGAGAGGGTACAGTTTTAAGGTGTTTGGAAGTAGGTACAGAGGAGTTGTCAGGGATAAGTTTTTTTATGTAGAGAGTGGTGAGTGCGTGGAATGGGCTGCCGGTGACGGTGGTGGAGTTGGAAATGATAGGGTCTTTTAAGAGACTCCTGGAAATGTACATGGAGCTCAGAAAGATAGAAGGTTATGGGTAACCCTAGGTAATTTCTAAGGTAAGGACATATTCGGCACAGCTTTGTGGGCCAAAGGGCCTCTATTGTGCTGAGGGTTTTCTATGTTTCTATGTTTCTGAGTTGTAAATTCTGCCAGCTCCATCATGAGCTCGAGCCTTTCCAATGTCCAGGGCACTTTCAAAATGTAATTCCTCAAGAAGGAAGCATCCATAACTAAAGACTCTGATTGCCCAGGGCCTGCCTCTTCTCATTGCTACCATAAAGGAGGAGGTAAAGGAGCCCAAAGACACACACTCAGTGTTTCAGGAACAGCTTCTTCTCCTCTGCCATCAGATTTCTGGATGGACAATGAACCCATGAAGACTAATTCAGGTTTTACCCTCTCTTTTTGTGCGACTTACAGGACCTATAAAAAGTATTCACACCCCCTTGGAAGTTTTCATGTTTTATTGTTTTACCACATTAGACCATAAGACCATAAGACATAGGAGCAGAATTAGGCCATTCAGCCCATTGAGTCTGCTCTGCCATTCCATCATGTCTAATCCCGTATCCTATTCAACCCCATACACCTGCCTTCTCACCATATCCTTTGATGCCCTGACTGATCAGGAAACTATCAACTTCCACCTTAAATATACTCATGGACTTGGCCTCCACTGCAGTCTGTTGCAGAGCATTCCACAGATTCACGATTCTCAGGCTAAAAAAAATCCTCCTTATCTCTGTTCTAAAGGGTCGCCCCTCAAGTCTGAGGCTCTTCCCTCAATTTTTGGATTCCCCCACTATAGGAAACATCTTCTCCACATCCAGCCTGTCTAATCCTTTCAACATTCGGTAGGTTTCAATGAGATCCTACCTGCACCCCCCGCCCCCGCATTCTTCTAAGTTCCTGTAATTACAGGCCCAAAGCAGCCAAATGCTCCTCACATGTTAACCCCTTCATTTCTGGAATCATCCTTGTGAACCTCCTCTGGGCTCTCTCCAATGACAACACATCCTTTCTGAGACATACGGCCCAAAACTGTTGGCAATACTCCAAGTACGGCCTGACTCGTCATGGTCCAGTCCGTGAAGTCTGCATTCCGGTTCATGGTCCAGTCCGTGGACTCAGGACTCCAGGTCTTCCAGCTGTCCCTTGTTTGAGTTAATCACAGGCACCTGATTCCCATCTTGGGGCTTGGAATATAAGTAGCCTTGGGGTTGAGTGTGAGCTGCTGGTTTGTCTTGTCAAGATCCCCTAGAAGCAACCTGCTGGTGGAAGGCTAGAGCAGCCAATTGCCATCTTTAGGCAGCGTTGGGGGACCATCTCCTCATGGAGTCTTGCTGTCGGTAGTCGGAGCTGTCTTTGCAGTATGGATTCGGCTGTTTCCTGGGCCAGCTGGGTGGCTGCCAGCTACTCTGAGCTAGGTAGGGATCCAGCTGTTTCTGTAGCCAGCTGAGGTTGCTGGCTGAACTGAGAGCTACCTCATAGCAGAGATGGAACTGTCTGTTGTTCTTTGATGTTGTCTCTTCTTGTCCTTGCCTCCATGGGGTAAGCCAGGCTGTTTTGCCATTGCCCTGCAGGGGGATCTGTCTTGTCTTGTCCTCTCCTCTGTGGGGTAAGTCAGGCTATTCTGCAGTTGCCCTGCGGGGGGTCTTGTCTTGTCTTGTCCTCACCTCTGTGGGGTAAGTCAGGCCGTTTTGCTGTTGCCCTGTGGGGGACATGTCTTGTCTTTACCTCTGTTGGGTAAGTCTGGCCCTTCTGCTGTTACCCAACAGGTGGACCTGTCCCACCTTGGTGTGGAGAGGTTGAGTCCCGGTTTGTCTAAGTATAAGTCCCAGCTCTATGTCTACGTACTGTCCTGTCTCATGCTGGTGTCGTGTTAACGATGAGTCCCGGCTTTTCGAAGGACAAGTCCCGGCTCTATGTTGATGTTGAGTTCCCAGCTGGTCTCTCAGCTCCAGCCTCCGAGACATCAGCCTCCGCATTTCAAGACGAAAATCCTGCAGCCAAGCTTCAAGAGCCTTAGCCTCGTCGATCCGGCGGCCAAGCTCCAGGGACCCTAGCCTCGTCGATCCGGCGGCCAAGCTCCAGGGACCCTAGCCTCGTCGATCCGGCGGCCAAGCTCCAGGGACCCTAGCCTCGTCGATCCGGCGGCCAAGCTCAAGACCCAAGACCCCTGCCTCAAGTCTCAAGAGCAAAGACCCCAGCCTGTCTCCAAGCTCAGGCCTCTAGACCCCAGCCACGTCCTGTCCTTCAAGCCATGTCATGTCCTTGCCTGGTTCTGGGGTCCGAGTCCGAGGCAAGACCCCGATTCTGGGTTCTTGTCCAGTCTCGGGCTCAGAGTCTAAGCCTTGCCTCCTAGTCCATGGTTCCTAGTCCTGGTCCCACTTTCCCTAGCCCAAGTCTGCGTTCTTGTCCCTGCTCCTTGCCTGTATCCTGTCACATCCCTACTGTAGTCAAGTCCTGTTCCTTGTACTTCAGTGTCTGTGTCTTGCATTTGGGTCCATTCCTAGCACCCCATTGTGACATGACTAGTGTCTTATAAAACCTGAGTGTTATCTCCTTGCTTACATATTCTATTCCCCTTGAAATAAATGCCAACATTGCAGTTGCCTTCTTTACCCCAGATTCAACTTGTAAATTAACTTTCTGGGAGTCTTACATAAGGATGCTGAAGTCTCTCTGCAGCTCTTGATGTTTGAGTGTTCTCCTCCTTTAGATAATAGTCCACACTGTTCTTTCTTTTACCAAAATGTAATATCATACATTTCCTAACACTATTCCATCTGCCACTTGTTTTCCCTGTTCTTCCGATCTATCTAAGTCCTGCTGCAATCGCATTGCTCCCTCAGCACTACCTACCCCTCCACCTATCTCCGTATCATCCGCAAACTTTGCCAGAAAACCATCAATTCCATTATCGAAATCATTCACAAACAATGAAAAGTAGCAGTCCCAATACTTACCCTTGAGGAATAACACGAGTCACTGGCAGCCAACCAGTAAAAGCCTCCTTTATTCCCACTTGCTCCCTCCTGCCTGTCAGCCATTCCTCTATCCATGCTAGTATCTTTCCTGTAACACCATAGGATTTTATCTTGTTAAGCAGTCTCATGTGTGGTACCTTGTCAAATGCCTTCTGAAAATCCATTGCCTCTCCTTTGTCCACCCTGCCTGTTCCTTGAACAGATTTGTCAGGCAAGATTTCCCTTTACAGAAACCATGCAGACTTTCACTTATTTTATCATAAGTCTCCAAGTACCCCAAAACCTCATCCTTAATAATAGACTCCAACACTTTCCCGACCACTGAGGTTAGGCTCACTGACCTGTCATTTCCTTTCTTTTGCCTTCCGCTCTTAAAGAGTGGAGTGACTTCTGCAATCTTCTAGTCCTCTGGGACCATGCCAGAAACAAGTGATTCTTGAAAGACCATGACCAATGCATCTGTTATCTCTTCAGCAACCTCTCTCAGGACTCTGGGGTGTAGTCCATCTGGCCCAGGTGACTTACTCACCTTAAAACCTTTGAGTTTGCCTCGCACATTTTCCTTTGTAATTGCAAGGACACTTACTCCTGTTCCTTGACACTCATGGACTTCTGGCACACTGCTAGTGTCTTCCACAGTGAAGACACATGCAAAGTACTTATTAATTTCATCTGCCATTTCTTTGTCCCCCATTACTACCTTGCCAGCATCATTTTCCAGTGGTCCAATATCAACTCTCACCTCCCTTTTACTCTTTATATACCTGAAAAAACTTCAGGTATCCTGCTTTATATTATTGGCTAGTCTGCCTTCATATTTCATTTTTTTTTTTCCCTTCTTAGATCTTCTTTAGTTGCCTTTTGTTGGATTTTAAAATCTTCCCAATCATCCACCTTCCCACTCACTTTTGCTACCTTATATGCTACCTTACATTGAATCACATTGGATTTACTTTGGCTTTTTTGACACTGATCAACATAAAAAGGCTCTTTCATATCAAAGTGAAAAGAGATCTCTACAAAGTGATCTAAATTAATTACAAATATAAAACACAAAATAATTGATTGCATAAGTATTCACCCCTTCAAGTCTGTATTTAGTAGATGCAACTTTGATAGCAATTACAGCCTTGAGTCTGTGTGAATAGATCTCTATCAGCTTTGCAGATCTGGACACTGCAATTTTTCCCTGTTCTTCTTTATAAAACTGCTCAAGCTCTGTCAGATTGCATTAGGATCATGAATGAACTGCCCTTTTCAAGTCCAGCCACAAATGCTCAATCAGATTGAGGTCTGGACTCTGCCTTGTCTACTCCAGGACATTAACTTTGTTCTTCTTAAGCCATTCCTGTGTAGCTTTGGCTTTATGCTTGGAATCATTGTCTTGCTGGAACAAAAGAACATAAGAAACAGGAGCAGGAGTCGGCCATCTGACCCGTCGAGCCTGCTCCGCCATTCGATAAGATCATGGCTGATATGACCATGGACTCAACTCCACCTATCTGCCTTTCCATAACCCATAATTCTCATACAATGCAAAAATCATTCTATCCTTGTCTTATATATGTTTACTGAGCTAGACTCTACTGGGCAGGGAAAACAAATCTTCTCCCAAGTCATGGTTCTCTTCCAGATTTTCCTCCAGGATTTCCTTGTATTTTGCTGCATTCATTTTACCCTCTGCCTTCCAGGGCCTGCTGCAGTGAAGCATCCCCACAGCATGATGCAGCCAATACCGTGCTTCACAGTAGGGATTGAGTGTTTTTGCTTGAGAGCAGGGTTTGGCTTACGTCAAACATAGCATTTAATCTGATGGCCAAAAAGCTCATGTTTGGTTTAATTGGGCCATAGAACCTCCTTGCAGCTAACTTCAGTCTCCCACATGCTTTTTGGCAAACTGTAGCTGGGATTTCATGTGAGTTTTTTTTCAACAGTGGCCTTCTCTTTTCAACTCTCCCATAAAGCTGCGACTGGTGAACCACCCAGGCAGCAGTCGCTGTATACACAGTCACTCGCATCTCAGCCACTGAAGCTTGTAACTCCTCCAGAGTTGTCATAGGTCTCTTGGTGGCCTCTGGCACTAGTCTCCTTCTTGCACGGTCATTCAGTTTTTGAGGCCAGCCTGCTCCAGGCAGATTTACAGCTGTGCCATATTCTTTCCATTTCTTGATGATTGACATAACTATACTCCAAGGGATATTGAGTGACTTGGAAATTTTCTTGTATCCATCTCCTGACTTGTACTTTTCAATAATCTTTTCATGGAGTTGCTTGGTGTGTTCCTTTGTCTTCATGGTGTAGTTTTTGCCAGGATATTGACTCACCAGCAGTTGGACCTTCCAGATATGGGTGTATTTTTTCTACATCAATTGAAGCACCTTGACTGCACACAGGTCTCCAAAAATAAATCTCTATTTAACTAATTATTTGACATCTAAAAAGAACTGGCTACACCAGTGATAATTTGATGTGTCATATTAAAGGGAGTGAATGCTTATGCAATCAATTACTTGTGTGTTTTATGTTTGTAATTAATTTAGTGCAATTGGTAGAGATCTGTTTTTACTTTGACATGAAAGGAGTCTTTTTCTGTTGATCAGTGTCATAAAAAGCTAATTAAATCCACTGTGATTCAATGTTGTAAAACAATAAAACATGAAACTTCCAAGAGAGAGTGAATATTTTTTATATTTTTTGATATACTACTACTATGTTGACTCAGGTCTAGGGGGCTGGCGTCGGGCAAAAGAGCACTACTGCAGCAAAACAACAAATTTCATGACATATGTTAGTGATATTAAATCTGATTCTAATGCTAAAAGCTGCATCTTGTACGCACGTCAAATACAAGGGAGCATCTGAATAGTTGAGACCCAGTTTGGTAGGGCTGGTACTGTCAGAGTTCAGTGATATCATGCTGCACACATTCTCCTGGTACACGGCCATCATGTCCTTCCCAGTTAGCCAATGACTGCAGTCTTTTGTGCATGCAGTAGTAGAGGTGGTGCCAGACTGAATCCTAACCTCTGGCACTTGTCTGGGTGGAGATTGCATGTTCTCCTTGTGATATGTGAATTTCTTAAGGGTGTCTCCAAAGACACAGTTTCAGAAGTTAATTAACCACTCTAAGTTGCGACTAGTATGAGGCTGACTGGGAGAATTTGGGGAGAATTGACAGGAATGAAGGGAGATCCGGTTACAAGCTATGTTCCCTCTAAGCTGTCTGCGTGTGCGCGCACACACATTTTTTAACCAGCGCACAAAAGAAATTAATGTGTACACAAAAGTTTAGTTGCCTAAAATAATGTAGTAATTAATAGCTTTACTTACTGAAAATAATCTTTTAGCTAAATGTTTCTGTTAACTAGTTAGTCAGTTTTTCAAATACCACAATGTACGTCACTAATTTACGTCACCTCACCTTTCCTGTTGTGGTTTGTACAGCTGCATCATGGTGGACAGTGTTCATATCGTAAAGTTTACAAAGATCTGTCTCAAGTCCTGCAGACAGCTTTCTAAGTTTTTATGGAAAAAGATCAGTCAAATGACCCTGTGGCTAAATATGGTCACAAGAAATTGATAAACATCACATACTAAGTAGCTTTACAGGTTTTAAGTGATGTCTTTGATGAACTGGCTAGACTGTGCAAGATTCTGCAAATGAGTGGTCTGACACCAATTAATTCACTTCATTTTGTGCGAGGCAAAATTAACAATATAAGGAAGCAGTATCTGGGAGACGATGTTTTATGGAGTGACAAAGTTAAAGTTTTGCTAAGCCAACAATGTGAAGAAAACATCACAGTAGATACAAGTTCACTGTTGACTTTTATAAATAGTCTTCGTGTTCATTTAGAGCAAAGGTTTCCTGAAGATGAGGTACAAGAGTGGTCAGCTTTTGATTTCTCCACAATTGCAGATTGTGACTTCACATTTGGCAATGAACAAGTTAATGCTCTATGTCTAAAATATCATGATTTTCTAGCTGAAAATACTGTAATAATTAGACAATTTAATGATCTCAAATTTTCCGTGCAAGAAAAAATTAAATCCAAACAGATTTCAAACTTTGCTCAAATGGTGGCATTTGTAATTCAAAAGGAACGGTTTTGCGACCTTGCACAGCTGATGGACATTAAGGGAAACTTTTTTGCGTCTAGTGCGGACTGTGAGCGAGGTTTTAGCCTAATGAATCAACTCAAAAGCAAGTTGAGAAACCGTATAGGTGAATGTCATTTGGATATGTTAATGAGAATCAAAAGCTATCAATTGGATGGAAGTTCTATTAGTCTAGATAGAGTTTACAAAGAATGGGTAAATGCCAAAGACAAGAGAGAGAAAAAATAACTGAGTGACTTAAATATGTATGTTATTTTGTTGTTATTCTGTGCAGTTTTATGTCAAATTTTTTGAAAACCTACATAAACTGTGCCATGTGTGCATTCAGTGCGCACATACCTTTTTGACAGGTGTTACATACCCCGTAACTGGGTTGCCAAACCAGCAGAAATGGATCACTCAGTTGGAGTCTGGATTACTGGAACTAAGAAAGTTTTATTAAAGAAATAAGCAACACAGTACTCTAATAGTAAGGATATAAATGCAACAGTTCAGCAATGATAAACCCACATGTACACAAAATTAGGATAACAGGATCAATCAAGCTCTATCGTCGTCTAGGGGTAAATGACCAGTTTCAAAGCGATGCAAAGTTCAGTTCAGTTTACAGTAATCACTGCCGTGGCGATGGATGGGGGGGGGGGAAGGAGAGAGAGAGCAAAAACGAATGAATATTCAAACGGCTTCCACACAGACCTTCGATATTCTTTGCAGTCAGTTTTCGGGCGAGCCCTTTGTGATGTCTTCTGAGGTCACCGACTGTGACCCCTCCGTTTCCAAATACGATCCTTCCTCAGCGGTGAACCCGGCACCCAGGCAAGGGCGGACACACACCAGGTTCCCGCCGATCGTATCTTTCCACGCTGTGCGTCTCTGGCTTGGTCCTGCGACCAGCCCTCCAAAGACTCCCACCGACTTGTGGGAGGCGCACCGCATCCAGGGTCTCATTACCTCGTGGTGTCGTGTGTGTCTTGCCTTAGTGTACCTTTCCCTTTTTATCCCCCTGCTGGGGTATCGCCTGTCCATCACTTCAAACAGTTTAGGGTTCAAAGAGGAGCCGGTCTTGACAGCTCTCCCGTCTCTTCATTAACATCTCCAAATGCTACTCCATTGTTTTCCTTATCTCTCTTTCTCCTGAAGACAGGTGGCAGACCAACTGCTGATCCCACTGGTGCCAGCACAGGACAGTTAACATCTTAGCCTATGTGTACTTTCTTCACACAGGAAAAACATTTGCACAACATAAGATTTTTGCATACACTGACTACTAAAAATTAGAGGGAACATTGGTTACAAGGCAAAATAAGTGGGGGAAATGAGATTGCTTTGTGGGCCAGCATACAGTCTTTGGACCAACTGGCCTCCTTTGTAGCAGGAAATTGAGAGATATAGAAAGCAGTCTGACTACCATGCCACCTAATCAATGGAGAGTAGACCACTGAATTTTGCAGTCACAGATTTTAAAAAAAGGTGTTGAAGATCGTTTGATGTGGGAAATGGGGACTCAGCAGTCTTTGGTGGAGAGCAATGGACATGATCAGTGTTAGATCAGCAAACAGAACAAGGGCATTTTAGGATAGTGGAGGTTACAAGGAACTTGAAGTTGTGTTCTTTTTATCACAGCATTACATAAAAACATGGAAGCCTTGCATTTCTATAATTCAATAGTTCAATAGTTCCATTTAATATCAGAGAAATGTATACAATGTACATCCTGAAATTCTTTTTCTTTGCAGACATCCACAAATACAGACGAGTGCCCCAAAGAATGGATGACAGTTAAAATGTTGGAACCCCAAGCACCCCCCTCCCATGTACAAACAGCAGTAAAGCAACGACCCTCCCCCACACCCACCCACTTCCACAAAAAGCACCAGCATCTTCCACTCGCCAAGCATGCAATAGCAAGGACCTCAATAAAAACCATATCTGCAGTACAACAAAAAAACTAATAATTTTCCCACAATTCAACATGCCACAGCTCTCTCTCTCTCTCTCTCCCTAATAAAGTGGTGCCTCCATTTCACAGCGAGGGAGGAGACATAACAAAGCAACTTGCTGATTTACAGTGTTAAAAGCCTGTCGTGCCACTTTTGTTTCCTGAGTTCTGTGACCTGAGAATTGGCAAAAATCTCTCACCCACTGTCATGGTCCCAATTGTTAATTCCCTATCTTGCTCCTAATTTCCTTTGAGCTTGCCACGGTTCCGACTGTTAATTTTGCAATTGCTTCTAATTCGCTTTGATGACGGCACACCTGGTTTCCATCAAGAACTGCAACTTAAGAACCCCGGCATCACTACCACTAGTCACCAGTTTGTTGGTCTATTTCCTGTGAGATAACTACATTTCCTGATGGCTTAGAACCGTTTGTTCTAAGTTTAGCTCCAGTTTCAGGGTTTACCTATGAGACTCCATCTCTCTGAGTCAAGGCTCTGTGTCAAGGCTCCATATCAGGGCTCCGTGTCAAGATCCCTCCTGTTTGCTCTTCAGTGCTTACGCCCGTGTAAGCATCCAAACTCAGTCTCCGTGCCTGTGTCCTGCACTTGGGTTCACCTCAGTCGCTTATTGCAACACCCACCAATGAATGTGGGGGGGGGGGAGGGGGGGAGAGAAAGAGAGAGAGAGAGAGAGAGAGAACAATCTCCAACAGCTGATCCGATGCTCCCGATCTTCTGTTCTCTCCTGTGATGCTTCAGTTGGCTTTCAGTTACCTAATTGTGGGTTCCAGAGCCAATTGTACTTTTTCCACTATATAAAAATGGGACAGAAATGACCAGGTAAACCATGATTGATAATTAAATCAATACAGTAGACACAGTAGAGAATTGCATCTGCTCTTCAAATTTAAGTTTTTGTATGCTTCTCTTAAAGCCTTGGTTTAAAGCTTCACCTCCAATTGTGAAGGACTTCCTTCAGTGTAACACAAATGTGACAGCCCAGTTTCTATGATCCAACCTCCACCTCTGAATCAGTTGTGAGACATCTACTAATTAAGCCATGACGGCAATGAAAGTAATTCAATAGATGAAATTGTATGGGCCACACTGGGATTGTCAAATGTCTGATGTAAGGTCAAGTCTTCTTCCTTTACATAATTACTGTTGCCATTGTAAACAAATGTAAAGTGACCTACCTCAGGAAACACAAGAACTAAATTGCAAACAGATCTGTGAGTGCATGGTGGTTACTGTTCAGCTCTTGTTAGACATACTAATATACATTACTCTTTAGAGTAATCAAAGTCAGGGCATACAACTGAATTCCTGGACTCAGAAGAGTTATTCTGGCCAGTGTTTGACTTTTGAGGCTGGGGTACTTTGAAAGGATAGAAGGTAATTTGTAAACATGCTCTCTCACATCCTGAAAGAATCTTCGAATGAAATCACCATAAAATAATGATAAGGAAAGTTTAGTTTCTGTTGTTATGTTAATCCAGACATGTGCATAACAATTTGAATTTGGTATTGAAAACTGTTTATTTAGTTATCTGCATTGTCAGTGATTAGTAATACAGAGGTTCTGATTGTTTGCATAGAAAACAAGTGAAGTTAGCTTGAGAAAACTTCCATTATTTTGTTTTGTGCTGACCAATTACTTCTTTCAGTGTCCTCCAGCACAGCTGCCAACACTTCTGAACCCAATGTCTGTCTCTGTGCTGTGGCAATTCCTTCTAAAAGACTCAGAAACATTAAGTTGAAGATGTACTGCAGATGCTGGAAATCTACAGTGATACACACGATGTGATGGTGGAGCTCAGCAGGTCAGGCAGCATCTATGGATGGGAATAAACAGTCAACATTTCGGACCAAGACCTTTCTTCCCCCTTCCCTTCCAGTCCTAGTGAAGGGTCTCGGCCTGAAACACCAACTGTTTGTTCCCAAAACGTTTGGTAAATGTGCTAGTTCAGAAATGGTGACATGAGAAAGTACAAACTGGTTTGGGTTTTACTGTGTGATGGAGCTTAGACTCATTAAAATGTTTGATCGTTGGGCTGGTTATTCACTCATTCTGATTCAATTGTACAGAGCAGACAAGAGAAAAAAAAATCCACAAAGGAACTAAGCCAAGAAAGAAGTCCACTCTAGCTCGGTTATAATGGTAACACTGGATCTGATCAGAAATGCAAGTATGATTTTGATGTTCTTCCTCTTGTTCCATAATTGCCATAGATCCTATGATTCAGATTCAAATTAGTTTATTGTCACATACACCGGAAACCAATGAAATTCCTTGCTCACATCTAGTTCACAGTGTAAACAACCTACTTGAAGATAATAAATACAGCAATATTTACAACAATTAGCAAAAAACAGCAGAATGATGTAAAGATAGCTTGGCTTCTTAAAAGCTGGCTTGAAGAGCAGAATGTGGGGTGCCATGGTGCTTCCATGTGAGGCTTCCCTGAAAGCACAGTCAAGTAGGAAAATGAAAAAGAATGTAGATGAGGGAAATCTGAAATCAGAATCAGAATCAGGTTTAATATCACCAGCATATATTGTGAAATTTGTTAACATAGTGGCAGCAGTACAATGCAATACATAATATAAAGAAAATAAATAAATAAATAAATGGGTAAATCATTACAGTAAGTAATGATGATGCAGCGTGCAGTGGCCACTCCAGTGATGAATATCTGTTAAATGTCAAGTAGGGTGCCGTGCATAATTCTGATTTGATGGAGGCAGACGTAAGAGCACGGAGGAACATCTGGTGAAACTTCTGAAATGCCTGTTTCACTGCCGCTGCTACTGTGTGGTCCGAAATCTCCGGAGGGGAAGGCCCCGAATCCTCGGCTTTGCTTGTTGCTTGGCGGCCGGGCCGGGGTCGTAGTGCTTGGCAGAGATGGTGCTCGGGGCTCGGTGTTGGAGGGCTGGTCAGAGGCTCGAAGTTTTTGGATGGACTCAGAGTCAGACTGTGGTCGGATGCTTCCAGGATGCTGCATCGGCAAGCTTACGGCACTGGAGGTTCATGGCAGGGAGAGTATCTCCCTTCTACCGTCTGCGTGAGATGTTGGGGCTATCGGGTCTTTGAGACTATTTTTTACCGTGCCCCTGGTCTGCTCTTTATCAAATTATGGTATCGCTTTGCACTGTTGTAACTATATGTTATAATTATGTGGTTTTGTCAATTTTAGTCTTGGTTTGTCCTGTGTTTCTGTGATATCATTCTGGAGGAACATTGTATCATTTCTTAATGCATGCATTTCTAAATGACAATAAATGAGGACTGAGTGTCCTCATAATCTAAAATAATCTAAAAAAAATCTGAAGTATATATATGTATGAGGGGTGATTGATAAGTTCGTAGTCTAAGGTAGAAGGCGTCAATTTTAGAAAACCTGGCACGTTTATTTTTCCTACATTTACACACTTAGTCCAGTGGTTGTGGAGCATACGGATCCCTTCTTTGTAGAAGTCGGTGGCTTGGACCTCCAGAAAGTGGTCCACAGCAGGGGTGATTGATAAGTTCGTGGCCTAAGTTAGAAGGACATGAGTTATTTAACTTCAAACTTTCTGCATTTTCACTCAGAGTTGAACTGCACGTGCATGTAACAAGAGCTGTATAACTCATCTCCTTCTATCTTAGGCCACGAACGTATCAATCACCCCTGCTGTGGACCACTTCTACAAAGAAGGGATCTGTATGCTCCACGACTGCTGGACTAAGTGTGTACATGTAGGAGGGGACTATGTTGAAAAGTAAATGTGCTAGGTTTTCTAAAATTGACTGCTTCTACCTTTGGCCACAAACTTATCAATCACCCCTCGTAGTTAAATTAAAATAGTGCAGAAACAAATGTAACATGCTGTAAGGTTTCACTGCTAATGTAATGGCCTCTCTGTGATGTTTTACTGCTGATGTAATGGTTTCCCTGTAGCAGCAATGTTTGGGTTATGACTAGAGATAACGGGGGGTTTGGAATGTGCGCCATCCAGTGAGAGGCATGTTGTTTTTAAACGCAAACAACAGGAATTCTGCAGATGCTGGAAATTCAAGCAACACACATCAAAGTTGCTGGTGAACGCAGCAGGCCAGGCAGCATCTGTAGGAAGAGGTGCAGTCGACGTTTCAGGCCGAGACCCTTCGTCAGGACTAACTGAAGGAAGAGTGAGTAAGGGATTTGAAAGTTGGAGGGGGAAGGGGAGATCCAAAATGATAGGAGAAGACAGGAGGGGGAGGGATAGAGCCAAGAGCTGGACAGGTGATAGGCAAAAGGGGATACGAGAGGATCATGGGACAGGAGGTCCGGGAAGAAAGACAAGGTGGGGGGGGGCACCCAGAGGATGGGCAAGAGGTATATTCAGAGGGACAGAGGGAGAAAAAGGAGAGTGAGAGAAAGAATGTGTGCATAAAAATAAGTAACAGATGGGGTACGAGGGGGAGGTGGGGCCTTAGCGGAAGTTAGAGAAGTCAATGTTCATGCCATCAGGTTGGAGGCTACCCAGACAGAATATAAGGTGTTGTTCCTCCAACCTGAGTGTGGCTTCATCTTTACAGTAGAGGAGGCCGTGGATAGACATATCAGAATGGGAATGGGATGTGGAATTAAAATGTGTGGCCACTGGGAGATCCTGCTTTCTCTGGCGGACAGAGCGTAGATGTTCAGCAAAGCGGTCTCCCAGTCTGCATCGGGTCTCGCCAATATATAAAAGGCCACATCGGGAGAACCGGACGCAGTATATCACCCCAGCCGACTCACAGGTGAAGTGTTGCCTCACCTGGAAGGACTGTTTGGGGCCCTGAATGGTGGTAAGGGAGGAAGTGTAAGGGCATGTGTAGCACTTGTTCTGCTTACACGGATAAGTGCCAGGAGGGAGATCAGTGGGGAGGGATGGGAGGGACGAATGGACAAGGGAGTCGCGTAGGGAGCGATCCCTGCGGAAAGCAGAGAGAAGGGGGGAGGGAAAGATGTGCTTAGTGGTGGGATCCCGTTGGAGGTGGCGGAAGTTACGGAGAATAATATGTTGGACCCGGAGGCTGGTGGGGTGGTAGGTGAGGACTAGGGGAAGCCTATTCCTAGTGGGGTGGCGGGAGGATGGAGTGAGAGCAGATGTACGTGAAATGGGGGAGATGCGTTTGAGAGCAGAGTTGATAGTGGAAGAAGGGAAGCCCCTTTCTTTAAAAAAGGAAGACATCTCCCTCATCCTAGAATGATGTCCTAGAGGCATGTTGTTCTTTCTTGTGGGTCAGAGAGAAGAGATTTCGCGGTCTTTTGACAGCGAGAGATGAAGAGAGAGGACGTGAGTGGAGAGAGTTGGTAGACTCCTGGATGGAGTGGACTTGGAGCGAGGGTCCGTGATGCTCAGAAGAGGTCGATCGGGAACGAATGGATGGAAACGTGAGCTCCAACATGCGCATTAGGCTGTTTCATGTGAATGGGCCCTTATTCTTTTTTTTTGTTTCTTTACTAACCTATAGTCAAATTAAGAATTATAAAGCTCAATCATTTAATTGCATATTGTGTACTCTTTGTTATTTTGTGATACTGATTTGTAACAGGGGACACATCATGCAGCATTCGCCCAAACAAGATTTCTCAGGTTTGGCTGGGCCGGTGGCTGTCTTCCCCTAGATTAAGCTGCTAGCCGAACCTGAACATTGAACAAAAATAATATAAAAGCAAAAAAAAGTGAGTTAGTGTCCAAGGGTTCAATGTCCATTTAGGAATCGGATGGCAAAGAGGAAGAAGCTGTTCCTGAATCACTGAGTGTGTGCCTTCAGGCTTCTGTACCTCCTTCCTGATGGTAAAAATGAGAAGAGGGTATGTCCGGTCTGATGGACGTCCTTAATAATGTACTTTACCTTACTGAGGCACCGCTCCTTGAGATGTCTTGGATGCACAGAAGCTAGTACCCAAGATAGAACATAGAACATAGAATAGTACAGCACAGTACAGGCCCTTCGGCCGACAATGTTGTGCCGACCCTCAAACCCTGCCTCCCATATAAGCCCCCACCTTAGATTCCTCCATATACCTGTCTAGTAGTCTCTTAAACTTCACTAGTGCATCTGCCTCCACCACTGACTCAGGCAGTGCATTCCACACACCAACCACTCTCTGAGTAAAAAACCTTCCTCTAATATCCCCCTTGAACTTCCCACCCCTTACCTTAAAGCCATGTCCTCTTGTATTGAGTAGTGGTGCCCTGGGGAAGAGGCGCTGGCTATCCACTCTATCTATTCCTCTTATTATCTTGTACACCCCTATCATGTCTCCTCTCATCCTCCTTCTCTCCAAAGAGTAAAGCCCTAGCTCCCTTAATCTCTGATCATGATGCATACTCTCTAAACCAGGCAGCATCCTGGTAAATCTCCTCTGTACCCTTTCCAGTGCTTCCACATCCTTCCTGTAGTGAGGTGACCAGAACTGGACACAGTACTCCAAGTGTGGCCTAACCAGAGTTTTATAGAGCTGCATCATTACATCGCGACTCTTAAACTCTATCCCTTGACTTATGAAAGCTAACACCCCATAAGATTTTTTAACTACCCTATCCACCTGTGAGGCAACTTTCAGGGATCTGTGGATATGTACCCCGAGATCTCTCTGCTCCTCCACACTACCAAGTATCCTGCCATTTACTTTGTACTCTGCCTTGGAGTTTGTCCTTCCAAAGTGTACCACCTCACACTTCTCCGGGTTAACTCCATCTGCCACTTCTCAGCCCATTTCTGCATCCTATCAATATCTCTCTGCAATCTTTGACAATCTTCTACACTATCTACAACACCACCAACCTTTGTGTCGTCTGCAAACTTGCCAACCCACCCTTTTACCCCCACATCCAGGTCGTTAATAAAAATCATGAAAAATAGAGGTCCCAGAACAGATCCTTGTGGGACACCACTAGTCACAATCCTCCAATCTGAATGTACTTCCTCCACCACCACCCTCAGCCTTCTGCAGGCAAGCCAATTCTGAATCCACCTGGCCAAACTTCCCTGGATCCCATGCCTTCTGACTTTCTGAATAAGCCTACCATGTGGAACCTTGTCAAATGCCTTACTAAAATCCATATAGATCACATCCACTGCACTACCCTCATCTATATGCCTGGTCACCTCCTCAAAGAACTCTATCAGGCTTGTTAGACATGATCTGCCCTTCACAAAGCCATGCTGACTGTCCCTGATCAGACCATGATTCTCTAAATGCCTATAGATCCTATCTCTAAGAATCTTTTCCAACAGCTTTCCCACCACAGATGTAAGGCTCACTGGTCTATAATTACCCAGACTATCCCTACTACCTTTTTTGAACAAGGGAACAACATTCGCCTCCCTCCAATCCTCCGGTACCATGCCCGTGGGCAGCGAGGACATAAAGATCCTAGCCAGAGGCTCAGCAATCTCTTCCCTCGCCTCGTGGAGCAGCCTGGGGAATATTCCGTCAGGCCCTGGGGACTTATCTGTCCTAATGTATTTTAACAACTCCAACACCTCCTCTCCTTTAATATCAACATGCTCCAGAACATCAACCTCACTCATATCGTCCTCACCGTCATCAAGTTCCCTCTCATTGGTGAATACCGAAGAGAATATTCATTGAGGACCTCGCTCACTTCCACAACCTCTAGGCACATCTTCCCACTTTTATTTCTAATCGGTCCTACCTTCACTCCTGTCATCCTTTTTTTCTTCACATAATTGAAGAATGCCTTGGGGTTTTCCTTTACCCTACTCGCCAAGGCCTTCTCATGCTCCCTTCTTGCTCTTCTCAGCCCCTTCTTAAGCTCCTTTCTTGCTTCCCTATATTCCTCAATAGACCCATCTGATCCCTGCTTCCTAAACCTCATGTATGCTGCCTTCTTCCACCTGACTAGATTTTCCACCTCACTTGTCACCCATGGTTCTTTCACCCTACCATTCTTTATCTTCCTCACCGGGACAAATTTATCCCTTACATCCCGCAAGAGGTCTCTAAACATCGACCACATGTCCATAGTACATTTCCCTGCAAAAACATCATCCCAATTCACACCCGCAAGTTCTAGCCTTATAGCCTCATAATTTGCCTTTCCTCAATTAAAAATTTTCCTGTCCTCTTTGATTCTATCCTTTTCCATGATAATTATAAAGACCAGGGAGCGGTGGTCACTGTCCCCCAGATGCTCACCCACTGAGAGATCTGTGACCTGACCCGGTTCACTACCTAGTACTAGATCTAGTATGGCATTCCCCCTGGTCGGCCTGTCCACATACTGTGACAGGAATCCATCCTGGACACACTTAACAAATTCTGCCCCATCTGAACCCTTGGAATTAATCAGGTGCCAATCAATATTAGGGAAGTTAAAGTCACCCATGATAACAACCCTGTTATTTTTGCACCTTTCCAAAATCTGCCTCCCAATCTGCTCCTCTGTATCTCTGCTGCTACCAGGGGGCCTATAGAATACCCCCAGTAGAGTAACTGCTCCCTTCCTGTTCCTGACTTCCACCCATATTGACCCAAAGGAGGATCCTGCTACATTACCCACCCTTTCTGTAGCTGTAATAGTATCCCTGACCAGTAATGCCACCCCTCCTCCCCTTTTTCCACCCTCTCTATCTCTTTCAAAGCACTGAAATCCAGGAATATTGACAATCCATTCCTGCCCTGGTGCCAGCCAAGTCTCTGTAATGGCCACTACATCATAATTCCATGTATGTATCCAAGCTCTCAGTTCATCACCTTTGTTCCTGATGCTTCTTGCATTGAGGTGCACACATTTTAGCCCTTCTATCTTACTGTCTTTACACCAAGATGGAGCTGACTAATTTGACAACTTTCAGTAGCTTCTTTCAATCCTGTGCAGTAGCCTCCCCCCCCCAGCATATCAGACAGTGATGCTGTCTGTCAGAATATTCTCTACGGTGCATCTATAGAAGTTTTCAAGTGTTATAGGTGACAAATCATTTCTCCTCAAGCTCCTACTGAAATATATCCACTGTCTTGCCTTCTTTATATCTGCATCGATATGAAATTTCAATCTGCAGAGATCTTGACACCCAGGAACTTGAAATTGCTCACACTCTCCACATCTGATCCCTCTATAAGGATTGGTTCGTGTTCCCTCGTCTTACCCCTCCTGAAGTCCACAATCATGCTGACCTTGAGTGCAAGATTGTTGCTGTGACACCACTCAACTAACTGGTATATCTCACTCCTCAGATATACCAGTTAAAGCAGGAGATGCTGGAAACACTCAACAGGCCAGGCAGCATATGTGTGAGGGATGGGGGTGGGGGAATAGGTAGAGACAGACTGACAGAGATATTACTTCAGGTTAGAGACTCTCCATCAGAAACGTCAGTTCCGGTGAACGAACTCAGATCTGAAACATTACCTCTGTTTCTCTTTCCACAGGTGCTGTCTGACTTGCTGAGTGCTCCCGGAATTTTCTTTTTTTTTCTTATTGCATTGAGTGTGAAGTCTGTGGTAGAAAAGACCTTGCAAGTGATTATGTGTGAACACAGGCTTTCCTTTTCTGACTCTGGAGTGACTGATCCCTGGAAGATTCTGTAGGGTTGGGGTGAGGTTGGAGAGTGGTTGAAGTTAAAATCTGGATATAAGAGGGATGGTGCAGCAGAACAGACTGGAAGATAGGGTTAATATGTACGTGTGCCCATTCATTGGTGTAGAAATGCTGAGTCATGAAGCCTGTCTCTAGGCTTTAATGACTCTATAACTCCGCTATAAAGTATTGCTTGGACAATGGATTCCTGGCATAATCTACATATTACTATTTAACTATTTATGGTTCTATGACTATTTATTATTTATGGTGCAACTGTAACAAAAACCAATTTCCCCCAGGATCAATAAAGTATAACTATGACTATGACTATGACTATGGATCAGAGCCAGTAATGCAATCATCACCAAGTGTCAAGGTCGGTGGGGATGGTGCACTCATTATCAGGAGGCTGTGAGAGCTGTAACAACCTTTGATATAATAATACAGAGAGGGCCAGAGACATGTTCACTGCCTGTAGCTCCGTACATTTCTTTTTTCACCTCCTCACTCCCCCTTGCTGCTTAACTGCTGGTACGCCAGCAGTGTTGTTGTTTCGTAACCTTGTTACATAACTGCTAATGGCTCGCACTCCTTCCCCTTTCATTAAACTTCCACTAACACGTGCTGAAGTGGACTCTTCAAAGCAAAGACAAGTTCAGGAGATTATTCTGTGTGCTGATAGCGTTTGTTACCCACTCACAAAATAGTCGGATCTGCCTAAATGAGGGTGCATGTCTTTCTCCTTTCATTGTCCAATGAAGACATTCTCAGATGGGAGTAACAGACCTTGGAGAAGCTGGCCAGCTTCAGAAGGTGGATTAGGTTCTGCTGCCATCTCATAAACTGAAGGAAACTCTTCCCCATCTCCGCTTCGATTTGAGCAAATATCTGCAGACTGTATTGGAACGTATAAAGGTGGAAGGTTGTCTACGAGAATGTGAACATGTGAACACTTGTACTTTTCGGGTCAAAGGTTACCTGTACTTAATGACCTTTCCTGAAATTAACAGGCACTTTTGAAACTTGAACTTCCGGACAGAACATCTGGAAGACCTGGTTAACCTATCATGAGCTCTCAATTTCCTTGATTTCTGCGGTGGTTATTATAATGTTAGATCAGGCCTAGGCAAGGCCACAAAGTAACATTGATGTTTTAAGAATAACTTGGCAGATGTCCTTTTAGCCACTTAGCGAGAAATGATCTGGTGACAGAGCTGGACCAAATTTTGGGAGGGAGGAAAGGACCACAAATGCAGTCAGGTCTAGGCCTCCTGAGGTTAGCAACTGCATCATTAGTTGCAGGATGATAAGGTGGGGAAAAATACAGTGTCTGCATTTTTTCAGGCAGAACCCAATGTGCAACAAACTGAGGACAATTGTCTGGCACAAGCTGTCTTGGAGATCCATAAGGTGCAAGGAGTTACATTAAGATTATCATCCTGTCAGCTATGATTAGTTGTGTGGGAAACTTTTCTGATCAATTCAAGGCAATTCAAAGAGTCCTTAGGGTATCCGCAAGTGAATAGTGGGATGGGCTGAGAGCAATCACTAAGAAACCACTCCACAGCCACATCTGGTTGATAATGGACAACTTAAACTACAGCTGAATCAGGCCACAACTTGTCAATGATTTTGTATGCTCAGGGGAATTTTGCACATGTCAGGGGCTGCTTTGCAGCTTCTGATGAGTTTTGTTGGAACAATAATGTTGAATCCGTATCAGGGAAGCCATAAGTAACATGAAATGCAATTGGCTCATTTTCATGTACGTTTGCTGAAGAGTTGTGCCTCCACCGCTGCAGAATCCTAACCCTTAACGTTAATCAGCCTAAATCAGAGAGTCACACATCAATAACTGTTCTGCTGTGAATACTTTAGGGAATTTATAAGTAAAATTGTTTTATACAGGATCAGTAGAGTCTCCTTTATTTCATGCACCTTTGTTTCACTGAGGGGGCTTTATCACTGAGACTTTGTTGCTCTAAGCAAAGTAACAAAGGGATCAATTATAAATTTAATCACATTTTGCAGTAAACAGTAAGTAGATAAAGTAATTTTGCTTTGAATCTCAGATTCAAGGACGCTTAGATTGAACGTACAGCTATCTTTTACCTTGATTGAGGTTCTTGTCTCATTATTAGTTATTTAGTTCTATTAGGCCCAAATACCTTATGAAAATGTTTTTACTGTGATCAGATTGGAACATATGGCTTCAGTTGTTCTGAAATTTTGAATAATAAATATTGTGTAAGAAAGAAACTTTTGCATCATTGTGATCACAGTAAAATCAACACGAGGACAATGAATGTGTGAATGGAATGAGAGTATAATGCTTCTCCTCTAGGTACAACGTAGTACTGCTGTCAGGGCTGGAACAGAATAAAATCTGCATAGTTTGGACAATGGAAGATAGCTGTGACTGTTGGAGATCAGTCGTTTTATACCCAGTGCATCATTACAGGAGTTCCTCCGAGCAATGCCCTAGGCTCAACCATTTTAGTTGTTTCTTCAATTACTTTCTTTCCATTGAGTGAGTGAGTGAGACCTCCGTTGGTCAGTCGACCATGGATATTGTGTCTTAGCTGTCTGGATACACAGGCCTGGGCAGGTCAATATGGAGAGCAAGCTGTTGCCCATGTAGCAGGCTTCCTCTCTCCAGGCATCTGATGAACCCAAAGTACCAGCAGAGACTGATGCAACTGGGCACCAGCTGCATCGCAGGATTTGCCTGTCAGTGTTGAACTAAGTGTAGAAATGCCTTAGGGACAGCAGGTCAGGATTTTTCCCTTAGGGTTTACTCCCAAAGCCCTCTCCAAGAGTGGGCATAGCTGTAAGGCAGCAGAGGATTGAGACCAAGAGTTTTCCTTCTCCTAGATGAGCTGTCAACCATGACTGGAGAGCCCCATCCTCCCGAAGCAACTGGTTTTTAGGGTGCCAGTAAGCCCACCTTTGCTGCTTCTCCTGTCAGTAGAAGTGGTTCCACTGAGCTTAGTAGCTAAGCCACATGTGAAGGCCGAGAACTAGACTTGGTTGTCAGAGACCATTTGAGGCATACACCATTGGGAGCATTTAATAGGTAGTAGGAGCTTGTCCCCACTACCACCCCTGGCGACAACAACCTTCAGGAACCTTTCTTTCCATTATAAGGCCCGAAATCAAGACGTCAACTGATTTTTGTAGAATGTTCAATTCTATTTGCAGCTCATCATCAAATGAAGCCGTTCACATCTGCATGTAGGACGAACTCAACAACATTCATGCATACTTGACTTTCAAACTGCTCTTCATAAATAGAATTATCTTGGCATTGTAAGCAACAGTGAATTAATGGCACTTCTTTACTACAATAATGAATCTGACCATAAAAAAACGTTAATTTGTAGTGTGGCTTCTCCTTTTCCGCTGGTGGAAAAGACGCAGAAGGGTTTCTGCCATCCAGCAGTTTACAGTAAATTCTCACAGAAAACAAAACGAAGGAAAAAGATGAAAATTTATGAACATTTTTAAGTGTGATAAAAAATGGAACATGCCAGTATCATTAAAGAAGAAATTTTATATGTAAGTATTTTTATATTTTAAGTTCCAGTCAGAAATAAATTTTGTCCTTGATTAGTTGGGTTTAAATGCCCTGTCTTGCAGATGATGCACATTGGACTGCTTTCTTAACATTTGGTTCCGTTGAATTACGTTGAAATAAATTTTGTAAATGAGATATAATAAATTGACTATTTAGCAATTCTGAACACTCATTATGCTTTAAATATTCATGCGAGGGTGGCACAGTATAAGTTAGCTGTTTAGGCCCAGTAATCCATTCAACAATGAATCACATTCAACAAAGTGTACTGTTTTCAGGGAAGTTTAGAAGTTGTTGGTTCAGGCAATTTCTCTGCACTCTGTATAACTTCATTGTCATTCAGTCAGCTTATCTATATATCCTTTTGAAGACTCTTTACATTCTGTGGTCTCCTCAGCCAAATCGCTGATAAGCTGTTAAAGTGTCCAAGCACCATCCCAGCAGACCTAGGAAAAACTCTTTCTTTCCAACTCTAATGATTCTGTTTGTTAACCAATTCTCAACCCATGTCAGTATATTACGCTCAATTACATGCACTCTAAAATTATTGACCAACCTCTTATGTTGACCTTAGTGAGAATATTCTGAAAATCTAAGTACACTAATCCATGGTTTCCCCTTATCTATTCTTCCAGCTACATCTTGAAAGAGCTCTGTTAGGTTAGTCAAGTGTGATTGTCTTTCCATAAATCCATGCTCAATCACATTATTTTTCTGAATGCCTTGATGTCACTTCCTTTCTTATAAATTTCAGTGCTTCCCTTAGGGATGATATCAGGCTAACTGACGAGTGGTTTCCTGTGTTTCCCTCTCTTTTTCTTGAATTGTGGAGTCATGTTACTCCCCTGCAAGATCTATAGAACTTTGAAACAAGATAACCAGATTAGTCAATATCTCGAAACACTTGGATAAAAATCATCTAATGTTTTCTATTAGATGGGTATTATCCTGGGCCATTCAATTCAAGTGTATTCATCTATTGTTCATTTAAAGTACATGTTTGACTGACTGTTCTATTCATCAGATATAATGGAGAAGAAATTTAAGCTAAATATGATAAAATATCTCAAGGCATCCTCAACTGAAATTCGGTCCCATTCAAGTCAACGTTGCTGGAACTAGAGCACAACATGCATCAGTGCATTTTTACCCTAATGTTTTTTTTAAGTGAGTTTTGCCTCAGCCTGTCTTCAAAGGGTTTTGAAAATTTATCCTGGTTTGTTTTGGGTCAATAATCAGTCTGAAGCCAAGAGTAATGGATGTAAGGCAGGAACTCTGTGGTAGGTTAGATGTAAAACTTTTTACAAGCTCATAGAGGATAATGTTTCAGTTCCTGTTTAGAAGTCAGTGACAGAATAGAAATTATTCTGTTGAGGTTACAAGCAGATCACCCATGCTATTACTGACTGGCTGAACATACTTGGCGAATGAATCTAATGCAAATGAATATGTGTATGTGTACGCTTATATATTTGTTATTTTATTATTATAGTTGGGAGAGGAAAATGTTCAGTTTCCACGTTCTTAGTATAGTTCTGTTTCATTTAATATTTATTAAATCCTGTATAATTTATCATTTAAGTCAGAACCAAAAATTCATGTTTCAGCACAAACAGTGTGGCATGGGTGGAGGAATATTTGATGAGCAGAGGGGTTTAGAGAGGAAAGAATGGGAACAAAGCCAAGAGATCATTAGTGTCTGTTATTAAAGTAAACTTCAGCAAATAATGGCTGAGGTCAGGACAAAGGGACAAATGATGGTAACAAATCAGCATAGAGGAGGGAGATTGAAAATCTAGCTGAATGGTGCCACAACACCAATATCTCAATCAATGCCAGCAAAACCAAAGATGATTGACTACAGGAGGTGGAAACCAGATGTCCATGAGCCAGTCCTCATCAGGGAATCAGTACAGGAGAACTTTAGATTCCTCCACATTATCATTTCGGAGGATCTGTTCTGGGTCCAGCATGTAAGTGCCATTACAACAGAGGTATGACAAAACCTCTGCTTTCCCAGAAGTTTGCAAAGATTCAGCATGTCATCTAAAGTTTTGACAAACTTCTATAGATGCCCTATGGAGAGCATACTGACTGGTGTATCACAGCCTAGTGTGGAAACACCAATGCCCTTGAACAGAAAAGCCTACAAAAAGTAGTGGATACAGCTCAGTCCATCACAGGTAAAGCCCTTCCTGCCATTGAGGGGAGGGAGGGAGCGAGAGAGGGAGGGAGGGAGAGAGAGAGAGTAATGAGAATGAATTACAGGGATACAAGGAAATAGAAGAAGGGAATGAGACTCTTGGGATTGTTCTGCTGGAAACCAGCATGAACTTAAATGGACCAAATGACCCCCTTTTGCATTATAAGTAGGTCATTGGGCTAACTTCTCAACCAATAAAATTAGGTGTCAAATTCAGTTGAAGTTGACCATTGTAGTGTCCACTCATTTTTGCCAGCTCCAGTTATCCAAATGGTTTTCAGTATCTCACATATAAACTCTAATGGTTTCATATTGTTATAAAAATTTCAATAATGATTAGCAAAGAAAACTCTTTAAAAGCAATAAATCTTTTAAATATCTCTGGATTTTTCTCCTGACGTGCAACAGAAAATAGGAGGTTTAAATATGTTGCATCAGTTATGTTTACACAAAGATATTGAAGCCACTTTTCTGGCTTTCCCACAACTGTGATCATTGCTTCATGAGTTTCTTTCAACTGGAGCAGACAGAGTTAACTGTGGGCTTCAGGAAGATGCAGACTGAACACTCCCCACTGCACATCAACGGCTTCTCCATGGACAGAGCCAGGAGCACCAAGTTTCTGAGTGTGCACATGACTGACGATCTCACCTCGTCCCTCAATAGCATCTTATTATGACTTGTAACTCCAAAACATAAAAACTAACTGAAAGGAAAATGAGGGAGCCAGGAAAGCGAGTCTAATTTCATTTTTACTTTAAGCAGGATGCCTACATATGGGGTGGTGGCTCGATTATATATGCATGTACTTTTACATATAGCTCATAATGAATTACTTAAACAACAGTGTTTAATTAAACAAATAATTACAATATTACTCAAATATTAAATACACGATACTCCCTGTTTAGCTATGAAATGCATCTCAACTTACACACACACACACACACACACTCTCACATACTCCGAGTACAGTGTCTGACGACATCATTTCCTTTACTTTTGGAAAGCCACCTGACATTACTATGTATCAAGTTGTTCATGAGTTCAAGGGGTGGAGAACAATAGCTGGTTTTGGCAGGAACCAGTTGTAGCAATTGAAAAATTCTATGAAGGACCACAACTGTAACACATCCTTTGGCCTTAGGGTATCTGCCACTGCTTGAATATCCTAAGCACACTTGTGTAATATTCATTCATTGATAGTGTGACCACAGTAAGTGATTCTTGGTTTAAAGAATTCACACTCGTTGCATTGTGCTCTGAGCCCATAATCTTCTAATCCTTTTAACACTGTCTTGAGATTTTGGAGATGTTTCTTGCCATCTTTACCAGTAACAATGATGTCATCCAGGTAACACTGAGCGCCTGAGCAGCTGAGTAGCACCTGGTCCACAGATTTTTTGCCAAAGTACAGGTGCAGATGCTACTCCAAAAATAAGCCTGTTAAAGCGATAAAGCCCTTTGAGAGTGTTTATGGTGAGAAACACTTTGGACTCTTCTCCCATCACCATCTGGAGGTGGGCCTCAGCTAAGTCCACTTTGCTGAAGTGTTTCCCTCCAGAAAAATTTGCAAAAATATCCTCTATCCTGACCTGAGGGTATTGATCTACTTTCAGTACTGGGTTAATGGCCATCTTAAAATCACCACCAATCCTGACAGACCCATTCTTCTTGGCTATTGTGACGATTAGCATTGCCTATGAGCTCCACTCAAATTTTGAAAGGATTCCTTCAGAACCATGTGATCTATTTCACTGGCTACTTGATTGCAGATGGTATAAGGAACCAGACGGGCTTTGTAAAATTGGATGTGGCATTTTCATTTAACACTAATTTTTACCCTGATATGTTTGAGTTTTCCAATACCTTCCTTGAACACCTCAGTGGCATCATCTAGTAACTTTCTTAATTCACTTTCAGTTGACTCTATTGCAGGCGATATGGCACACAAGTGGTAGATGGATCTTCAATTAAGTTGTAGTTGTCTCAGTCAATTAGATCCCCACATTGCTGGTCTTCCTGTTTTTATCACATACAAACCCAAAGTGGCTTGTTGGTTGTTATACTTCACTTTTAAAAATGTCATTCATACATTTTCTCCAGTATAAGTTCTTAGCCAGGTATCTGCAGGCTTCAGTTTGGTATTCTTGATATGCTGTACAAATGCATTTTGTGGATTGACTGAAACAGCTGAGCCAGCATCCAATTCCATTTTTATTAATTGCCATTCACTTCTGTGTAAGTCATATTGCTTGTCCCCTGTTAGTTTTCACACTGTAAATCTCAGTGCTACACATTCCTTTGTCACTCCCATCATTATCAGATTTTTTCATCAGCAGCATGCAGATTATTGCTTTTTTTGAATCTGCAACTTGACTTTTTAGCTTTTCCTTTTCCATGTGCAGTCCATTTATTTTTGTCTGCCCAACAAGCTCCTTGTACAGTATATGTCCTTCTGTGCTGTATTTTCTGCAAGTTTCACCTTCAAACCTGCATTGGTCTGGCGCACGTGAGCCCATGCCACAATGGTAACACAATTTGTTTGGCCAGGCCAGTTTCTTTTTAAACATTGCAATTTTGTTCACGCTCCCTCCCGTTCTTGACTGCAACTCAGTTGTGTCTTTGTCTGCGGTTTCCATTGACACAGCTATTTCAACTGTTCCTTTAAATGTTAGTTGTTCTTCAGTTAGGAGCCATTTTTGAATGCTTTCTTGTAATATTCCACCAACTAAATGATCTCTCAGTTCATTATTAAGTCCACTACTGAACTGACAATGCTCAGACAATATATTCAATTCAAACACATACGCTGAAATGGACCCCACTTCCTTTTAATTCCACTTATGAAACCTAAAGCGTTCCGTAATCAACAGTGGTTTTCGTTCTAAATGTTCTTGCATTACAGTCACAATATCAGCAAAGCTTATTTTGGCTGGTTTGGTTGGAGCAATTAAACTTCTAAGCAAACTGTATGCCTTTAAATCCAATGCACTCAGCAAAATTGGCACCTGCTTCTTATTGGCTACTCCATTTATATTAAAATACTGCTCAATTCAACTCTGTATACAATATCCAGTTATCTGTTGTGTAATCAAATGCTTCAATCTTTCTGATGTAGCCAGCCATTTCTGCTCTTTTTCACTTGGTTCTCACTCTTTATGAACCCATAAATTCTTCCCTTTTCTGCCATTTAAAAGTATCTCAATCATGTCTTCCCTTCCAAAGAACATGTGCTGCATTGCTTTTTTTAAAACATGAATGCCTCTCTGCACTTTTTAAAAACTCGAACGTCTCACTGCGCTTCAATAGGTAGGTAGCCATATTGGGTTTGTTGAACATTTCCTTTTCACCACTGTTATACCTTGGAACTCCAAAACATAGAAAAAACTAATTGAAAGGTAAACAAGGGAGTTGGAAGTGAGAGTCTAACTTTGTTTTTACTTTTAGCGAGACGTGTATGTATGTCGTGGTGACGTGGTGATGTATACTCTGCAGGTACTTTTACATATAACCTGTAATTAATTATTTAAACAATGAAGAATGCCTATCAAAACAATATGTTTAAAATATTACTCAAATATTACTGGAATATTAAATACGCAACACATCTCTTTAGGCAAGAGAGCACAGCAATGCCTCCACTTCCCGAGGAGACTGATGCAGACGGGACTCCCCCCACCCCCCATTCTCACCACATTCTACCAGAGCACCATCGCGAGCCTCCTGACCAGCTGCATCACTGTCAGGTATGGGAATTGCAATGTATCAGATTGTAAGACCCTGCGACAGGGAGTGAGGACTGCTGAAAACGTCACTGGGATCTCTCTCCCTCCCCATTTAGGACATTTATCAGAAGCACTGCATACGCTGTGTCTCCAGCATTGTCAAAGTCCCCTTCTGTCCTTCCCACAAGCTCTTTGACATCCTGCCATCAGGAAGAAGCTACTGCAGGATAAGAACCAGAATTAGGTAACATTTTCTTCCCCCAGGCTGCCTGACTTCTGAACTCCCTGTTTCCACCCAGCATACATGTACACCTTGTCTGAATGCCCTGTTATGCCAACAACCCCTCCACTCCCCAGCTCACTGACTCACTCTTCCTGCACTGGTCTCTTTTCATCTTTTATTGCTGCTGTTCCACATATTTATATTTATACGACTGTAATAGTGCCAGTGACATTATACTGTCTTACATAAAGTTGTACAAGGCATTGGTGAGGCCAAATTTGGAGTATTGTGTACAGTTTTGGTCACCGAATTATAGGAAAGATGTCAGCAAAATAGAGAGAGTACAGAGAAGATTTACTGGAATGTTACCTGGGTTTCATCACCTAAGTTACAGAGAAAGGTTGAACAAGTTGGGTCTTTATTCTTTGGAATGTAGAAGGTTGAGGGGGGACTTGATAGAGGTATTTAAAATTATGAGGGGGATAGATAGAGTTGACATGGATAGGCTTTTTCCATTGAGAGTAGGGGAGATTCAAACAAGAGGACATGAGAGTTAAAGGACAAAAGCTTAGGGGTAACATGAGGGGGAACTTCTTTACTCAGAGAGTGGTGGCTGTGTGGAACGAGCTTCCAGCAGAAGTGGTTGAGGCAGGTTCGATGTTGTTGTTTAAAGTTAAATTGGACAGCTATACGGACAGGAAAGGAATGGAGGGTTATGGGCTGAGTGCAGGTCTGTGGGACTAGGTGAGAGTAAGAGTTCAGCATGGACTAGAAGGGCCGAGATGGCCTGTTTCCGTGCTGTAATTGTTATATGGTTATATGGTTATGTAAAGATGCACCTCACACTTTATGTCAACCTGCCAATCTTCAGGCCACGTCAGTCAGGGACTGCTCTGATATTACTTTGTGACTGTACGTGCAGAATCGTAACTATATGTGTTGTGCGAGACTGTATGTACTGTGTTTTGCTCATTGGTCCCAGAGAAGCGATGTTTTGTTTAGCTGTGTATGTGTGTGTGCCTGAATGACAATCAACTTGAACTTGAACTCAATAAATTTATCCTTCCTGTTCATTATAATGATTCCAGTGTGTGGCCTCTGTTGTCACACGATTGATTGGCTTAAGGTGCCCACGATGGCCAGGTTAGTTAGTGTCGGGCACCAGCTATAGCTTGCTGCACTACTAATGCCCAGCTGCATGTATTAAATTGCAGTTAGCACCGTGCAACTTTTTGCCATCAGAGGAGATATTCTGTAATGGCAAGGAGCAGGGTCCACAGTGTTCCAGCACTGCACTTTGGGCAGGGGGTAGAGGGAAAGAGAAGTGCCTTGTTTCTCCAGGAGGAGAGGAAGCTCTCCAGACACGTACACTGAATGCAATTAGAGGAGCTAGCTGTGGTGATCCCAGTCTCCTGAAAATCAAGACCCAGGAATCAATACTTTGAGAAGTTCAATAACCTCACAGACATGATCAAGGTCAGAGAATGCATCTTCAGTTGTCAAATCTCATAAACTGCATCATCAGCCTCAGTGAGATGAAAGAAAAATCAGGAGGTGGAGGTGGGAGTTGGTGTTTGATTGCAAGGAGAGGATATATTGAAAAACCATATCACATCAGAATGTCATTGTAATCTCAAATACCATTTGGATGAGATCATGTGACTTTTTGGTGCTGGAGGCCTTTAGGTAGGCAGGAGGTTTTATGCAAAAAAAAAATCTTTGCAGCTTCCAGTGTGTATTGACATTGCAAAAATAGTGGGACAGTAATGCTGACAGTGGAACGGCTGCCTCACGGCATCTGTGACCTAGGTTCAGTTGCGATCTCAGGCACTGCCTGCACTGAGCTGACGTGTTCTCCCTGTGTCCGTGTGGGTTTCCTCTGGGTGCTTCACTTTCTGCCCAGGCCCTGAAGATGTAGAGGTTGGTATCTTAACTGGGCAGTATAATTTGCCTCCTGGGCCTGAGGATTGGGGGGCAGGCAGAAGGAGATAGAGCTGATGGCAATGTGGAGAGAATAAGAAAAGGGGGATAAATGTAGGATGAGTGTAAGAGAGTGGTTGATGGTTGGCATGGTCTTGGTGGGCCAAAGGGCCTGTTTCTGTACTGTTTCTCTTGACGTTCTGTTTCTGTGGTGAGCAGTGTAATTCATGCCACAAGTATGCATATATGTATTGATTTCCACATTGGAACCAGCTTGGCACTAGCAGATCCTATATTGTTAGTGGCATTGAGTGAAATTTATATAACCTCACTGCTTCTGTATCAGAGACATTTCAAGACAAAAATACTGGGCCTTTGTTAACTGAGTACCACTCCTAATCATAGTATTTGTTTTGCTTTATTTCAGATATTTTCCACCAAGATTGTTTTTCTTTGAAACAAATCATCTGTGATTATATACCTTAATTCCGATAGAAGCTGAAGGGAGTTCTTTAACACCCAAATCCAATGGAATAACTTGTATAAGGAACTTTCCCTTCCCAAAGCTGCAGGAGAGATGATATCATGTGTGGACCTGGGCACCATCACGTTCCATTTGATAGGCTCTTCACAGAAGCTAATCTTGGAAAATCTTCATGGGAAAGCTGAGGTGGAAACTATTCCAACTTTTTGCTTAGCTGGAACATTATTCACATCAGAGGTGCCAAAATGTTTCCTTTGATTTATTTTCTTTTCAGGAGATGTTGGTTTAGTTCGAGAATACATATCCTTAAGCAACCACTTGTTGGAATGGAGTGTCAAATTGAAATTTTTCTCGTACTTTAATCTTTCTTGTGTTTATTTGTATTTTTATACAGTATAATCTTCTATGTAATTGTGTGTGATTGTTCAGTAAATTTTCCAGTCATTGTATAGAGCAGATTCTGTATTTTTTTCCAGAAGTTTCTTAGTTTTTATGTAGCAGGTGTAACAACACCTAAATCTGGCTATTTCGTAGATTAATTGTAATCACTAGAATGTCCCGTTGACTTTCAAGTCTGAACTAGTTTTTGTATATGACACCATGAATGATTTCTTTGATTTCTCTCTTTACTTCTTTCTTTGTTCTTATTACATTTAATAAATGGCCACAATGAACAAGTTTTATGCCCCATTCTTGACCACCAAGGAATCACCAGATCCAACACACTGAACTGAATTATAAAGGGTAATTGATCATGAGTAGTAATTGCGTCTTATTAGGCCTCACAGGTAACACTGGACAGCAAATATTTTGCTTCCTGCATACTTTTGGGTGTATCTTGTGGATTTTGGGCTGCTGATCATGAATATCACCATGCAATCTCCCTACCACACACCTTTTTTTGAAATCATTGATATTTGTTATTTCAATTCATAATTCAAGTCAAAATAACTGATGCCAAGATTGAGGAAGGCATTTTTATTGGTCTACAAATCAAACAAGTCATCAATGACAGGCAATTCTAGTGGGGTCAGAGAAAATTGCATGGAAGGCATTCAAAGATGTTGTTGAAAATTTTCTTGGCAACTACAGAGCACCAAGCTGCATGCAGCTAGTTGACCACATGCTTCAAGCATACAAAACCATGAAGTGTAACATGTCTCTAAAGATTCATTTTCTGAATTTCCATTTAGACTCCTTCCTTGCAAATCTTGGCGCTGTCAGTGACGAGCATGGAGAAAGGTTTCACCAGGACATTGCGGTCATGGAAAAGTGGTGTCAGGGTAACTAGAATCCATCAATGCTGGATGATTATTATTGGGCACTTAACGGAGAAGCCTCAGACACAGAGTACAAACAAAAATCATCAACTAAATATCTTTAGCTTAATTGAACTATTGCAAAACATCAGCACCATTATGCAATTAAATGTATTATACTGAATAAAAGTTAATTTCTGGTTTCTTCAAATTCCTACCTGATACATGTAGTCTGACATTATATTTGTATTCAGGTTCAAGTGGTCTATTATAAATGAAAAAAAATTCTGAGGAAGCACCAGTTTTGAAAAAAAAATGGTGTGTCCAGTGTAATGTATCTTGCATCAAGTACATTTGTCTAAAACCATGTGACTGTCAAGGACCAATATAAATTGCAGTGCAATGCCTAATTGACGCTTCTCCTGTAAAAATGATACAAGTACTTCAGCAAGGGGAAGTTGGGAGAGCACACATCACACTAATTCTCATTGAGGGGTTATTGGTGGAAAGGGAGAGAAGCTTTAAGTTCCTGGATGTTAACATCTCAGAGGACCTATCCTGTGGCCAACACACTGATGCAATTCTGTAGAAGGCACACTAGTGGCTAAACGTCATTGAGAGTTTGAGGAGATTTGGTTTGTCATCAAAGACTCCAGCAAATTTTGTACAGATGTACGGTGCAGAACATTCTAAGGTAACATCACCTCCTGTTCTGAAGGATCCATTATGCAGGATCAAAATGGGCTGGAAAGGATTGTAGATTCAGCCAGCTCCATCACAGGTAAAATCTTCCCCATGATCAAGGACAGCTTCCAAAGGCGGTGACTCAAGAAGTAACATCTATCATTAAGGATCTTCACCATCTGGGACATGCCTGCTTCTCATTACTGCCACTGGGGAGGAAGTGCATGAGCTTTTAGACACACACTCAACGTTTTAGAAACAGATTCTTCCCATCCACGATCAGATTTCTGAATGGTCCATGAATCCATAATTACTACCTTGTTATACCTACTTCACATTATTTATTTAGTTTTTGTAGCTTATAGTAATTTTTATGATTTGCACTGTATGACATATATCAGTGATAATAAGCTTGATTCTGATTCAGATATGGAACAGGTCATCTATCTGCTCTTCAGTTAAATTAATGGTGCTGGCACAACCCTTTAAGGACTTTTTCAGAGGTAGTCTGGAATACAGTTTTTTTTCTGTGAATTATGTTGCTCAGGCTGCTGCTTTAAGTGTGATGCTCCAGGTTACAAGAACCCAGCAAAAAATGCTACTCTTTCTCTTTAGTTTGCTTTGTAGTTTGAGCAGCATAACATTTCACAAATGCATTGGAAATGTTTAGTAAATCAAGGGAGGCAAATTTCAGAAGCAGAATACAACATGGAGATGAAATCTCCTTCTGCACTTTTAGTGACTGCTCCCATGCTTTTCACATACATTTTTGAGACTTATTTATTTTGAGGTTTATACCCAAAAAGGGACTATTTATTTTGAGTTGCTAGGGACCTGCAATCCCAATAGCTACTGAATTTTATATCCAGTCATCCAGGAACAGGCTATAACTCATTCAAGGTTTCATTTCTTCTGATTGCAGCAAAGTATTACTTGGGGGAAATAAAAATCATACTGTTCAAAGCCCTCCATGCATTTGACCTGTGCTGGTGAGCTGGTGGTTCAGGGATACAAAAGAATTCTTCTAAGTACATAATTCAATATATTTTCAGTCCCTTGCAGAGTCAAATCTTTAAAAAAATGTCATTTGGATTTTTTTTCATGCGGTGAATGAGATAACTAATTTATATAACAAAGGCAATGTGAATCAGTGAAGAATTTAATGTGGTTTAAAATTTCTCTTTGTAAACCAGTGAATGAGATTAAAAGTTCATTCCTATTAAATATATCATGGGACAACGCTGCAACTCCAATCTGACACAGTTTCGAGCAACATTCTTCCAGGAAAAAGGCAAGTCATATTAAAATTTCAGTCAATGGTTCCTCAGACTTGCTCTGTTAATTGATGGGATCACGGCATATCTTTCCAAATGCCTTTTTCCAGCACTAAATCATGAACCCCTGATTTGAATGCATCATGTGACAGATTTGTGACAATCAATCTTAAGTTTTTCTCTCTTTTGGCTAAGTGTCACTGAAGTCACTGGTTGAATTAAGTGCAAGCTTGACAAAGTTAATTAATTCAAAACAGACCTAACCCTTGCACACTGAGAAATTGGGAGCAAGCTGGAACAACTGAGAAATTGCATTCTGCTCCTAATAGGGTGCATTTTTGGACCTTGTATCAAGGAATTTTCCATTTGGAAAAAATGTTTTAAACAGTGTCTGATGGATTTAACCTTGGATATGAGTTTATTATTAAGGATGTAGGGATTTGAATTGCAGAAAACAAAGCTAACTGCTATTACTGTATATAAACCCTTAGTAAGACCACTTCCGGAGTACAGTGCACAATATTGGCCTTTCTTGGCAAAGAATTTATACTTAATATCGAGGAGGTGAAGCAAAGATTCATCAGACTGGTTTCTAGAATGGTGGTTCTGTTGTATGAGGAGAGAATGAATAACTGAGAGATTGAAAAAAATGAGATATGACTTCACTGTAAAGTTCAAAATTCTTAGTGAGGTCAATGTTGTAGGTACAGACAGGATAGGTCTGCTGTCAGAAAGTCTGGCAAGTTCACAAGCTCAAAATGTTGGTAGTCTGAGTAGGGGAGGGGGTTCTTCACTGAGAATGCTGTGAATCTTTCAATTTCTCCACTGTTGGAGTGTTGTGACAAATCTGTCACATGATGCATTCAAATCAGGGGTCCATGATTTTGTGCTGGAAAAAGGCATTTGGGAAGATATGCCGTGATCCCATCAATTAACAGAGCAAGTCTGAGGAATCAAGTGGGTTACTTCTGCTCCTGTTTCTTATGTGTAGGTCAGTGAAATAGGAATAAATTGCCTTTCGATTGTGAAAAAATAATTGATAATCCAATCAATCACCAAACAAGAAAACAACAACTTTTTGAAATACAACACCATGCATGCAATAAAAATTACTGTGAAATGGTAGCACAATAGCTCAACTAATAGAGCCAATACCTTACAGTGCCAGCGACCCAGATACAATGCTAACCTTCAGTGCTGTCTTTGTGGAGTTTGCATGGTCTCCCTCTGGGTTTCCCTGCAAGTTGTGGTTTTCTCCCCGATCCCAAAGCTGTGTGGGTTGATAGGTTTATTGGCCACTGTAAATTGTCCCCAATGTGTGGGTGACTGGCAGCATCGTAATGCAGTTTATGAGAATATGGGAAGAATAACATACGGGGATTAATGTAGTTTAATGTAACTGGGTGGTCAGTGTGGATATGGCTGACCAAGGGACCTGTTTCTGTGGTGTATCTCTCTCTGACTCTAAGGCGCATCAAAATATAGATTCACAGAACAACATGCAGCCAACATATAACAAGAACGAAGTTAAAGAAACCCTTTTCTTATCACCTGCCCTCCCGCTCTTACATGCAGACAAGCTTCCAACCTCCAGACCATGGTTATGGACATGCAGACATTGGGACTGACCACATTAGACACCAGACCACATAAAAGATCTTAGATAAACAAAAAAACTTGATCAAAGAAAGAGCTTTTAAGGAATATCTTAAAGGAGGAAAGTAAGCCAGAAAGATCTAGGGAGGAAATTCCCAAGGCAACAGAGTTATGGCTGCCAATAGTAGAATGAAGGAAGTAATTCCCAGCAAGAGAGCATCACAGAAAACAAGGGACAATTGAATTTGGAGGGGAAAATACTGTAATGTTAATTGCATGATGATGGAATGTGTTGGTTTCCTTTCTTCAGTGGAAATAAGAGAAGATTAGCCTTGGTTATTTGGCAAAAGTGATTGTTAAGCCTATTGTAAATGTAAAACAATCTCATACTTATTTTACAGTGTCAAACAACCAATGTTTTTAAAAATGTTCTACCAGTCATCCAACCACTAATTGCATTATTTTAATATCTATGTGTTGTGTCTGTGCAACTACATTTCAATGAAATAAAAGCATGCCTGCAGGAGATGGTTTTAACTGGTGTACAGTATTTACATTGCAGTGAGAGAGCAGAGTGGAGACAATGCACATGTGTAATCAGCAGTGCTAAGGGGTGGGGGGAGGGGTTACTGCTCTTAAAAAAATAGATACATACATTTCACTGCCTCCCACTTTAGATTAATGCAACATAAAGCTGTACTGTATATGTACAAACACTCAATTTCCCTTTCATAAACCATATTCCAAGCAAACATGCTCTCACAATAACGGTCCATAACTAATTTCATTATACTAAAGATTCAGTCTTTTGGGTGGTGCTCCGTTTCTTTCCAGATAGCGCCTCTGGACCTGTGGAGTAGGATCAGGTTTGGCAGGTGTCTTGTCAAAGACAACGTTCTCGGTTTCCGGTGTCATGTTGTTGTCAGTGACATGATCGTCACTGAGAGGTAAGTCTGGTGGCGGTAATGTGTCTGTCTTGTTGGAAGCAATCGACTCAGTTGTGCATCCAGTATCTAGTCCACATGACATCTCCATGTATGATCTCCAACGTCCACTGTGTACATCAGTGGTCCAGTCCTTGTAGCTATCCTACTGGCTGTCCACTTTTCTTGGTAATTGCACACTAGGACTTCCTGTCCAACCTTGAAGCTTCTTTCTGATTCACTTGGTCACTGGTTGAACTGTTTATTCTGCACCTCCCTCCATGGATCTGGTTTCAGGAGGTCTGTGCAACATCTCAGATTCCTGCTCATGAACAGTATTGCAGGTGTTTGATTGTCATCACATGAACAGAGTTCTGATACAGTAAAAGTAAGTTGTCCACCTTGTGCTGTAGAGAAATGTCCTCCTTATCCATCACTTTAATTGACCTTGATGGTTTGAATAAACCTTTCAGCTAGCCCATTCATTGCTGGGTGGTGAGGAGCTGACTTGAAATGTCTGATGCCATTTTTCTTTAAGAGCAATCTGAATGCTTCTGACATGTATTGTGGTCTGTTGTCACTCACAATTTGTTCTAGTAAGCCGTTTCTGGTGAAGACAGTCCTCAGAGTGAAGACAGTCTTTGCTGAGGTGGTTGACTTCATTGGTATAACTTCCGGCCACTTCAAATGAGCATTCACAGCAATCAGAAACATGGAGTCCATGAGTGGCCCAGCAAAGTCAATATGTATCCTTGCATGGCGATGATACCACTCCCACAGGTGTAACAGTGCCTGTGGGGGTGCAATTTGAATTTTCTGGCATCTCAAACAGCTTTTGACCAAGACTTCAATCTGTTTATCTATTCCCAGCCACCACATGTAGCTCCGGATGAGACTGCTCATCTTGACTGTACCCAAGTGTCCTTCATGCAGATTCTCTAACACTCTGGTGCACAGTTTGGAGGGAACCACAACACGAGATCCACACTTCAGCGTTCTTTGAATACCAACAGTTGGTTTCGTCTCACTGAGAACTCTGGAAACATGAGCTTACTATGAACTGGCCATCCTTGCATGGTAATTGCATAGACTTTTGACAATGTCTGGTCATTCCTTGTTTCCCTTTGTATTTCGGAACTTGTTACTAACAACTGTTCCACCATTGGGGTATGGAACACCTCTTCTGGGTCACAGTATGAAGACTTTTCTTCTTCAGTTGCAAAACTGGAAGATGTGACAAGCCCTCAGCGCTGTGTTGTTTGCTACCTTTGAACTCTATGTCATAAGAGTGAGCTCCTAGGAATAGTGCCCAACATTGTAACTGGGTAGCAGTCATCACTGGAATTCCCTTCCTGAGATGAAAAATGGACACAAGGGGCTGGTGATCTGTTACTAGCATAAACTTCTGTCCACAGAGGTAGTGGTGGAACTTCTCTATTCCCCATACTAGACTAAGGGCCTCTCGAGCAATCTGTGTGTTGTTGCATTCTACGCTCGTCGGTGATCTTGAAGCAAACACAATCGGGTGTTCAGATCCATCTTTTGTAATGTATGACAAAATGGCTGTAACGCCATAAGGGGACACATCGCACCCAGTCTGATGGGCAGGGATGGGTTATAATGGGTGAGCAGTTTATCAGATGATTTTAGTCTCTTTGCTCTCTTGAATGCTTTTTCACATCTTTCTGACCGCTCCCACTTTGCTCCTGTCTGTAACAGTGTATTCAATGGGTGCAGCACCGTAGCAATGTTTAGGAGAAACCAGTGATAGTAGTTTACAAGGCCCAAGTACAAATTGAGTTGTGATCCCTTTTCTGGTTTGGGTGCCCGTAGCACTGCTTCAGTCTTCTCTTGTGACTTATGTAAGCCTTTCTTGTCAATGACATGTCCACAATATGAGATTTCATTCTTGGAAAAACTCATATTTCTCTCTCTTTGTGAGTGGACCATACTCACTCAGCCTGGTAAGCACTTTACCAAGGTTCTGGAGATGTTCTTCATCATTCTTGCCAGTCACGATGATATCATCAAGGTAACATTGTGTTCCTGGGATATCTTGGAGCACTTCGTCCAATTCTCTTTGTCAAATTGGTGGAGTTGATGCAACTCCAAAGATGAGACAATTATACTAGAACAGTTTCTTGTGAGTGTTGATTGTGTAGAACTTCCCACTTGACTCCTCAATCTCAATTTGCAGATAGGCTTGTGACAAGTCAATTCTTGAAAACCTCTCCCCACCTGCCAAAAGTGCAAAAATGTCTTCTATTCCTGGCAGGGAATACCGCACAGTACGCAGCACTGGGTTGATACTCACTTTGAAATCCCCACATATCTTGATCACCGGGACAATGGGCATGGCCCAATCGCTCCACTCAAACTTGAAGAGGATTCCAGACACCGCCAAGCTCTGAAGTTCAGCATCCACTTGAGGATGTGATGCATAAGGCTTTATGGAATCTTGGCGTTGCTGCTTCATTCAGTTCAGTGCCTTTGAGTTTATTGATCCCTTTCTCAAATTCCTTCTCATTAGCATTAAGCAGCTGGGAAGAGCTAGCCCTGTATCGAGCTCCATTTTCAGTATTATACCAGAAACGTCTGTTGAGATCCATATGATTTTGTTATTTGCTTCAGTTATACTATGCAGTTCTAGGCATGACAATTCACCTTTGTCAAACTCTATGTTGTCTGATTCTGTTTCCCATTTGGTCACTTTATGCATTTGCTTAGTTTTGAGTTTGAAACTCTTCACTCGGTTGTGCTTTTTGTCTGCCTTGCACACTCTCTCTATGTGACCTTGTCTGTGACACTTTCTGCAAAGGTTTTCTTTGAACCAATGATCATCTGCACCATGGGAGGATTTGCCATATTGATAATATTTCTGGCCTTTGGCACCATTCTGGGACATTTTGTGCATTTCACATTCTAACCTCCTTTTCTGCAGTTCTGCTGTATCCTTTGCTGCAGTCTCTAACGATATTGCAATGGTCAATGCCCATCCTAAGGTTAGGTCTCTTCCTGACAGTAGCCTCTTTAGAGTGCTTGTAACGTAAGGCGGGAGGAGAAGATAGCAGCGCACCGTGCGCGCAGGTCTCCAGTGAAAATGATATTGTATCCATTAAATAGGGGCCATGGACTATTCTGATTTGATGGAGATAGATGTGAAAGTACAGAGGAACATCTGGAGAAATTTCTGAAATGCAGGTTTGCTGCCGCTGTTACTGGGCGATCGAGAATCTTCTGGAGGGAAGGCCCCAAAATCCCCGGCTTTGCCTGCTGCTGGCGACCGAGATTGAGGTTGAATCGTTCAGACAGAGATGGTGCTTGGTACTTGGTGTCGGACGGCTGATTGGAGGCTCAAAGTTTTCGGACGACTCAGAGTCGGACTGTGGTCGGGCATGGCAGGGAGAGTTTTTCTTCCTTCTCCCGTCTGCGTGAGATGTGGGACATTCGAGAGACTTTGAACTTTTTTACTGTGCCATGGCCTGTTCTTTATCAAATTATGGTATTGTTGCACTGTTGTAACTATATGTTATAGTTATGTGGTTTTGTTAGTTTTTTCAGTCTTGGTCTGTCCTGTGTTTTGTGATATCACACCGGAGGAATATTATATCATTTCTTAATGCATGCATTACCAAATGATAATAAAAGAGCACTGCGTGTCCTCATAATCTAATCTAATCTAATAATCTAACCTTTTCTTTTAGAGCAATGACTCCCCTTAGCACTATGTGTGATCTGTTGTCTACATATGCTCATTGCCCCTCTCTCTTGCTGTCTCACTGCAATGTGAATGCACCAGTTAAAGCCATCTCCCGTGTGCGTGCTTGTATTTGGTTGATATGTAGTTGCACAGGCACATCAAATTGGTGACGAAGATGAGATAATGCACATCTGTAGACAACGGACTATATCAGTGCTAAGGGGAGTCATTGCTCTTAAAGGAATAGATCCATATATTACACTATGGTCATTTGTTGTCACAGCCTCATGTCTCATCACTTATCACTTTATGAGACATAAATATTTCCTTGAAGAATGAAAAAGACAGCAACTCACAGTTCATTGCGCACAGCCTCTCTGGTGAATGATATCTGTAATCTGTCAAGCAGGGGACCGTGCACAATTCTGATTTGATGGAGACAGACGTGAGAGTACGGAGGAACATCTGGAGAAACTTCTGAAATGCCCGCTTCGCTGCCTCTGCTACTGTGTGGTAACCGGAATCTCCGAAGCAGAAGGCCTCGAATCCTCGGCTTTGCTTGTTTCAGTGGCCAGGGCTAGGTCGAAGGCGTCTCGGCAGAGGATGGCGCTCGGGAGGTTGTATCGGAGGGGCTGGTTGGACGCTCGAGGTTTTCGGATGGACGGACTCGGTGTCGGCTGTGGTTGGCTGCTTCCGAGGCATTAGCAGTTGTCGGTGCCTTGGAAGTTTATGGCAGGGAGTTTCTCCCTTTTGCCGCCTGCTATCAGGGACTCAGGAGTCGATCAGGACTTGAGACTTTATTTACCGTGCCCATGGTCTGTTCTTTATCAAATTATGGTATTGTTTTGCACTGCTGTAACTATATGTTATAATTATGTGGTTCTGTCAGTGTTAGTCTTTGGTTTGTCCTGTTTTCTGTGATATCACTCTGGAGGAACATTGTATCATTTCTTAATGTATGTATGCATTTCTAAATGGCAATAAAAGAGGACTGAGTGTTCTCATAATCTAAAATATTTGTCTTTCAGAAAATGTTTAAATTGGAGTAACAGAGCAACAGAGCTTCTTGGTTAAGGAATTGAAGGAGCCTCCAATACTCTGGCAAGTTACAAAACTGGAAAACATGAGCAGGAATTGTGAAGCTTGATTAGCCCCTGTTCATTTAACCTGAGACAGGAAGCACTGATACTTGTGCATCCATCTAATTATCATGGTAAAGTGCCCAGCCAGCAGAAATAGTGCAGTTTATTTCATCAGTGTGGAACCGTGTGTGCAATTTTGTGAGTTACTGATGCCAGTTGATGCTAGGTAATGCTGACTGACTATTTGCTTGCATCCCCTCTTTACATTTTTAAGGAGAGGGTTTGTAAAGATATTTTGACCTGTGGTCCTGCATGCTTCGGTGGACAAGGAGTAAATTAAGGAGAGGGTTCTTCTGTACACAGGGCACTAAACATGTGGTGCCTGATTTCAAGAAATTCTCCCCTCGGTCTCCCCTTTTAGAGTTCCAGGTGAAATAATCTTTCTTCACAACTAAAACACTTCAACATGAAGGACTGGGTTTGTGCTCCTCTTTATAGGGTTGACAAAGTGGTGTGTTTGGTAGACCTGCTACCTCACAACTCCAGCAAATCCTGCCTTCTGGTTCTGTCTGTGAGGAGTCTGCAAGTTCCTCTTGTGACCACCGTGTTTCTTGTGGGTGCTTCCGATTCACGCGGGTGCTCCAGTTTTTCCCATATTCTAGTGTTGTGCAGGTTGGCACATTGGTTAACCACTGTAAATGTCTTGTGGTTTTCACAAAATTCTTTGAACCTGGGACAGGTTAACCGGGATTTGGGAAAAATAAAATGGGTTTGTGAAGGATTAGTGTAAATTGATGCTTAGTGGCAGTGGGCCAGAACATCTGTTTTGGTGCTGTATGATTCCATAGTAATGGAGTCACCTCTTTTTGCTGAAAGTTTAATTATCCGCCTCCATTCACAGTGGATGTTGTAGGGACCAGTACGAAGGGACTTTCACAGCTATCTTGACTGTAACTCTTCCCACCCTGTCACCTGTAAAAATGCTTTTTTCTCCGTTCTTCTGTCTCCACTGCATCTTCTCTCAGAAAGAGGCTTTTCATTCCAGAACACCTGAGATGTCCTCCTTCTTCAAAGAATGAGATTTCCCTTCCTCTGTCATTGATGCTGCCCTAACCTACATCTCCTTCATTTCTTGGTCATCCACATTCACCCCATCTTCCTGCCACCCTAATAGAGATAGATTTCCATTGTCCTTACCTACCACCCAAAGAGCCTCCAGATCCAACATATCATTCTCTGTATCGTCTGTTATCTTCAATGGGATCCCACCACTAAATACACCTTTTCCACTCCCCACTCTCTGCTTTCTGCAGGGATCACACTGTCCATGATTGGCTTGTCCATTCATCCTTCCCCACTGATCTCCCTCCTGGCACTTATCCTTGCAAGCAGGACAAGTGCTACACCTGCCCCTTCACCTCCTCCCTTACCACCATTCAGGGCTCCAAACAGTCCTTCCAGATGAGGTAATAGCCACTTGCAAGTCTGTCAGGGTCATCTACTGTACCTGGTGCTCCTGGTGCCTCCTCTACATTGGCGAGACCTGACATAGATTTGGGGACTGTTTTGTAGAGTACCTTTGTTTGGCCTGCCACAACAGGTAGGATTTCCTGGTGGCCCCCCATTTTAATTCTGCTTCACATTCTCATTCTGACAAATTGGTCTGTGGCCTCCTCTACTACCATGATGAGGTCTCTCTCAGGTTGGAGGAGCAACACCTCATATTCTGTTTGAGTAGCATTCAATCTGATAGCATAAACATTGATTTCTCTAATGTCTGGTAATTTCTCCCTTTTCTCTCTTTTCCCACTCCCCATTCAGGCTTTCCTCCTACATCTTCCTTTTTCCTTGCTTGTTTATCACCTCCCCCTGGTACCCCTCCTTCACTTTCTCCACTCTCCCCTTCCATCAGATTTCTTCTCCTTCAACTCTTTACCTCTCACCTCCCAGCTTCTCATTTCATTCCCCCTTCCCCATCAGTCCTGCGAGACCATGGATCTGCGCCTGGAAAGTCTTCACACTCCAGGGCGCAGGCCTGGGCAAGGTTGTATGGAATACAGGCAGTTGCCCATGCTGCAAGTCTCCCCTCTCCACGACACTGATGTTGGAAGGGCATTAGGACCCGTACAGCCTGGCACCAGTGTCGTCACTGTGTGATTAAGTGCCTTGCTCAAAGACACAACATGTTGCCTCAGCTGGGGCTCGAACTCATGAGCTTCAGATCGCTAGTCGAATGCCTTAACCACTCGGCCACGTGCCCCCTTCCCCACTCACCTACCTTTCCCCTTCACCTGGCTTCAACTATCATCTTCCAGCTTGTACTCCTTCCCCTCCTTCTCGTTCTGGCTTCTTCTCCCTTCCTTTCCAGTCCTGATGACTGTTTATTTCTCCCCGTAAAGGCTGCCTGACCTGCTGTGTTCCTCCAGCATTTTGTGCGTGTTACTTGGAGCTTTGATCTGATGTGATGTTTGCAGCTGTCTTTACCACCTGATGAGAACCCTGCACTTTTAGATAAGTCCAGTGGTGCTCCTTGAATGCTCTTCTTGACTTGCCTGGTTTGATTACGATGTCCAAAACAAATAGAAGCAATGGTTCGCCTCTTGGATCCTTGTGCCTATGTTGCTATTCAATACAAACATACATGACGAGTCAGTAATGTATAATTTAAGGCAATTCCTAACTATCATTCACAATACAACTGTAAATTCAGCAACAGAATTTAGTTTTCCTGTTGTGTAAAGGGATCAGGAAGTAATTAGGAAAGCAAATGTAATGTTAGACTTTATTACAAAGAGTATGGAGTAGAAAAGGAAAATTTTGATGTATCTTTAGAGTGCACCTGAAGTACAGGGTATTTGATCTTCATATTGAAGGCAGGATGTGCTTGCATTGGTGGTAGTACAGAAAGGGTTTACCAGGTTGATTTGTGGGAAGACGCATTAAAGCATCTGAGGATGACTGGCCAGATGAAAGTTGAAAGGATATTTCCCCAGTGGAGGTATCTATAACTAGAGGGCATAGCTTTATATTAAGGGTGGAATTTCATGGCGAATCATGAATCTTTGGAATTTTTGCTTTAGTATGGAGTCACTGAATACATTCAAGTTTTAGGTTGATATATATATAAAAGGTAAAAAAGGAGTTGAGGGGGACAGGGAAAGAGTAGGAAAATGATGCTGGCAGCAAGGTTGTATCAGCCTGCAGTGGATCCTGTTTCTTGTGTTCTTATGATCTCAGTTCCTGGATAAATAGTAAGAACTACCCTGGCGTTTTAAAATATGATATTTAACATTCTTTTATCATTCTTAAATGGTATCAATTAAATTGTGGCTAGATGGTTGGCACCATTGTCCAACTCATTGGTTGGAACACCTGTATCCTGCTGTATGAGTCTAATGATTCTTTGACTGTATAACACAATCCAGCTGAGAAAACTTTGCTTTATTGTCTCACAGTTCTAATAAGGTAATGTTCCACCAATCCTACCTTGAAGTGACAGTCTGGAATTTTGTTTCTGAACTGGAACTCAAAGTCACAACATACTTACTTGGAAATAAAACCACAATTTTTTTGAGTAATAAGCCCAAAAGGGAAGATGAGCATCTGAATATCTCCAACAGTTGAGAGTTTAATCACCTGCCCTTGGAATTCACTGGCATTGCTATCACTAAGACCTCACCATCCACATCCTGTGAACAAAAACAACACTAGGTCAGAGGCAGGGTATCCCATGCTGAATGATTTACTTTCAGAGACCCAAAAGTTTTTCCACCATCTGAAGAACATGTGATGAAATATTGTCCAGAAGAGTGTAGATTCAAGGAGAAAACAGTCCACTTGATTATTACCCCATCCACAACTGTAAGAGTTCATTTCTTTCACCAACAATACACAGTCATTGCAAACTGTCCAAACTACAAAATGCCCTGTGGTTACTCACTTAGCTTTCTCCCAGAGCATCCCCAAACTCACGGCCTCCACCACAAGACAGGTGAAGGTAGCAGGTGCGTAAGGACACCATCACTCGTTGGTTTCCTTCCTAGTTGTCTCCTTCTCAACGGAATTAAGATTCAAAGTTCAAAGATTAAAAATACATTTATTATCAAAGTATGTATACAGAATACAACTCTGAGACTTGTCCTCCCGTAGGCCACCACAAAACAAAAAAAAGACACCATGGAACTGATTCAAGAAAACATTGAACACCCAACGCACGAAGAAAGAACAAATTTCATAAATGGCCAAAAGCGAGTGGACTACACATAGAATATCAAACCTCAAATCAGGAATCCAGCTGTATTTAGTTTAGTTCAGTTCAGTGCTGTGCAACTAGCCAATGCAGACAAAAGGGCCATTCTATGCCAAAGTACCCCAGTCCTCAACAATCACCCAATTAAATCGCTCAAAAACAGCAAAGAAAGAGTAACTAGGATCCAGGACCACATACAATATGAACCTCAAAGTCCTCCAAAACAAATCCACAGCCTTGCTGATCAATCCTGGTAACATGGATCCCGAGACTCCTGCACTTTCCTCCGACAGCAGCTAGTGAGAGGGCGAGGAAGACCTGCAGACAGATGGCACCAAACTTCTGCCCACCCTCCACCCTCATCCTCGCCGACTTCAGCCTTGCTCAACGCCTCAGATGGAGAGAGAAGCATTGGAGTCGATTATGGACTCGTGCCCGTGACACTTCAATCAGTGAGAAGCAAATGGGGGGCTCATGCCCCAGCCCCAGCCCCAGGCTTCCCAGCCTCACACTCCGCACCAAACCTCACCAAACTCCCTTGGAAATAGCCAGATGCCAGATTGTTCAATTGTACTTCAATCGGCCCCAAAGTGCACCATCCAAATGTAAATCATGGGTCCCAACCGCACGCAGCTTCGTAGTGGAATCGTATTTGAAAGAAGAAGTAAAAGAAGCAATTTTATGAACTGTCAGCAGGAGTTGCCATTGGCCGTATTGTTTCCTGGTGCCATCTTGAATTCACTGGATGGTTATCCCCATTCATGCATTATCACTGGGGTGAAGTCCTTGGACTGCCTCTCCAACAGCATTGTAGGAATTTCTTCGCTAGAATGAGAGCAGTGTTTCAAGAAGTGAGCTCAGCATAACCATCCCAGTAAGGATGAGTGGAACAAATGCTGGCCATCCTGGTGATAACAGATGCCCCCCCCAAAAAGAAAAAAAAATAAAGTGGAATTACTCTCAGGGGAGATGGCGAGCCAACAGATTGGATGCAACATAATGATACAGATTTACTCTTGCATGGACCCAGCAACACCACTGTATGACTATATTTGGTGTCTTGATATTATTAGCACATAGTGATGTGCTCTTCACACAAGCCTCGTGCACTTTCTAAACTGAAGGCACGTTAACAAATGGCAAGCAGGGGAGCTTCTGTGTATTAAATTTTAGGATTCATCTTCTCTGCCTCCAGTCCCATGCTTTAGCCGACTCTTGAGAAAAGTTAGTGATTGTGGTGGTGGATTTTTGGAAGAATTAAGAGCAAAGTCAGTGCTTGTGGGATGATGTGAAGTTCTCTGAAGGAAAATGTGGCTTCCTGCCAGATTATACAAAACCTCATAATTCCCTCCTATTGGGATAGCTGGGTTCAAAATGAACACTTCACAATTTGTTCAGGTTAACTTCCTGAATAATCAGCGAGGTTGTAGCCAAGGAAAATACTCCTAGGTCTACTTGCAAAGCATGAAAGAAAATAGAAGGGAAGGAAACAAACAGCTCACATCCAGAGTGTCAGGAGGGCTCGAAATTATCACCAGTAGAACCACTGAAAAGATCAAAGCTGGATTTCAGTTACAAGCATATGCAGAGCAGATAGATTATGTGGAGATGTGTTTCTTATTCAACAATGTTGGGTCCCTTTTAGATTTTCAGAATACTCCAAGTTCCTGTTTTTAAATTAACTAGCAGAATAAACATTATGCTGTAATAGAATATTAATTATTAAAGTAGTACCTACCTTTTGAATTTTCATATGGTATTTCCATACTCATGTGAACGAAGAACTGAGAAATGTTGCTGCTGGCATATCCTATGATTTTTTTTTAACATACCAGGTTTCACTTAATAATAGCATATCTTTCAAACAAATGCTTGCCTTGTTTCTTCAGCTTGTCATTACAAGTCTCATCCGCAAGACTTTCCTTAACTATATCTCCTCTTTTATCTTTTTGTTTTGCCTGCATGCAATTTTCTATTATTTTTGCTCCCACTCTGAAAATAACTGAAGTTACTTTGATCACTATCTCTTTCTTCTCCGCAGTTCAAGAGGTTCATCTCCTAAATTTTTTAATGTCACAGGGCTGATGTTTTTAAATGCTTACAAAGATGGTCTTTAAACATTAAGAGTTTGATGTAATTTGTGAATTCTTAAATGATTTGTGGTTTCTTTTTGATGTTGAATATTTTTGCTGAAGTTTTCTGTCCCTGCAGACCCCTCCTCCACCCTACCCCCCCCAGCACCGATTCTCTCTCGTTGATTGGAAAGCAGAGTGCGTTAACGATTCTGCCCATCCCTGAATGCAGCCCTTAACCTGGTTGTTTTTTTTCAGTCTTTAGCAAACTTACAAAAGGAGGTGGCTTCCACATCCAGAGTGCCAATCATCCAGAATTCCTGCATCCCTACAGATTAAAACAACACCTCAAAAGAAAGTTAGAGAAAATACCAGAGAGTATGAGTTCGAGGTGTCTGGTTGGACATATCGCTGAAGAAGGTATTAAGTCATCCCTTGCCTCTGGTCACCCTGCTTCAAGATCCTTGCCCAAAATATCCCCACTCACATTATCCCATTTCCCAGGTCAACTTGGATCATACTTGAACATTAGTCAAATATTTTCATAGCTAGTTTTCAAATAATTCAGTTTAGTTTATTGTCATATTCACCAGAGTGCTTTCAAATCCCTTGTTCATGTGAAGCTCACAGAATTAACTGCGTACATAGTAATGTAAACACAACAATAAATACAGCAACGATCACAGAACAAAACCACGATGTTGTTGTGCAAACTGAAGCTAGTGCACAAAAATTGCTGAAGTGACTATAACGGAAAAGGTAGAATTAAGGGTTCGAGAACGTAGCAGTGCTACCAGGATGGGGATATGAATCCAGTTCAGAAGTCTGGCAGCAGTGGGGAAGAAATTATCCTTGAATCTGGTCATTTGGATTTTCAAGCTCCTGTATCTTACCAAATTTCCCTCAGGATTAATAAAGTATATCTATCTATCTATCTATCTGTCAAGGGAAATGGTGGTGAGATTTGAATGCCATGGTAACATATTGGCTTGAAGTTGCAGTCCTGATCAGATAGATATAGATGAAGAGTTATGTTAGTTTCTGTGCAGTGAAGATGTAAGTTCATTTAAAAGTGAAACTTCACTGCACAAAATAAAGCAGCTTTTCCCTTCTCCTTTCCCCCTAATCATTAGCCCATTCATGTTACCAGCACACCTGTGGCAGTCAGTTTAGACCTTTGAAGTAAGCTTAGATTACAGGTTCATTAAGTTCCATATTTACTGCCTATCTGGCTGTAGCAGCAATATTATAGGGAGCAGGAAATCCCTGAGGAATAGCTTCATCTTCCCGTACTAAGTCTGTACAAATTAACCCTTTAAACCTCAAGAATGTACTCTGTGCTGTTAAATACTAAGGACTATCTGTAACATGAGATTCTTGAAAAATTTGCTGGAAATGCGTATCTTTTACAAGTGGTAATGACAAATGTGTGGAAAGAATTGTTTACACACCTTGGAAACCATATGGTAAGAGGATGAAAGTATTAAGTTTTAAATTCCTTAAATATTTGGCTTGCAAATAAAAGAGGGTAAAATAACAGTGAGAAAATACACTCGGAGTTTCCCTGCCATCCCCAAACCCTCCTTGTTGCTGAGGGCTGTGATTTGATTCACTTCCCCTTCAGTATGTTGTCCACATTCGCTTTTCAACTGTGTGATGTGAAGGAAAAAAAAACAATCTTCGCTGTCCTCTCTTGTTCACTCTGCTTCTGGAAACCCGGGTGATGTTTACTTTCTCCCTTTCCTATCCTGGCTGGTTGTTGAATACTGAATATTGCCTTAACTGAGATCAGACATCTGAGACAAGAGAAAAGCTGTAGATGATGGAAAACAAAGTAACATGCACATAGTGCTGGAGGAGCCCAGGAGGCCAAGCAGCATTTATGGACAAGAGTAAACAGTCAACATTTTGGGCTGAGACCATTCATCAGACATCTGAGGACTGGCCGAATACTACACCAGCTGGTGAGCTTAACCCTGGTAGAAGAAATGTTTACATTACACTTTTATTAAAAAAGTGTAAACCATGTTAACAGACCATCCTGAAAGGTGGGTAATACAATATAAATATGGCAGAAAAAGTATACTTCACAATGTTAAAAACCATTTGTATTTATTTTAAAACTGCAAAAACAATTAAATAAGAAAATACTAACTCAAGGCAATAGCAGAGCAGGACTATTAATGACTAAACTAGTTAAAAGGGATAGCTGATAACAGTGTAAACAGTTCTTACATTATGACCAGATTCAGACCAGATAAGTGAAGGGATTTTAAAATGTTAAACGTTTTCATAAAATGCAATAACCACAACCATGAACTGAATGCAAAATAACATTTAGTATAGCAATAGAACTAAATTTAGGCAGATGCAATATTCCTTATCAGTTGTAGCATTCAATTTCTTTGAAATAAATATAGCGAGGTAATAATGTTTCTGATCTCATCCAGTGCAGCTTTCCTTCTGCAAATTAAAAGATAAAACAATGTACCTATTTTGACGAGAGGGCTTGCATTTAAACATTCCCAAATTATGTTAACATTATATTCCCAAAGTGCTTTACAACAAAGATTTACTAAACTTTAATACAATTAAAATATCCAGTTTACTTATAGCAATTTTTTTACACATAATGCTAATTTTCTTTCATTATGGAATCTATATGACTAATGGTTTTCAAAACTTGCCTTTCTTCATCCACATCCATTCCCCAAGTCCTCGGACAATCTTTGGAACCATGGATCTTCCTTGCATTCTTTTCCCTCGTCCTGTTATTGAACTTATTGGGCAGCACCAGTGTTTCCAGGAGCAACATCTAAACCTCTTCTAACCAGTTCCCTGCCAGTTGCATTTTTCTCTTCTGCACATGTCCATTGCACTGGAGTGAGACCATGTTTTTGATAAAACTAAGCAAAAATTCCCATCCCTTCTTTGTATTACGGTGTGATGTTAGCTCACACTCTAGCTTAATAGCTCTTAGGTGACTGAAAGCAGAGGCATTTCCTGCAGATGTCAAATGTTACTCTACAGTAACTCTCACATTATGCAGACCTTGCACATTCATTGACGCAACCTCTTTTTGTTTTGCTTATTGTCGAACTGAAATAAAACTAGGCAGACTCCGCTTGTTAAAAAAAACTTCACACCCAATTTATTCAGCCTCAAATTACTCTTCCGTACTGACTCTGATTTCACTTGGCTTTCTTGCATTTCTCCACTCTATGTCCATCCAGCCAATTACTTCCTCTCTACTATCGCTCCACCACATTTCCCTTCAAGATCTTGGGATAATTCTTGTGATATTCCATGTGATTCCTGCACTGTTTGTAGAGCCAGACACAGATCCAAAAAGACTCAATGGGCAGGTGGCCTCCTTCCGCGCAATAAGGAAAAACAAACAGTTATCAAAAATTGAAAACAATTCTGAAATCAACGATGTTTTAAGTTGCAAAGACGTAGAAAGTCTGGAGAAAGCAAAGTGAGTGTCTGTGGTAAGGTAAAGACCAAAAGAGACAGAAAGTTATGATGTTAGCTGAGAAAGGGCAGAGAAGAGTTGTGAACTGCTGTGGATCAGTCTGGGATGGCTGTAAGTCCAAGGAGCTGATGGATAGTAGAGAGAAATGAGATGTTGAACTGTGAAGTATAAAATACTGCAGATGCTGAAAATCTGAAATAAAAGAGAAAAGAAATATGACATGAATACTGAATACCCCAATTTCAGGTATCTGCTACCCCAATCCCTTTTTTCTCTCCTTTTGAACTATTTAGCTATTTCTACACCCACCCAAGCCTCCCCTTCGGCACCCTGTTTCTTTCCCCTTCTGTTATAACCATGGACTCTGCAACAGGGTTTGGGTACCATTGCAGGTGGGCTGCTGAACGTGGTTGGCAATCATGCTCACTACTATGTATATTCCAGCCAGTTAGTATTTCATTGTGAGGGTATTTAACCCCTTTCCTCTTATTTTATTCTTATTGAGTCTTGGCCAAAATCTCAGCTATGTCAATGCTCCCTGATGACCTATGTCCTTGTTCTGGGAAAGAAGATTACTGTTTAGATGGATGCCGTAAAGGAGCGGTATTTATTTAGTGTTAAGTTACTACTTCTGAGCTGCAGTGTCAGTGTTAGTTTTCAGTTTGAGAATTTTAGTTAATGGCCCTGTTGGCCTAGTGTTTATTGTTTTTTTCCCCCCTTTAATTCTGCACAGTTTTTATTGAAAGTCAGTGAACTGTTCAGTCATTTCACTGTCCCTCCTTCTACACTTGGGCCATAACCACACAACCTGTCAGCAGGACTCGAGCACAAAGAAAATTAACCCAGTGGAGAGAAAACAGCTGACCGTGGCCCTGACATTTGTTGGTCAGACAGGAAAGAAGTTACAGTCAGTGGAGGCTGTGTTGGCAGAGGCGACTCATGTAGTGTGACACTACTCACAAAATGACAAACCCAGCCCAGGCAGGAAGAACAGGTGTCAGCCCTTCCAGACACACTACAGCAACTACCACAGATAGTCAGAATAAGGTGGCAGCAATTATTGCGCTTACAGCCGTGGTTCAGCAGCTTAATAATAACAGCCAGAGTCAGGAGGCGGCCATTACTGCTCTCGCTGTTGCTATTCAGCAGCCATCATCCAGGTCAGTCCCACTCTCAGCATCTCCCACATCCTCCTCTTTAACAGTCTGATCAGTTGCAGCCACTAATGCCCCAATTCCCAAGACAATATCTGGACCAAATCCAAGCATTCCTCTACCAAGGGCATACTCAGGTGACCCTGATGACTACAGGAGTTTTATTAAACAACACACATCAAAGTTGCTGGTGAACGCAGCAGGCCAGGCAGCATCTGTAGGAAGAGGTGCAGTCGACGTTTCAGGCCGAGACCCTTCGTCAGGACTAACTGAAGGAAGAGTTAGTAAGAGATTTGAAAGTTGGAGGGGGAGAGGGAGATCCAAAATGATAGGAGAAGACAGGAGGGGGAGGGATAGAGCCAAGAGCTGGACAGGTGATAGGCAAAAGGGATACCAGAGGATCATGGGACAGGAGGTCCGGGAAGAAAGACGGGGGGGGGGGAACCCAGAGGATGGGCAAGAGGTATATTCAGAGGGACAGAGGGAGAAAAAGGAGAGTGAGAGAAAGAATGTGTGCATAAAAATAAGTAACAGATGGGGTACGAGAGGGAGGTGGGCCCTTAGCGGAAGTTAGAGAAGTCGATGTTCATGCCATCAGGTTGGAGGCTACCCAGGTGGAATATAAGGTGTTGTTCCTCCAACCTGAGTGTGGCTTCATCTTTACAGTAGAGGAGGCCGTGGATAGACATGTCAGAATGGGAATGGGATGTGGAATTAAAATGTGTGGCCACTGGGAGACCCTGCTTTCTCTGGCGGACAGAGCGTAGATGTTCAGCAAAGCGGTCTCCCAGTCTGCATCGGGTCTCGCCAATATATAAAAGGCCACATCGGGAGCACTGGACGCAGTATATCACCGCAGTCGACTCACAGGTGAAGTGTCGCCTCACCTGGAAGGACTGTTTGGGGCCCTGAATGGTGGTAAGGGAGGAAGTGTAAGGGCATGTGTAGCACTTGTTCCGCTTACACGGATAAGTGCCAGGAGGGAGATCAGTGGGGAGGGATGGGGGGGGACGAATGGACAAGGGAGTTGCGTAGGGAGCGATCCCTGCGGAATGCAGAGAGGAGGGGGGGAGGGAAAGATGTGCTTAGTGGTGGGATCCCGTTGGAGGTGGTGGAAGTTACGGAGAATAATATGTTGGACCCGGAGGCTGGTGGGGTGGTAGGTGAGGACCAGGGGAACCCTATTCCTAGTGGGGTGGCAGGAGTTTTATTACCCATTTGAACTGACTTTCCAAGCCCAGCCAAGATGGTTCATTGATGATGCGTGTAAGCTGGTTTACATTGTGGATCCCTTAGACGGACCCCCACTCAGCCTGTTCAGCACTCTATGGGAAAAGGTTACCTAACAGCCCAGTCATTCAAGCAATTTGTAGTCAAGTTCAAGAGTGATTTTGATCATCCAGTATGGGGTCAAGAGGGTGCCCACTGACTGCTGGACTTACACCAAGGGAAAGGGACAGTGAGGGACTATGCATCTCCATTTTCACTTGTGGTTGAGATTGGGTAAAATGAGAGATCCCTCATCACTTCCTTCCAGTGTGGGCTGAACACAGGTGTCCAGCACAAAAATTGTGCATGATGAGTAGGACAGCCTGGATGACCTGATAAATCTGGCCATTCAAATTGACATCTGGGCAATTGTGTGGCACAGAGAAAGAATGCCCTAAGTTCCCTACTCCTTAGATCACCATCTGTCCTCACTCACTTCCTCATTGCCCAGTACGCAGTCTGCAGAGGAACTTACACGGGCGGGGCGCAGGCACATCTCAGGAAGAACGAGTTCCTGCCTCTACTGTGGCCATCATGTCCCAAGCACCCAGTAAAAGAGGATACCAAGTAGCAGGAAGAGGAATTTTGATGGGCCAATTCTCCCTGGAAACATCTTCCCTTAATTATATAATGATTGCATCTTCCTTGTTGTAGACGTCTCAGACCCATGAACTTCAGGCATTTATTGACTCTGGGCGATCGGGATCCTCATTGATACCTCTCTGGCTCAGAGGTAGAGAATTCTGGCTCAGCAACTGAGAGAGCATATCGATGCTAAAACTCTAGATGGTCAGCATCTGGGTACCTGCAAGGTTCACCTTTCCACAGAATCACTCCAACTTGTGTTAGAGAGCAACTGTAAGGAACAGTTTTCTTTCTAACTTGTTGATTCACTTGAACTGCCACTGGTGCTTGGCCTTCCTTTGCTATCTCAACACAACCTACGGTGCTCCAGGAGTAGGGAACAGTATGCCTATTTACCTGTTTGGGTCCAGCTCAAGCCCCTGTCTGCATGTCCCCTCCTGTGCCAACTGCTTGTGTAGACCTGTCTTGGTACTATCGGAAATGCTGATTTTCTTGAGGTCTTCAGTAAGAAAAAGACCGAACCCCTGTCTCCACACTGGCCAAACGACTGCACCATTGGCTTCACACCTGCTACTGGTCTCCCTCGGGGCCAGCTCTTTTCCCACTCTTGTCCCGAAATGGTCATGGAAGGGTACTTCAAGGAGGCATTGGACTTAGAATTTATCTGTCTGTCAACCTCACCAGCAGTGGTGGGTTTCTTTTTTGTGAGCAAAAAGGATGGCAAGCTCCATCCCTGCATTGATTATAGGCTCCCAACAACATCACGGTGAAGAACCACCATTCTCTTCCTCTGCTTCCTCTGCGTTCGAACGTCTCCAAGCAACAACCATGTTCTCCAAGATAAATCTGTACAACGCTTACAACCTGCTTCATATCCAAGAGGGGGACGAGTGGAAGATAACATTCAACACCTCCACTAGCCACTCTGAGCATCTCATGATCCCCCTTGATTGCCTCTGTTGTTTTTCAGGCCCTGGTCAGCAATGTTCTCTGGGACGTGCTGAATCAGTTGGTTTCTGTATACTTGGATGAAATTCTTACCTACTTTTGTTATTGCTGGGAATATGTCCAGCATATCTGGAAGCTTCTCAGGGGGCTCCTCGAGAACAAACTTCATGCCAAGCCAGAGAACTATGAGTTCCTCAAAGAGCAGGTGTCACTTTTGGGCTATATATGCACCCTTTCCAGTATTTAAATGGACCCACCTAAAGTTCAGGCAGTCACAGGGTGGCTCAAACCATCTACAGACAAACGGGTACAGCGTTTCATGGGGTTTGCAAACTTTTATCACTGCTTCATCAGAAACTTCAGTTCCATCATGGCTCGCATAAATGCAGTCACCAAGAAGATGTCTGCAGGATTCCTATGGACAAGTGAAGCAGACCAATCATTCTCAGAAGTACAGCCATACTTTGCCACAACATCCAGACCCTCCGGTCCATTCATTGTCAAGGTAGATGCACCAGAAGTTGGCATCGGAGATCTCCCAGTGCTCCTCTGTGGATAATCGGCTGCATCCCTGTGCTTTTCCTTCCTGTCACTTGACTCCTGCTGAGAGTGATTACAATGTTGGGATCCAAGAACTTCTGGCTGTCAACGAGGCCTTGGAAGCATGATGACACTGCCTGGAGGGGGCAGAGCGTCACAATAACCACTCTTACGATTGAGACTCAACTCCTGTCAAGCCCATTATGCTCTCTTCTTCACCCGGTTTAACTTCACCCTCATCTACCTTCCCGGCAGCAGGAGTACCAGGGCCAATGCTTCCTTCCACCAGTCTGACATCTATGAGGACAACACCAATCCAGAGCCCATCCTCTTTCCCTTGTGCATGGTTGCTCCAGTGATCTGTAGAATAGAGGCAGAGTGAGGGCTGCCCAACAATTGGATTCAGGCCCAGGTGGGGGACCTCTCAAGCGGCTGTTTGTCCCTGCCATCATGTGCCCCAGAGTATTGGAGTGGCATCACTCTTCCTGTCTGGACGGCCATCCAAGAATTCAACAGACCATGGAATTTATAAAGAGATGATTTTGGTGGCTGTCTATGTCTCAAGGTGTCCACAACTTTGTCTATGCTGCCCTACTTTTGCCCAGAACAGGACATCGTGTAAGTGCCTCTAGAGTCTGCCCTGCCTGCTGCCTATTTCTAACCACCCCAGGTCCCACCACTCCAAGATTTCATCACTGGTTTGACCCCTGAAATGGAAATACTGCCATTTTGGTTGTTGTGGACTGGTTCTCCAAGTTGCCTTGGAGAAGTATGATTGTTTTCCCCGAGCTCCTGCTGACTGCCACCCTCATGTTTCAGCACGTGTTCAGGCTGCATGGATTCCCTCAGGACATGAGTATACGTATTCCAGCCAATTAGTGCTTCATTGTGGTGGTATTTAAATCCCTTCCTCTATTTTCAGTCTTGTCGAATCTTGACTAAAATCACAGCGACGTCAATACACCCTGCTTACCTTTGTCCTTGCTCTAGGAAAGTAGACTACCATTTAGGATGACACAGTAAGGAGCAGTATGTATTTAGGGGTAAGTTTATTACTTCTGAGCCACAGTGTAGGTATTTAGCTTTCATATTGAGAGGTTTTAGTTAGTGGCCCTGTTGAGCCAGTGTTCATTGTTCTTTCCTTTAATTCTGCACAGTTCTTGTTAAGAGTCAGTGACCTGTTCACCTGCTTCATTATCTCTCCCTCGGCCCTTGGGCCACAACTGCACATCCCTGTCACCTTCTCCACCCACGCCATCTGCCCATCATCCACGTGCTCCTCCCTCTGGGTCCCTTCCCTCCACTGATCCCACCTGCCCAACTCACCTCCCTTTATATTTCATTCTCCACTTTCCTTTCCTCTCAGATTCCACCATCTGCAGCCTTTGGCACCTCTGCCTATCACTTCATGCCTCTGTTGCTGTATTCACTTTTCCCTGCACCTTCTACATTAACCCCCCTCCACATCTCAATATACTCCCCTCTGCTTTTCAGCCCAGAGGAAGGGTATTGACCCAAATCAACTGTTCATTTCCCAGCAAATTTGATACCTGAGCCACCAGGTTTCTCCAGTATTTTGTTTGTTGCCCCGGATTCCAGCATTTGCAGTCTCTTGTGTCTCCATAAAAACATGTTGGAAAAACTCAGCAGGCAGCATCTATGTGCTATGTTTTGTAACTCTAAAATATTAAACCAGTTGAAAGCAAAAAGACAGGGAGCTGGAATTAATGTGTCTAGTTTTGTTTTTATTTTAAGCGAGGTGAGCACGTATGACATATGTATTTTACATACTATTACATATAACCATAATGAATTATTTAAACAAAAAATGTTTAATCAAACAATATTTGTACATTATTACTCAAATATCACTGAAATATTAAATACACTTCACTCCTCCCTGCTTAGTTGCAAAGTCCAACTCAATAAAGAATTCAACTCAACTCAAATATGTAATGCTCTCTAATCATCTCTCTATATACAGATGACTGTATATACATAGAACACAATACAGTAAAACTACTATATGGAGATCCACAGTGTAATAAATTTTAAATGGTCCCCATTTAGGCTTAATGCTTTAATCATTGTGGAGGATTTCTTACTCTTGTGGGATAACGTCTTTCCCGATAAGAGGAAATCATTCTGATTGACAGGTGAGACTTGAGGCTGTGAAACAATCTCAGGTTCTGCGGCCTCCTCTGGGGTGGTTGTAGGAGTTGACTCTGGAGCTGCAGGAAGTGCGTGCGACAGCTCTGGCCACCTTTCTTCTCTAACAATTGCCTCTGCTCCACCCAACTGATCGATGTCTCATCTCTAGATGATATCAGATGGAATCTCCACGGTGTAGGAGAGTGGACCATTCTGTCCTTAATCTTTCCACTTTTGATCCCCTCTGTAGTGCATCCCTCGGACTGCTTGTCCAGGGCTGAAACATTGGGCCTCCTTGTTTGAGGAGCCATCAATTTGTCTGAGCCGTTTGTCCTGCATACTCCTACTGATATTGGGTTTGAGGAGGTCCAAGCATGAGTGCAAGGGATGATCCAGGAACAGCATGGCTGGTGAGTTGTTATTTGTGGAATTGCTGATACAGTACGTCAAGAGGAGTGTCCTCTTTTGTAAATTTTTCAGGTATTTCCGTTTCCAAGGGTAAATGGGACAATCTATCAGCGTTTTAATGATTAGTTGTCCTCTTGAATTCGATCTTGTAATTGTGTCTCCAAGGAACAGAGCCCACCTCTGCATTCATATGGCTGCTGTGGATTGAAAATGGACACAAGTGGTTGATGATCAGTAATGAAGGTAAACTCTCTCCCATATAAGTAATGGTAGAAATGTTTTGCAAGCCAAGCCAGACTCAAGGCCTCTCTGTCAGTCTGTGTGCAATTTTTCTCTGCAGTGGTAAGAGAACGTGATGCAAAGGCTATTGGGCGTTCACTTCCAACACTCATAACATATGACATGACTGCACCTATACCATAAGGTGATGTATCACCGGCCAACTTCACTAGGTAATGTGGATCATGTGTGTGAGTACAGTGTCTGATGTCACAATTTGCTTTATCTTTTTGAAAGCACCTCACACTGCATTGTCCATAGCCGTTTCTTCCCGATCTGCTGTAATGAGTTCAAAGGGTGGAGCACCGTAGTCAGGGTTGGCAGGAACCTGTTGTAGTAATCGACAAATCCTAAAAAGGAATGCAACTGTGATACATCCCTTGGCCTTGATGCATTCACCACTGCTTGAATTTTCTCAGCACACTTATTTAATACTTGGGTATCAATGGTGTGGCCACAGTAAGTGATGCTTGATTTAAGCAATTCATAGTTGTTGCATCGTGTTCTGAGTCATAATCTTCTAATCCTTTTAACACTGTCTTGAGATGTTGGAAATGTTCCTCGTCATCCTCACTGGCAACCATGATGTCATCCAGGTAACACTGAGTGCCTGGGCAGCCTTGCAGCGGCTAATCCATAGCTTTCTGCCAGAGTGCAGGTGCAGAAGTAAGCCTGTTATGTGTGAGTGTTTAAGGTGAGAAACACTTTGGACTCTTTGTCCACCTTCATCTGTAGAGAGGCATCAGCTAAGTGCACTTTGCTGAAGTGCTTTCCCCCAGAAACATTTGCAAAGATATCCCTTATCCTGGGCTGAAGGTATTGATCTACTTTCAGTACGGCGTTGATGGTGACCTTATAATCACCACAGACCCTGCTTGACCCATCCTTTTTGGCTACTGGAACCACTGGCATTGCACATGGGCTTCATTCAGCCTCGGAAAGAATTCCTTCAGCTTCCGAGTGACACTATTTCACCCTTGATATGTTTGAGTTTTCCAATGCCAAGCTTGAACCCTGCTGTGGCATTATCCAGTACACTTCTTAATTCATTTTCAATTGATTCTTTTGCAGGGAATGTGGCATATAAAGGGTGGATAGGTCTCCATTCGAGTTGTAGTTGTCTTAGCCACATCCCCATAATTCTGGCCTTCTTATTTTTAGCAATGTGGCTTGTCAGTTGTTGTAGTTCACTATTACAAATGTCGTTCCCACAGGAGTTATCTTTTCTCAAGTATAATTCATAGTTGAATATCTGCAGGCTTCAGTTCAGTATCTTTGAAATGCCGTTCAAAACTCATTGTGTGTAATGACCGATGCAGCTCAACTGGTGCTGACTCTATTTTAATTCATTTGCTTTTCACTTCTGGTGTAAGTTGTATTACTTGTCTATTGAGCTCGTTGACTTCATTAACTTCGCCTCCAACTTTCACCCAGCCCTCAAGTTTACCTGGTCCATTTCTGATTCCTCCCTCCCCTTTCTCAATATTTCTGTCTCTATCTCTGGAGACAACTTATCTATTCATGTCTACTATAAGCCTACTGACTCTCACAGCTATCTGGACTATTCCACTTCTCACCCTGTCTCTTGCAAAAATGCCATCCCCTTCTCGCAATTCCTCCGTCTACACCGCATCTGCTCTCAGGATGAGGCTTTTCATTCCAGGATGAAGGAGATGTCTTCCTTTTTTAAAGAAAGGGGCTTCCCTTCCTCCACCATCAACTCTGCTCTCAAACGCATCTCTCCCATTTCACGCACATCTGCTCTCACCCCATCCTCCCAGCACCCCACCAGCCTCCGGGTCCAACATATAATTCTCTGTAACTTCCACCACCTCCAATGGGATCCCACGACTAAGCACATCTTTCCCTACCCCCCTCTTTCTGCTTTCCGCAGGGATCACTCCCTACGCGACTCCCTTGTCCATTCATCCTCCCCCCCATCCTTTCCCACCGGTCTCCCTCCCAGCACTTATCCTTGTAAGCGGAACAAGTGCTACACCTGCCCTCACACTTCCTCCTTTACCACCATTCAGGGCCCCAGACAGTCCTTCCAGGTGAGGCAACACTTCACCTGTGAGTGGGCTGGGGTGATATACTGCATCCAGTGCTCCCAATGTGGCCTTCTATATATTGGCAAGACCCAACGCAGACTGGGAGATCGTTTTGCTGAACACCTACGCTCTGTCCGCCAGAGAAAGCAGGATCTCCAAGTGGCCACACATTTTAATTCTACGTCCCATTCCCATTCTGATATGTCTATCCATGGCCTCCTCTACTGTCAAGATGAAGCCACACTCAGGTTGGAGGAACAACACCTTATATTCCATCTGGGTAGCCTCCAACCTGATGGTGTGAACATTGACCTCTAACTTCCGTTAATGTCCCACCTAACCTTCATACACTATCCGTTATTTATTAATTAATTATTATTATTATTATTTCCCCCCTTTTTTTCCTCTCTCTTTTTTCTCCCTCTGTCTCTCTCACTATAACTCCTTGCCCATCCTCTGGGCTCCCCTCCCCCTTGCTTTCTCCCTAGGCCTCCCGTCCCATGATCCTCTCCATTCTCCAGCCTCGTATCCCTTTTGCCAATCAACTTTCCAGCTCTTAGCTCCATCCCTCCCCCTCCTGCCTTCTCCTATCATTTTGGATCTCCCCCTCCTCCTCCCACTTTCAAATCTTTTACTATCTCTTCTTTCAGTTAGTCCTGATGAAGGGTCTCGGCCTGAAACGTCAACTGTACCTCTTCCTATAGATGCTGCCTGGCCTGCAGCGTTCACTGGCATTTTTTTTGTGTGTTGCTTGAGCTTCCAGCATCTGAGGATTTCCTCATGTTTACTTGTCTATTGCTAGTTTTCACATTGTAAATCTCAAGGCTACTCAGTCTTATGTCACTCTCATCGTCAGATTTTTTTTATCAACAGCTTACAGATTCGTGCTCTTTTTGAAACTTCAGCTTGATTTTTTTATCTTTTTCTCTTCTCTGTATAGCCCATTAGTTTCTCTCTGCCCAACATGCTCTTTGTATTTGACCTACTTTGTTGCATTTTCTGCAAGTTTTGCCTTTAACTCTGCATTGATTTCTGAGCAACAGTAACAAAATTTGTTTGGCTTGGCCAGTTTCTGTTTAGATGTTGCAATTTTGTTCACACTCACTTTCATTCCTGACTGCAGCTAAATTGTGTCTTTGGTTGCATTGAAATCACTATGTCAATCAGATTGACATGGTGATTTCAACTACTCTCTTAAACTTGAGCTGTGCTTTAATTAGGAGATGTTTTTGAATGCTTTCTTGTAAAGATTCTTCATACTTTATTGTCGCCAAACAATTGGTACTAGAACGTACAATCATCACAACGATATTTGATTCTGCACTTCACACTCCCTAGATTGCAAATATTAAATATTATAAATAGTTAAAATTACTAACTATTAAACACTTAAATTATAAATATTAAAAATTTAAAATTATAAATAATATTCTACAAAACTAAATAACCTCAGTGCATCATTAAGCTCTTTACTGAATTGACAATGCTTCAAACAATTTCTTCAAATGAGCCACGAAAGCTGAAATGAACTCCCCTTCCTTTGGATTCCGCTTATGAAATCTAAAGCATCCTGCAAACAACAATTGTTTTGCTTCTAATTGGTCCTGCATTACATTCATGCTATCAGCAAAACTCATTCTGGTTGGTTTGTTTGGAGCAGCTAAACTTCTAAGCAAATTGTATGGCTTTAAATCCAACGTAGTCAGCAGAACTGGCACCCTCTTCTCATCAGCTGCTGCATTTGCTTTAAAATACTGCTCAATCCTTTAAGTATACAAAATCCAGTTATCTCTTATGCAATCGCTATGTCTGTCTTTCTGATGTAGCCAACCAGTTTTGCTTTTCTTCGGATAATTATTATCACCTGGTACACACTGTTTATGAACCCATGAATTCTTCTGTTTTCTGCCTTTCTTAAAAACTCGATTGTGGTTCATTTTGCAATGAAAATGTGGTGCTCCAAAGAAAAAAAGTGCTACGCTTCTTTTAAACTTGACCGTTCCTCGCTGCACCTTTTTTAAACTTAAGCGTCTCGCAGCACTTCAAAGGGCAGGTCATTGTCTCAGGGTTGTTTTAAACATATGTTATTGCCACTGTCATGTTTTGTAACTCCAGAACATTAAACTAATTAAACCAAAATCTTGGGAGCCCGGAATATCATGTCTAGTTTCATTTATTTTTTAAGTGAAGTATACACGTATGGCATGACGGAACGATGGCATATGCTATTCACATACTTTTACATATAATCCATAATGAATTATTTAAACAAATAAAGAATGCTTAATCAAGCAATATATTTACAATATTACTCAACCATTGCTGAGATATTAAATACTCAACGCTATGGTTCAAGAAAAGTGTCACAAAAAACCTGAAATTGTTGAATTCAACATTGAGTCCTGAGGGATGTAACCTGAAAATGAGATATTGTTCATCAAGCTGATGTTAGGCTTCACTTGAATAGAGAGATAGGGAATTAAAGTATAGGCCACTGGAAACCTAGGTTCATGCAGTGTTCTGCAAAGTGGTTATTCAATCTGTGCCTGATTACTCCAGTGTAGAGCAGACAACATCATGAGCACCGACTAAAGTACACTAAGTTGGAAGAAATACCAGTGAATCTAGAAAGAGGGTTTGGGTCACTGGATGGTAGAAAGGAGAAGAGTAAAAAGGCATGAGTAAAAAGCAGGAGGGTGCTGTTGGAGACTAAACAGTGAACTAGAAAGTTGTGGAGGGACTAACCCTTCAGAATGCTGAAAAGTGAAAGGGAGATATGACTGGTGGTAGTATCATTTTAAGAAAGGCAGCAATTTTGGAAGATGAGCATTTGGATGTGGAAGTCGGTCGGTGGAAGGTGTGAAATGAGATCCTTATCCTCAGTCTAGCTTACAAAATAAAGGGTGTAAACAGGAACTGCCACTGTCAAAGTTGAGCGCTCTGTCAGATATAATGGAGAGAAATTAAGGAAAATGAAAGCTACCTCAGAAGCTCTGAAGCACAAAGTGTTGTCTTCAGAGCCAGAAACACTGAGAGAATAGAATAGAGTTCTCTCAGGAAGAGGGGTGGGAGGCGGTGCAGTCAAGATAGCTACATATTTGTCATGTTTTCCATCACTCCAGTTTCCTTGGTCTCCCACTTCTTCGACTATTTATAGAGCTGTGGATGTTTTCATTTTAATATCTTTGTACAGTATATGACAGTGTTATGTCCTCAAAGTCTGATTTATTTATGGCTTTCTCTGTTTGTATTACATATTTTTATTTAATTTCCTCTTTTTATTCTATTAACTTGTCTATCTGCCCTTTAATTTTTTTAAGATGTAGGTTTGAACTATTAACTCTTCTGCTACTCCCACAGACGCTGGTTACCTTGATGTATATTTCCAGCATTTTCGGCCTGTGATCTAAGATTTCCTGCATTTTTGGAATTTTGGGTTTTGCTAATTTGGCTTATTGAGCGAGCTGCTTTTGCAGTGGGCCATGAACAGTTTTTGACCTAAGTTTTCCCAGTATGAACAAGCCTCCAGAGTCAGATAGAATGCATGGTAATGTGAACTGTGCATGTGGGAAAAAAATTAAGACAGTGAACCTACGATGAGAAAATATGCTAGAAATCAGCACTGTACAGAGGTTTCTGAAATTGTGTTGTCCCCCACTTTCAGGAACTTAGAAAAATATAAGCAATGTGTTTGTGATTTGCAGATGTAGGTGGCTGTAGGTTGAACCTACCACCAATTTGAACTATCACTTGTAAAAGAAATTCTGCTTTTCAAAAGATGACAAGCTAAGCTTATTATTGAAGAGTTTTCTGAACAGATTTTCTATAACTGCCTTAAGATGTTTTTTTTAAGTTAGCTGGCCAGCTTAAGCCTGATGGGATTTGATTTTGCATGTCAAATCCTGGTTAGGTTGTATGTGTGATATGATAAAACCTTTGGTTTGGATCTGGTTGGCTCTACATTCTTCAGGATGATTTATTAAATATTAATAACGTGTGAATGACATGTTTGATGTTTATGGTGATGGTAGGGTTGAGTACAGTTTAGAAAATACTCAGGTTCAGGTTTGGTTCATATTGGCTATGGCCCAATTGGAATTTAATTTTAAATTCAAACAGACCTTGGATTCATAGAACGTGGACCACAAATAAAAAGCAGTATTTATTTTCCATTGCTAATTACATTTAGATTGGCTAATTTTGTTAAGTCTTTCAGAGGGCAGTTAAGGGTCAACTGTATTGCAGAGGGTATGGCATTACATATGGGCTATCCAGGGTTAGGGAAAGCAGATTTCCTTCTCTGAAGGACATTAATAAACTAATCTGGATCACCATCTGGTAATTTCATGATTACAATTACCAGCTTTCAATTCCAGATTTATTTAACTACTCGAACTTAAATCTGCTGGCTTCATTGGTGGGATTTGAACACATGATCAGCCCATTACATGCGAGTCCAGTAATTTAATCATCAAGCTACTGCTTTACACCGTAGCAATTTTCCACACAACGACTGGTAATATCACCAGTGGGATTCACTTATTTGGAATTTTGGAATTAAAAATGATCATTGTATAATGAAAGATCACAAGATTGGCAGCAATGTCGACCTTCCATTAATTTAGAAAAATAGTTATGAAATTCCTCACATAGAAATCAAAATTTGACTGCAAGTAGAGTAAACTGTTTGTCAGATACTCTCAGGACTTTAGTGATGCTGATTAGTGATTTTCTGGACAATTGGAAAAGAATTGAAAAAAAAAAGAAAACACTAACCCAAAAGGCTTTTAATTCACTTTCTTTGGATGTTCTGCAATATTGCTGTAACTTTTCCAGTGAACCCTGGTCAGCTGAAAGAAAATGTAGGAAACAAGACCGTCGTCAGATTAAAGCAAGCACGGGAATGGGAGTCTTTTATTTATTTATTTAGAAATACAGTGCAGAGTAGGCCCTTCTGGTCCAGTGAACTACACTACCCAGTAGCCCACCTGTTTAACATTAGGTCAATCATAGGACAATTTACAATGACCAATTAACTGGTACATCTTTGGACTGTGGGAGGAAACCAGAGCATCCGGAGGAAGCCCATGCGGTTTACGGGCAGAACGTACTAACTCCTTACACAGGCCACCAGAATTGAACTTTGGACTCTGGAACGCCCCAAGCTGCAAGAATGTTGCACTAACTGCTACACCACTGTGGCAGCCATAGTGAGTGCTAGTGAGCTGAACGGAAGTGCAGGAACTGGGGCCCTGGTGAGCCAAAAGGGAACACAGCGAAATTTACCTACCGAGCCGGATGCCAAACCATCAGGATTTCTAAAAAGCTGGTCTGCAGATTTTTAGTATATCACCGTGACTTCAGAAGATTTAACTTGTGTGAGCTGAATCGTGGTTAAAAAGCTTTTCTTTCTGTTGAGGCTGTGGGAATTTCAGAAATTGTGTCTTTTCAGACAAGCAACAACAAACTCCTTAAAGATGAAATGAGGGAACTTGGCATTATACAAGAGCGCAGAGATAGAGGATCACACAAAATCTGTTTGTGCTGTTTCAGAGGAATTACAAACATGTCACCCTTTCCTTTGTCTCAAAGGTGAGAGAAGGGTAAGAGAAACTGCACTTTTAAAAACATGGTCCAGAAACTAGATGTCTAATTAATCAGAGTCCACTTACTTGTATTCCTTTTTGAATCGATGTTTGTCTCAGGCACTGTGTTCCACTCACTTCGAGGAAAGGAAAAGGCTGATGGTGGGGAGGGGTGTTTGGCTTTAAGTGGCATCACGGTGAAACATGGCCTTTCACCATATGGAGAATCCTCTGAGCTTATGTGCCTTCAAGTGCCCTATTTCTGTTGTAAGAATGCCAAGGGAAACCAGACACCATCAGGTCATTGTAACAGCTTTAGATCCTAGTTTGTGTGTAAAACAGCATAGCCCTGGGCAAATTAATCTCTTAACCATATTATAACAAACGGCTCTATGTAGAGGTGGTTGTGAACAAGCTTTGCTGTGTAACGGTGCTACCATTTTAAGATGTGCATTGTGTAACCAGCTACTCCTGTTGGTGCAACATTATTTTGCATGGAATTTGCCAGAAGCTGTCTGCTTCTTTATGGTCCTTATCCCTTGGACCTTACTGCTGCCCTCGTCCAGAATGCACTCTGCCCCTAATGAACTTTGCTCCTTGACAATCTGCAAACCTCACACCGTGCGCACAAAGAAAAGTTAGATGGACAGGGAACATAGAATATAGAACATAGAACATGGGACATGGAACATGGAACAGTACAGCACAGGAACAGGCCTTACGGCCCAAGATGTCAGCACCACACACAATGCCAAAGTAAACCAATTCTCTTCTGCCTGTACATGATTCATATCACTCTATTTCCTGCATAGTCATGGGTATATCTAACAGCTTCTACAGACTGCTATCGTATCTCATTCCACCACTATCCCTAGCAGTCCATTCCCAAGCATCTACCACGCTCTGTGTGAGAAAAAACTTGCCCTGCACTTCTCCTTAAAGCTTTTCCCCACCTCAACTTTATGTCCTCTAGTACTCTTGGTTTGGCTAGCAGCTTAATCTAGGGGAAAGCAGCCCTTGGCCCGGCCAAACTTAAGAAATCTCGTTTGGGTGGATGCTGCGCGATGTGTCCCCTGTTACAAATCAGTACCTCGAAATAACGAACAGTGCACAATATGTGATTAAGCAATTGAGCTTTATAATTCTTAATTTGATTATCTGGTTGGTAAAGAAACAAAAAAGAGAAAAGGGCCCATTCTCATGAAACAGTCTAATGTGCAAATGTTGGAGCTCATGGTAACGTTCATTTGTTCCCCATTGACCTCCTCCGAGCATAGTCGACCCTCGGACCCTTACCAAGTCCATTCCATCCAGCGGTCTACCAACTTGCTCCATTTGCGTCTTCTCTCCTCATCTGTCCCCAGCAAAAAGACCGCGAAATCCCTGCTCCCACACCCACAAGAAAGAACATCCCTCTCATTGGATAGCACACATTCCAAAGCCCTGTTATCTCTAGTCATAACCCAAACATTGCTGTTATAGAGAAACCATTACATTGGCAGTGAAACCTTACAGTGCGTTACATTAGCCTTTCTATTCTGGGAAAAAAAGCTTCTGACAGTTTACTCTGTCTCAGCCTCTTATAATCTTATAAACTTCTTTAAGGTCTCCCTTCAGCCTCCAGCACTCCAGAGAAAGCAACTCAAGTTTTTTCCATCCTCTCCTTATTGTTCATGCCCTCCAACCCAGAGCAGCAGCCTGGTAAGCCTCTTGAGCACCTCCTCATCCAAGTGATAAAACAATTCTGATTGAGGTTAGAGATAGAATTGGATGCACATCTGCTTTGGCAGAATTTGCAGGCCATTACTTCCAAGAAGGCAAAACACAATGTTATGAAAGGCTGTGATGCCTTACTCCCAGGTGAGTTCAACAGCTTTTATTCATGCTTTGAAAGGAAGAATATAACTACACCTGTGCAAATCCATATAGCATCCGGTGACCCTCTCTGTGACCTCTGTCTCAGAGGCCAATATCAGAACATCTTTTGAGAGGGTGAACCCTTGCATGACGGTGTACATGGTAAGACACAGAAAACCTGTGCCAACCAACTGGCAGGAGTGTTCAAGGTCATCTTCAATTTCTCACTACTGCAGTCGGAGGTTACAACTTGCTTCAAAAGGGCAACAATCAAACCAGTGCCCAGGGAGAGCAGAGTGACCTGCCTCAATGACTATTGCCCAATTGCACTCACATCTACTGTGATGAAGTGCTTTGAGAGGCTGGTCATGACCAGAATCAACTCCTGCCTCAGCAAGGACCTGGACCTGCTGCAATTTGCCTATTGCCACAAAAAATTTACAGAGGATGCAGTATCACTGGCTCTTGGCTTGGCCTTGGATTACCTGGACAACAGCAATATCTATGTCAGACTGCTATTTGTTGATTATTGCTTAGTGTTTAACACCTTCATACCCTTAGTATTAATCAATAGGCTCAAAAAGCTGGGCCTCTGTACTTCTCTCTCCAACTGGATCCTTGACTTCCTCACTGAGAGACCACAGTCAGTTCAGATCGGAAATAATATCTCCTCCTCACTGACAATCAACACTGCTGCACCTCAAGAATGCTCACTGCTGTACTCTCTCTACGCCCGTGACTGTGTGGCCAGGCACAGGTCAAACGCCATCTATAAATTTGCTGATGACACAACTATTGTCGGCAGAATTTCAGATAGTGCTAAAGAGGCCTACGGGAGTGAGATAGATCAGCCAGTTGAGTAGCATTCCAACAATAATCTTGCACTCAACGTCAATAGGACCAAGGAGTTGTCACAACCACGGATTCGGCAGCGCAGTAGATACGTCAATTGCACTTGTGAATTTGCATGTGTCAGTTAATTATTATTTAATCATGATAGTATTTAATTCCATACTTGCTGTAGTAGTGCTTGTCGAGACTTGGACAGAGCACAGCAAGGCTTCGCTGCCTGTTTGCTTTTGGCCTTCCCTCAGAAATTGGACGTTTGAGTCAACTGAATCTGAAGACTAGTGGTATTCGTTTGACATTTAGATTTTCTTTCCAGCTGCAGTGTAGGTTTCATTTCCCATTTGAGAGCTTTAGTTGATGGCTGTATTTGGTCTAGCGTTTATTGTTTATTTTCCCTTTAATACTGTTCGCATTAAAGTTTGTGAACTATCAACCTGCTTCAGTGTCTCTCACTCCGCACTTGGGTCATATCCGAACCGCGTAACAGGAGTTGATTGTGGACTTCAGAAAAGAGAAGTCTAGGAAACACCCACCAGTCCTCATCAAGGGATCAGCAGTGGAAAGGGTGAGCAGTTTCAAGTTCCTGGATGTCTATCCCTGAAGATCTATCCTAAGCCAACATATTGATGCATTCACGAAGAAGGTGTGACGTTAGGAATTTGAGGAGACTTGATATATCATCAAAGAGTCTTGTAAAATTGTACAGATGTACCATGGAGAGCATTCTAGCTAGTTGTATCACCATCTGGTATGAAGGAACCACTGCACAGGATCAGAAAGAGCTGCAGAATGTTGCAAACACAACCAGCTCCATCATGGACTCTATCGAGGGCATCTTCAAAAAGTGATTACTCAAAAGGCAGCATCCTTCATTAAAGGATCCCTATTGCCCAGAACATGCACTCTTCTCATTTCTACCATCAAGGAGCAGGTACAGGAGCCGGAAGACACGCAATTAACGTTTTAGGAACAGCTTCTTCCCCTCCGGCATCAGGTTTCTGAACAGACAGTGAACCCACTCATGAGCACTACCTCAATTTTTTCCTTTTTTTTGCTCTCTTTTGCACTACTTAATTAATTTATTTTAAAAATATATTTCTTACTGTAATTTATAATTTATTTTTATTATTGTATATTTATGGAGTGCTACTGCAAAACAACTAATTTCATGACATATGCCTAAGATATTAAATCTGATCCTGATTCTGATTCCTCTAATAGGGCAGCTGGAATTGCACACAATATTCCAAGTCCTGTCTAACTGAAGTTTTATATAGCTGCACTATAACTTTCTGAATCTTATAATAAAGCCCTGGCTTATCGTTGATGGGGGCGGTCACTGCAGATATTCAAAGAGGGGGTGCAGCTTGCCATATTCTGGATAAACATGAAATATAGATTTGCCCAAGGCATGAAAATCACAGGCTGTCTGGAAGTCTGTGAATGAGCTTAAGAAAGCTGTGACATGGCAGAGACCCAATAGTTCCTCTTGGCCCAGAAGAATCAATAAGCTTTTTATGCAAGATCATCTCAGTAAGAACATTCCCTGATGCTGTTATTTTATTAAGTACTTGATTACTATTTTCCTGTACCTTTGAGAGTGATACTGAGAAACAAATGCTCTTTCCCTCCCCCTTCCTGTTCAGCTTTTCTCTCAGACTTGAAACTGTTGTAAAAGATCAAAGATTTATTTTACTCCTTTTCTGCCTTCCATCACTGCCATTGGTAAACATATTCATATTTTGTTAAAAGCAAACGTGAGTAACTGATCTGTAAATTGAAAACTTGTTCTTGAACCTATTCAAACTCTCAGGCCCAGTGACAATCCAAACACAAGTGTAAGATCAGAACATTTACCTGACGTGGCTTAAATTTCTATGTTTATTTATTTTATTTAGAGAAACAGTACTTCTGGCTCAAGGAGCCCACGCTGCCCAATTACACCTATGTGACCAATTGACTTACTGACCCATAAATCTTTGGAATTTGGTAGGAAAACTGGAGCAGCCTGAGGAGGCCCGTGCATTAATGGAGAGAACATAAAAACTCCTTACAGACAGTGGCAGAATGGAACCCGGGTTGCTGGTGCCGCAATAGTATTACATTAATAGTATTACATTTACAAAAAAACACTATTCCTCTTAAAATAATCCTTTTCCGCTTTCTCTGTAGCTGTTTTCTGATGAATTGTATTGTTTTTGATTTTGTTAGAATACAGTACGTTTACGCAATGAGAAAGCTCACCTGCAAATTAATCAAAATTAAAATTTTGCAGCTTTCCTTTTGCAAGTATTTTTCACCCCTTCCCTGTTTTCCTCTGGCTAGTGACTCCTTTCAGGAGATGTATTAAGTTTTTAATCGTTATTGTTTTGACTAAGTTGCCACTTATTTTTGATTCATTTGCGTGAAGCAGGTTTCACTTCCCAGATAAGCATTTTCAGCCGTTTCTTAACTAATCTTCAGAAAATTATTGTCCATTCTCTGTTGCCATGAGGTAATAGTGTTACATTATCTTCTCAAACTGCAATTACTGGTTTGATAAATGCTCACTAGGTTATTTCAGAAGATTATGAAGATTGACATCTCCCATTAATGCCTTTATCCTGTCAGACTAACTTGCAATCCTTCTCCCAAGTTCCCATATATGGCAACAACTTCAGCAAAATTTCACAGAATGCTGCCCTCAAGCCCAGTTGCAAAAGTAGGTTCCCAAAAGAGCTTGGCAGTGATGGGCAAACTTCCACAGATTTCCCAGAAACTGGCCTGCGGAAGGTGCACACTCCATTGAGGTAAATTTTTGTGGGGTGGGGGAGAGACTAAGTTAAGCTTGTCATTTGAATGTAATACAATTAAACTAAATAATTTAAACTATAGAAGTGCAACAATGACCATGATATCATTGCCAATTTAACCTAATCCCATCTACCTGCACAGGGTCTATATCCCAACATCTTAGCCTGATCATAAGCCTGTAAAAGTGTGTCTTAAATATTGCTGACGTGTTTGCTTCCATCTCTTCTTTTGTTAGCATGTTCCAAACACCTACCACACTCTGTGTAAATAAAATTCTTGCTTCACCAACATCCTTTAAACTTTCCACCCTCTTAGCTTAAATCTATGCCCTCTAGTATTTAACATTTCCATTGTGGATAAAGAACAACTGTATCTGTGTATTCTACTATATCTAATGTTATAAAGTTCTATTAGCTCACACCTCAGCCTCTGATATTCCAAAGCAAACAATTCAAGTTTGTTCAACTCTCCTTATAGCTGCTGTTCTCCAGTACAGGCAGCACCTTGGTGAATCTCTTTTGCACCCTTTACGTCCTTCCTGTAATGGGTGAACTTGCCATCCATGAACTCCACGAACTGGGGAACTAACTTCTGCACAGAGAATGCAATATTATCTTTGATACTTCTGGGGTGGCATGCTTGTATGGTGGTTAGTGTAATGGTTTAGAGCTCTAGCTGTCAGATTTGGGTTCAATTCCAAATGCTGTCTGTAAGGAGTTTGTATGTTCTCCCCGTGGCTGTGTGAGTTTCCTACCATTGCTCTGGTTTCCTGCCACATTCCGAAGGTGTGCGAGTTACAATTAGTAAATTGTTGTCATGCTACATTAGCACCAGAAGCGTAGTGGTGCTTCAATGCTGCCCGCAACCCATCATGGATTTTAATGCAAAACCACACATTTCATTGTATAATTCGATGCTTCAATGTGCATGTGACAAATAACACTAATCTTTGATTAGTAATTGGGTGGCTTAACAAACTGAAGCTCTACACGTAAAGTTGTTGCAAACTGAACCGATATGGTCTGAATTTACCTTTTTTCAACAATGCATGGGATGTGCTAGCATTACCTCACAAAATTGAAAAGTTAATTTACATTGAGAAAATGCAATCATCAGTAACACTGGACAACAAATATTTTGCTTCCTGAATACTCTTGGGTGTATCATATGGATTGCTGATCATGAAAATCACCATGAAATTTCCCTATTTTACACCATTTCTTTGAAATTCCTATATTTGTTATTTCAATTCACAATTCAAGTCAATTAAAGTATTTTCTATCTTGTCCAGGCATGCTTGGGCATTCTTAGGCAGAGCGGATGCTGCGTAGCAGGACAGGTTTTAAAAAGGCTATAAATTTCTGTGATGGATTTTGATATTTGAGGTAGATATTTCCCAAAGTAACTGATGCCACGATTAAGGAAAGCATTATCATTGGTCCTCAAATTAAATAGGTCATTAATGACAGCCAATTAGTAGAATCTCCAGTGGGACTGGAGAAAATCATATGAAAGGCAATCAAGGATGTTGTTGAAAATTTTCTTCACGACCACGGAGCACCAAAGTAATTGCAGCTGGTTGACAACATGCATGAAGTGAAACATGTCACTAAAGATTCATTTTCTAGATTCCCACTCAGATTTCTTCCCTGTAGATTTTGGCGCTGTCAGTAACGAGCATGGTGAAAGGTTTCACCAGGACATTGCAGTCATGGAGAAGTGGTGTCAGGGTAACTGGAATCCATCAATGCTGGCTGATTATTTTGGACACTTAAGCCAGAAGCCTCAGACATTGGGTACAAAGAAAATTCATCAACAGAACATTTTTAACTAAGTTGTGCTACTGCAAAGTGTCAGCACTGTTAATGCAATTAAATGTATTATATTCAATAACAGTTAATTTCTGGTTTCTGAAAATTCCTAAATGATACAAGTAGGCTGAAATTATATTTGTGTTCAGCTTCAAGTGGTCTGTCATAAACAAAGAACATTTCTGAGGAAACAAAACTTATGAAAAAATGTGTTTTCCTGTGCAATTAGAATTAGAATCAGAATCAGGTTTAATATAATTGGTATAGGAAAGGTACAAGATACAAGCTGAAATAGGTAAAGAACAATGTGGTTTTGTGAAAGACAAAGGTAGAAGAAATGCAATATTAATATTAAGGATACTATCAGAATGAACTATTCAAGTGCAAAAAGATTTGTTTGTTTTATCGACTACACAAAAGCATTTGATAAAGTGAAGCACAGTAAGTTATTTGAAATATTACAGAAAACTCTAGATCTAGATTCGAAAGACCTCCGCCTAATCAGAAATCTGTACTGGGAACAAACTGCCGCTGTAAGAAAAGATGGAGAAGTGAGTCAGTTTATGAAAATCAAGAGCGGCGTTAGACAAGTGTGTGTTTTCTCCCCTGATTTATTTAATGTGTACAGTGAAACAATATTACGAAAAACAAGAGACATCTTGGGAATTGAAGTTGGCTGTGTAAACATCAGTAATTTCAGATATACAGATGACACTGTATTAATTGCAAGTATGGAGGAAGAACTACAAAACTTAATTGATATAGTTGTTGAAAAAAGTGCAAAAATGGGTCTATCAATTGCAAAAAGACAGAATGTATGGTGATATCCAAAAAGAAGGAGAAGCCTATCTGCAGGCTGAGAATAAACGGGGAGGACATAAAACAAATACAGAACTTCTGCTACTTAGGAAGCTGGGTGACATCAGATGGCAGGTGCAACATGGACATCAAAAGAAGAATAGGAATGGCAAAAGACACCTTTACAAGAATGAAGAATATACTGACCAATACTAAACTAGGCATGACAACCTGCCTCAGAGCACTGAAATGTTACATTTATCCAGTTATGTTATATGGCTCAGAATGTTGGACAATATCTAGTAACATGAAGAAACGAATTGAAGCAGCAGAGATGTGGTTTTTGAGGAGGATGCAAAGAATATCATGGATGAAACAAATATCTAACGAGGATGTCATGAACAGAGCAAACACAAAAAGAGAAATAATGTATGAGATCATGAAAAGGCAACATAACTTCATTGGACATGTGATTAGGAAAGAGGAGTTAGAATGCATGGTAATTATGGGCAAGATTGAAGGGAAGAAAGCAAGAGGAAGACAAAGACAAATGATGATGGAGACAGCAGCCAGAGAACTGGAAATGAATACCAATGAATTGATCTACTTGACCCAAAACAGGAGTGTGTGGGCCATGGCAGTCAAAGCTCAAACTGGGCACGACACCTGATGAGGATGATGATAGGAAAGGTGCATCGCATCCGGAGTTTCTCCAGTTAACGGATGATTTTCCTCCACGCCTGACGTAGTAGGGAACCGCGTACGAGGCAAGTTACAGCAGCGGTTTGCCATTACAGCGAAATACATAATAAAAATATGATAAATTACAATAAGAAAAAATATATACACATAAAATCAAATACGTAGTGCAAAGAGAGAAGGAAAAAAAATGAGGTTGTGTACATGGTTTGATTGGCCATTCAGAAATCTGACAGCGGAGGGGAAGAAGCTTTTCCTAAAATGCTGAGTGTTTGTCTTCACAACTCTCTACCTCTTCCTTGATGGTAGCAATGAGAAGAGGGGCTTTCCTGGGTGATGGTGGGGGGGGGGGGTCCTTAATGATGGATGCCACCTTTTTGAGGCACTATCTTTTGAAGATGTCCTGGATGCTGAGGAGGCTGGTGCCCACGATGCAGCCGGCTGAGTTTGCAACTTTCTGCAGCTTTTTCTGATCCTGTGCAGTGGCCCCTCCATACCAGACAGTGATGCAGCCAGTTAGAATGCTCTCCACGGTATATCTGTACAAATTTGCAAGAGTCTATGGTGACATACCAAATCTCCTCAAACCCCTAATGAAATACAGCCGCTGCTGTGCCTCCTTCGTAATTGCATAAATATGTCTGGCCCAGGATAGATCTTCAGGAACTTGAAACTGCTCACCCTTTCCAAAGCTGATCCCTTGATGAGGACTCGTGACAGTGCTGGTAAATGCAGCTCTTTCCGTGAATCTCTTAAGGGAATCTTCAAATATTTACTTTTAGCACTACTACAGCTGAAATCCACAGCCACTGTCACAGATACTTCAATAAACAACATTGGTTTCAGATATTTAGGAAATCTATTGACCCTCAAAATCTGCATACTTAGGTTGTTAGTGTAGTTTCCCTTTAAGAGAACATACGCATGGAAAGCATGCTGGTCGGCAAATCAGGTAGAAATGCAAAGCAGTTAGACTCCTACTCCCAAGCAAATGTATAGTCTCTGGAAAATAAAACTGAAGATCTCAGAGCAAGATTGCAGTATTAGAGGGACATCAGAGACTGCTGTGTACTTTACTTCATGGAAACATGGTTCACCCCCAACATTTTGGATGCAGCACTGCAGCCCGAGGGCTTCACCATCCACTGCAAAGGCAGAACAGCTTGAGTATTTTTTTAAAGGTAGATGGGACAGAGTGTGTTTCATGATAAACACATTGCGGTGCACAGACATGACAGTTCTGCCTCAGTCCTGGTCACACAAACTGTAACATCTAGAGTCATCCATCTGTTATCATTCTCATAGTGGTGTACATTTTACCCTTGGCCAATGTCAGGCAGGTAGTGGAGGAGCTAAGCACCATTATTAGCAGCACATCTACCAGTCTTCCCTATCAGTGTGGGGAATTTCAACCAGGCCAGCTTGAGCAAGTTTCTGACCAACTACCATCTGCATGTCACCTGTGGCACCGGAAGAGCCAACACATTGGTGACTGTTACACCACCATCCAGAAAGCTTACTCGTGCCATCCCACACCCATGGTTTGATCACTTGGCTGTATTTCTACTTCCTTTGTACAGGTAGAGACTGAGGACCAGGGCACCAATGATGAGGAGCATGAATGTATGGTCAAGGGAGGCAGAAGACTGCTTACAGGACTGCAGGACAATATTCAGGGATCCGTCTTCAAATCTGAATGAACATGCCACAGTTGTCATCGACTTTCATCAAGACCCATGTTGATCAGCGTGTGCCTCAGAGAACATATAAAGCATACCCAAACAAAAAGCTGTGGATGAACTGAGGGCTAGATCTGTGGCATTCAAGACCGGTGATCCAGAACTATACAAGAGGTTTGGGTACAACCTACAGAAGGCTATTTTAAGAGCGAAGCAACTATTCCTATTGAAGTGAGAGACGGAATCGCATGCACATCAGCTCTGGCAGAGCCATTACCTCCCACAAGGCAAAACTTAACATCAGGAACGGCTGTGATGCTTCACTCCCAGATGAGCTAACCACCTTTTATGCTTGCTTTGAAACGGATAATCAACTATTCCTGTGCAAATCTCTGCAGCATCTGGTGACCCTGCGATCTCTGTCTTGGAGGCCGAAGTCGGATCACCTGTCAAGAGGGTGAACCCTCGCGAGACGTCCAGCCCTGATGGTGTATCCAGGATATTGAAAACCCATGCCAACCAACTAGCGGGAGAGTTCCATAGCATCTTCAATAACTCACTGCTGCAGTCAGAGTTTCCCACCTGCGTCCAGAGGGTGACAATCATAATGTGCCCAAAATAAAATGCCAAATGCATAAAATGTATAAAGTAAAATGCCAAAGAAATGAAAAACACAGTATGGCATTTAGAATTTGACATTTCAGATCACATGAAGTGTTTACTGCTTATGGTCATTTCATTAAAAGGACAGAATGAAAAAAGGACCAATAGGGTTTTGTTTAACACACACAAGAAGAGGAACTCAGCAGGTGTCGACAGCTGCTATGGAGTGAAATGAACAGTTGATATTTCCCACTGAAATCCTGCATCAGGAATAGAAAATAGTAGGCCATTCAGCCCTTCAAGCCTGCACCGCCATTTATTATGATCATGGCTGATCATCCAACTCAGAACCCTGCACCAGCCTTCCCTCCATACCCCCTGATCCCTGTAGCCACAAGGGCCACATCTAACTCTCTCTTAAGTATAGCCAATGAACTGGCCTCAACTGTTTCCTGTGGCAGAGAATTCCACAGATTCACCACTCTCTGTGTGAAGAAGTTTTTCCTAATCTCGGTCCTAAAAGGCTTACCCTTTATCCTCAAACTGTGACCCCTCGTTCTGGACTTCCCCAACATCGGGAACAATCTTCCTGCATCTAGCCTGTCCAATCCCTTTAGGATTTTATACGTTTCAATCAGATCCCCCCTCAATCTTCTAAATTCCAACGAGTACAAGCCCAGTTCATCCAGTCTTTCTTCATATGAAAGTCCTGCCATCCCAGGAATCAATCTAGTGAACCTTCTTTGTACTTCCTCTATGGCAAGGATGTCTTTCCTCAGATTAGGGGACCAAAACTGCACACAATATTCCAGGTGTGGTCTCATGGGACAGAAGCAAAAATATGAAGCTGGGGAGGGCAGGAAGAGGAAGAGGGGATGTTGTAAGAAGATGGCAGGTGATAGGTGGAAGAGGTAAAAGGCTGAAGAAAGAGAAATCTGATAGGAGAGGACAGTGGAAAATTAAATAAAGGGAAGAAGCTCAGGAATTAGAGGGAGGTAATGGGCAGGTCATGAGGGTTGGGGAACAAAACAGAAGGGGTAAGAGGACTACCAGACAGGAAGAAAAACAAAAAGAAAATGAGGGGAGTGATTATCAGAAGTTAGAGAAGTTAATATACATGCCATCAAATTGGAGATTAGCCAGACAGAATTTGAGGTGTTGTTCTTACATCTCACACTGGACCTCATCGTCATAGTAGAGAATACCATGGACTGACATGCCTGTGTCAGAAAGGGAAGGCAAATTGCAATGAGAGATCCACCAGGCTGTCTGTTGCAGTGGACAGATCAAAAGTGCTCGACCATGCTGTCACTAATGTAGAAGAAGCTGCAGCAGATACAATATAATGGAGCACTGCCTCACCTGGAAGAAGTGTTTAGGACCTGGAATGTTGGTGAGGGAGGAGGTGTAGGGGCAGGTGTAGAGGCAGGCAAGGATAAATGATCGGAGGGCCAAGTGAACAAGTGAGTCACATAGAGAATGAACCTGTGGAAGCTGGGATGTGGAATGGTAAGATGTACCTGTGGTAGAATCCCGTTGGAGATGGCAGACGTCATGGAGCTGAATATAGAATCTCAAGAGGTGGTAGGTGAGAACAATGGAAATCCTATCATTGTTATATTGGAGGAGGGGGATGAGGTGAGGACAGCCGTGTGCAAAGTGGAAGAGATGTGGGTGAGGGCAGCATTGATGGTGGTGGATAGTTTTGTTTATTTTTCTCTTCTCTCCAAATCGTTTATGAACTCATTACACTCAATACAATTCGGAGCACCCCACCGCAAATGTGAGGCCAGCCTGAATCTGTGTCTCATCCCTAATCTGGTAAATTTCTGATGTTATTTGCGCAACCAGAATCAATGCATTATTTGCAAATGGGCTGATCTTGCCGCACGAGCTGTGAGCCACAGCCAGGCCCTGCAAGGTAGATAAAAGGTATGACCAAATAAAGGCAGCTGCGAGCCATCCTTTTCCCACATGCTTGCAGAAAAGAAAATAGACCTGGTGGTGGCAGCTTTCTAGATTGCATCCAGGCTTGGAAAACATTTGCAGGCACAGTGCCAGCACTGAGTAAGGCAGCTCTGTTGTCTCAATGAGACTGAAAATGTGCTTCAGATGTATGCTAAGGATATATATCCTTCAAGATATCTGAAGTATGGTTCTCCACCAATGTGGACATCTTTTGTGTACATGTACGATATTGATCCATTTGAAATCCATTGTAGGTACTAAGTGGAACAACTTTAACCCCTGTTTCTTGTTCATCTCTGTGGGTACAATTTGTCTCCTCAATCAAACAGTAGTTATTACTGATATGGGTTATGTACTTATGTAGTTCAATTCACATCTGTTTCAGAAATCACCAAAACATTTTACAGCCATAGAACTACTTTTGATATGTTGTTACAATTTCAATGTTGGAAAATGGCAGCTAATTTGCATGCTAAAAATTCCCACAACCAACCATGTTGGTTAACAATTAAGCTGTATTAGAAATATTGATTGAGGGATTGGTCAAAATGGTGATTAGTCAAAACCCTATGGTAACCTGCTGTACATTTGAAAATAGTTTCATGGTTTTTACATCTGCCGAGAACACTCAAGAATTTCTTATCCAAAAGGACATTAAACCATGACTTTATTGTTTGTTGGAGTGGTTTTTACAGCAATTTGAAATTTCTCAGTTTTTGCCTTACCCTGACTTTAACGCAAGTGATCTTTCAGCATAGGTTTTAACATAGCACAACCAGTATGTCTCCTTTTTCCAGTACGTGGATATCCAACCACCAGTCAGTTGATTCTCTGCACAGTTTTGACTTTTTAGTGGTCGGACATCCCCAGATCCTTAATCCTAACCAAACAAAACCTATGAAATTTCTTTAATAGATTCTTGAAAAGATTTATTACAAGGATATTATATTTTTAACTCTCCACTGAAAGCACTGTTGTTATTCACCTGGAGGTCTGCGATTGCATTTTGAGTTTAACATTGATTCTCTGTGGATTTAAGAAATTAACAGTAGCTTCTGTTTGTTCCTTTATTCTGATTCAGTCTGAGCTTCCTTCTGAACAAGTCAAGTCGCACTAAATCAGCAATTAAGAAATAAGACTACTTACAACCAAGTAATAAAACTGATAAAGAGAAAGAGTCTCAGCCCAAAATGTTGAATATTTATTCATTTCCATGGATGCTGCCTGACATGCTGAGTTCCTCCAGCATTTTGTGTACATTGCTCTGGTTTTCCAGCATCTGCAGAATCTTGTGCTGATGACTACATTGGCTCCTCTTTTTGCACCCATGAGGGTACAGAAAACCTGTCTATTACATCAACTTTTCCTCCAACTTCTACCTTGCTCTGAAATTTACTTGGTTCATCTTTGACACCTCTTTCCACTTACTTGATCTCTCTGACTCCATCTACAAAAACAGATTAACTATTGATATCTTTTACAATTCCGCTAACTCCCATCGTTGCCTTGACTACATCTCTTGCACGCTCCCCCCCCCACCTGTCATTTTCAATGATACCATTCCCTTCTCTCAATTCTTCCGACTCTGACACATCAGTTATCTTAATAGGGCTTTCTATTCCAGGACTTGCAAGATGTCCTCTTCTTTCAGAAAGTGGCAATTCCCCTTCACTGTTATCATTCAACCCTGTGTTTCCCATAAACATGCTCTCACTCCATTCCATATCACCCCTACACAACAGGGATAGGACTCCCCTCATCCTCAATTACCGTACCCTTAGCCTCTGTATCTAACACATCATTCTCTGCCACCTCCAAGGGGACACCTTCTCATCCCTTCCCCTTCTCCACTTACCACGGGGATCACTCTCTCCATGACTCCCTTGCCTGCTTGTCTCTCCCCACCAATCCCCCACCAGGCACTAACCCCTGCAACCATGTAAACTATTAATCCTGTCCCTACACTCGCTCTCTCATCACCATTCAAGGCCCTAAACAGTCCAGATGAGGCAGTGCCTCCCAAGCAAGTCCATTGATGTCATTTATTGTGTCTGGTGCTCCTGCTGTGGCCTTCTCTACATCAGAGAGACCCAACACAGACAGGGGGGGATTGCTTTGTTGAGTACCTTTGCTCTGTCTGCTGCAACAGCCCAGAATCTTCTAGTGGCCAACCAATTTTAATTCCACTTCCTATTCCAAAACCAACATGTCTGCCTATGGCCTCCTTTTCTGCCACATCGAAGCCAGTTGCAGACTTGGTAGCATGATGATGGCATGATGTTAGCAACTTGATGGCATGAACATCAATTTCTCTTTCTGGGTAACCACTTCCCTCTGTTTTCTCTTATACCTGTTGCCCCATTGCCCCCTTCTCTCTCCCCTGCCCTGCATTCATGACCTGCCCATCACCTTCACCTCCCTTTCTCCGATTCCCTGCCTTCTTCTCCTAAACCATGATCTACTGTCTGCTCCAATCAGATTCCTTCTTCTTCAGCCTTTTGCCTTCCCCACTATTACCTCCCAGATTTTCATATTATTCACTTTCTGCACCCTCCCTCAATCATCTCTCTTCCCTCTCTCACCTGGAATCACCCATCACCCACCAGCTCATTTCCACCACCCCGCCCCATCCCCTGTTATTCTGGCTTCTGCCCTCTTGCTTCCAGTCCTGAGGAAGAGTCTCGGTTTGAAACCTTGACTGTTATTTTCTTTCATAGTGCCTAACCTACTTAGTTCCTTCAGCATTTTGTGTGTGTTGAGCTAAATACACAACACGAGGTTCATAGTGGATTAAATGGTTCTTATCGCGTCAGGTCAAAAAGTAATTTCCTCTTTTCTCAGACAGGGTCAATGCACCCAAGGAAATTGCAGTTTTATGTCCTTGGAAAGAAATATTCTTTTGTTATGGAGCCTCCTTATTTCTAAACTTCACCCTTTATAAACTCTAATGGACCTTTGGAGAGTGCTCACTGATGTAATGAATCCAGTTAAGTATAACATGACAAGATCATATAATAACAACATAAGAGCACAAGAAACAGAAACAGGAACAGGAGTCGGCCATCTGGCCCATTGAGCCTGCTCCACCATTCAATAAGATCATGGCTGAACTGGCCAAGGACTCATCTCCACCTATCTGCCTTTTCCCCATCACCCTTAATTCCCCTACTACGCAAAAATCTATCCAACCTTGTTTTAAATATACTTACTGAGGTAGTCTCCACTGCTTCACTGGGCAGAGATTTTCACAGATTCACCACTCTCTGGGAGAAGCAGCTCCTCCTCATCTCCGTCCTAAATCTACTTCCCTGAATCTTAAGGCTATGTCCCCTAGTTCTAGTCTCACCTACCAGTGGAAACAACTTTCGTGCCTCTAATTAGAAAATAGAACATAGAAAGCCTAGGGCATAATACAGGCCCTTCAGCCCACAAAGCTGTGCTGAACGTGTCCTTACTTCAGAAATTATCTAGGTTTACCCATAGCCCTCTATTTTTCTAAGCTCCACGTACCTATCCAGGAGTCTCTTGAAAGTATCAGCCTCCACCACCGTCACCAGCAGCCCATTCCGTGCACTCACCACTCTCTGCATAAAAAACTTACCCCTGACATCTCCTGATAGAAACAATTCTGTATGTTTCTGTCAGATCTCCTCTCATTCTTCTGAATTCCAGCGAGTGCAGTCCCAGGCGGCTCAATATCTCCTCATAGTCTAACCTCCTCATCTCTGACATCAACCTGGTGAACCTCCTCAGCACCACCTGCAAAGAAAGTTGTTTTCATTAGTTTCTATTTATTTGCTAGGGGTAGGCATTGACCAACATATGAGAGGGGTTTTGAATCTGTAATCTCTCTTGAGAGATACGATGGTTGCTGCTGTTTCAAAGAGAACATTTTAACTTGAAAATTTCACCAAGTAATGATATAAGAGATAGAAGCATGTAAGTGTAAAGTGCTTTCATAATGCAAGTCTATGTGTGGGAACAGTGAGGTCCTTGGCAATTGGCTTATTTTTATTTTGGGTTCCCTTTTTAATTACATTTCAAGTTCTTAGTTAGCCCAACTGTAGAAAAAGAGATAGGGAGAGAGAGAGATTAATGATTGGCCAGTTAATTATGAATACCACCTGTGAAATTGAACTGATATTGCTGGATGATTTAGAAAGGAAATACAGTGTAACTTCTTGTTCAGGCAGTTTACAGCACAACACTCGTTCAAGTAGAAAGAACCTGATTAAAATCTAATGAAATGATAATGTTGAAGAGCAAAGGTTGAATACATTTAAAATTGCAACCTTGACAAAGAGTTTACAGGGGAGAAAGAGTTTTGGAAGTAATCCTTCAGTGGATTAGATTACCATACTCCCACCATCTGTTGGTTTCGCATGCTAGTCATTCGCCAGCCACATACGCTTTCAAGCTGTCTCTGTGCATATCTCCCCTCCAGGTATTTTGTGAGAAACCACAAGAGAGGCATTCTGCATTGTCATAAAATACGCATTTCAAAATAACAGTGTTTTCCATTGCAGTGCCAGGTCTTGACGGATATACAAGGTCATCAGTCGCAATAATGAAGTTTAAAAAAAAAGTTTTCATTGCCCTGAGGGAAAATGATGTTAGATTGATGAGATGAAGAAATCAACTCGCGTAAATTGCCGTGCTAATTCCCAGTTGCAGTACTTCTGTCTGATGGCCCTGCCTGAACTTGCCTGCAACAAAGTTGATGAACTGATTAATAAAGTTGGTGGAAAGGCTTTCTATTCACTCAATGTGGTATAAATTAGTTCAATTCCCTCATAATAGGCTGTGCTCTCATGTACAATACAAGAATAATTAGTTCACAAAATATAGGTCTGAATTATCACTGCCAAGAATGGTTACATAATCTTTGCAGCAATGTGTTTCCCAGACTAAGTGAGCCAGATGAATCCAACCTAAACGTATTTATAGAAGTATGGAAAAAAACAGAGAATTTGTAAAGGGAAATGCTGAGAAGAAACACAGGCATTTTACAGGCAAAGCTTCTCATCCTGTGTAACCCCATTTTGGTGAGAAAAATCATTGTCTGAGAAGTACTTTACAAGAAAGAGAAATGTGACAAATACAGGAAATGAAAATCAGGATACGCTGGAGATAGCTTTTCCATCCAAATGGCCCTTTGGAATGGCTGTTAGGCAAGGATATTAATCCCGTCCCACCTCATTTTTTTTTCTCAGCTGGAAGTATATCTCTGTATATTTATTTATGACTCATAGGATATAACTTGCATTCGTTTTTATTTTTACACAACTTACCTACCCTTACAGCTCCCCTACCCTTTCTGAAGCTACTAATCCTCACTTGAATATGATTCCATAATTTTTATTCCCTTTAAAGCATTATCAAAGTGAAGATTCTTCATGTGTGAAGCCAGCAATTTATTTTAGGGAGACTCTATTTTTCCATACAGCATATCACAGGTGTCTGGCATCTTATCCCCAGCTGATGATATATTCGTCCAACAAAAGTTTTTCTGTACACTCTGTAGCCCAAGACCACTGAGATCCATTTCAGCAATCTGCTAGTTATGTTGGGTTCAGTGTGTCCAATGCATAGAAAACAACCTTCTTTCGTTCCTCTTCCCTCTGGGAGAAGGCTCAGGAGCTTGAAGACTCCTACGGCCAGATTTGGGAACAGCTTCTTTCCAACCGTGATAAGACTGCTGAATGGATCCTGACCCGGATCTGGGCCGTACCCTCCAAATATCCAGACCTGCCTCTCATTTTTTTTGCACTACCTTACCTTCCATTTTTCTAGTTTCTATTTATGATTTATAATTTAAATTTTTAATATTTACTAATTTTTACTATTTTAAATATTTTTAATATTTAATATTTGTAATCCTGGGAGTGGGAAGCACAGAATTGAATATCGCTGTGATGAATGTGCGTTCTAGTATCAATTGTTTGGCGACAATAAAGTAAAGTAACCCTATTACTTGTTGCTCCATTTTAGTCAGTAACAGAAGTCAATGCTCTTACCAGTTGGAACATTGAGGATTGTGCTGGAGTCTTGGGTCTCGAGCAAGGTTTAATCAACACGGTTTGTAGACTGGACTCTGGATTTCATGTTATGATATGTTTCTGGTTTCTGGTTGCTCCTTTTTTTCTTGTTGTTTTGGGTGATTTTGATGGGGGTGGCCTGCAGGTAACAAGATGAGCTGAACTGAGTATGCCAGGGCGTCTTTGATTTTTCTGTTTTATACTTTGTGTTTTCTGCTTGTTTTTATTTTTTGTTGCCATTTGATTTTTTTTGCACGTGGGGTGGGAGGGCTAATATTTTTTCTTTGAACATGTTCCATGGTTTTCTTTGTTTTGTGGCTGTCTGTGGGACAATGAATCTCAGGGTTGGATACTGCATACATACTTTAATAATAAATGTACTTTGAATCTTTGAACTTCTGGACTTGAGGATGCCATTCAGCACATGAAGATGTGATACACCCGTGAAAGATTACATTGGGGAATGACATCATGCGCATGTGCTGGTAGTCAGAAAATGATTGGTACCTCAAAAATTTTCATTGGTTGTGCAGAAGTTGGGTTCAATTACCAAAAGGCAGATATTTTTGCAAATTGCTTTCACCCACGTGCTTGTGTTTTTTGATGATCCCATTTTAGATTGATGGCAATGAGCCATGAATGAAACTAAATTCAGTTTCAGCATCAAATTTCATGTCACATGCCAGTGATAATAAACCTGATTCTGAATCTGAATGGGTACTTAATGATTTAGAAATTCCATTGAATAGTTTTGTACTTTTGGACACCACACAACTGGAGCCCACTGGTACGTGGGGGCAAATGACTTCTTTCAAAGGCACTGAGGACTTCAAGGCATTAGCTTCATCCTGCCTCTCTCTCTCCTTCTCATCAACTAACCTGCTAATGATCATCTTTCCACTCCTCTCTCTTCAGTTCCTCCTCTGTTGTGGCCCTCTCACAGGCCTCACATGCCTTTGTCTCCGAGACCTGTTTGTTTGCTCCCTTTTCCATCCCTTGCTTCCCTCCTTGTTCAGTCTATTCATCTCCTCCTATGGCCACTTTCTTTCCCAACACCGTTATGTCCTCCTCCATCTCTTCTCTTAACTTCCCTTTGTTGCCCTCTATCCAATTATTCCACAAGCTTGAGGTACCCATGGACATAGAATTGCAGTGGAATCTCTTATTACACAGTGGTGATGGGCCTTCTACAGAACTGGTGCATATTTCCTGTGCAGTGTTTCTTGGCATTAGACTACCCCAAGTTAAAGGTAAAATTTGAAAGGGGGAAATTTTGAATTATGAGGTTTGAAAGAGGATGGATGCTTTGAAACTAGGAAGCAAAGAGACTTATTTGTATGGTTACCTATGCTCAGGATCCAACAACCTGGATTTCTCCTGAAACAGTGTATTGTACTGCTGTCTTCCAACGGATATTATTGCAGAAAGGACATCCCATTTATGGGATTGCCAAGGAAACTGAGTTTTTACATACAGTGATTCCCAAGACTCAAAGCAGCATAAATGTTGAGAAATTAATGACTCTCCCATCCTGCCCTCCCATATCTAGCATCCTCATGCTTCCTTCCCTCTTTTCATCCTTTCATAACACACCTAGTCTATTCCCATACTCTCCTCATATCTATCAGTATCTCAAAAGTCTAACTTCACTCTCCCCTCCCTGCATACTTTAATATTACAGTAGCTTTCACCATTTTGTATCAAACCAATTCTTTTCCCTTCACTTCTGCATCTCTTTATGGCTCCCATTTGAATGCTATCCTTGATTCATACTCCACCTCCCACCCTGTTTAATCATATTCTCCCCTCTCTTTAAGCAGTTTAAGTTCTGTGTCTACAGTGGGTCATGCTGATACTTCCTTGAACATCCCATGTTTGAACAAAAAGAACTCTCAAATTCGAGGAATTCTGCAGATGCTGAAAATTCAAGCAACACACATCAAAGTTGCTGGTGAACGCAGCAGGCCAGGCAGCATCTCTAGGAAGAGGTACAGTCAACGTTTCGGGCCAAGACCCTTCATCAGGATTAACTGAAAGAAGAGCTAGTAAGAGATTTGAAAGTGGGAGGGGGAGGGGGAGATCCAAAATGATAGGAGAAGACAGGAGGGGGAGGGATGGAGCCAAGAGCTGGACAGGTGATTGGCAAAAGGGATATGAGAGGATCATGGGACAGGAGGCCCAGGGAGAAGGAAAAGGGGGGAGGGAGAAATCCCAGAGGATGGGCAAGGGGTATAGTCAGAGGGAGAAAAAGAATGTGTGTATATAAATAAATGACGGATGGGGTACGAGGGGGAGGTAGGGCATTAGCGGAAGTTTGAGAAGTCAATGTTCATGCCATCAGGTTGGAGGCTACCCAGACGGAATATAAGGTGTTGTTCTTTCTCTCTCTCCTTTTTCTCCCTCTGTCCCTCTCACTATACCCCTTTCCCATCCTCTGGGTTTTCCCCCACTCCCCCTTTTCTTTCTCCCTGGGCCTCCTGTCCCATGATCTTCTTATATCCCTTTTACCAATCAACTGTCCAGCTCTTGGCTCCATCCGTCCCCCTCCTGTCTTCTCCTATCATTTTGGATCCCCCCTCCCACTTCCAAATCTCTTACTAGCTCTTCTTTCAGTTAGTCATGATGAAGGGTCTTGGCCCGAAACGTTGACTGTACCTCTTCCTAGAGATGCTGCCTGGCCTGCTGCGTTCACCAGCAACTTTGATGAACTCTCAAATTGTTAGTTGATAGGAAAATATCAGCTCGGCAGAAGCAATGGACATCAGACTTTCAATTAAAGTAAGTGGCTAACCAAAATGATATCTGTTAAGTTCTGTAACTTCAAAGCATTAAATTGATTCAGGGAAAAGATGGGAGTCCGGGAATGCAGATTTAATTTCGTCTTTAAGCGAGGTGTGCACGTATCATGTGGTAACGAGGTGACATATGCAATTAATGTATTTATACATATAACCTGCAATTAATTATTTAAACAAACATGAATGCTTGATCAGACTACCTATCTATATATATATATATATACAAGATCACTGAAATATAACTGAAATATAAAGTACACAACGCTATCCAATAAGGTTTTCACAAAGAACTGTCATTTATTGTTTCTTAATTTACTGTTTTCTTTGTATTTCTGTGTGTACTTATATTGTGTTCCTATTGAATGACGAAGTCTCCTTGTGCTTCTACTTCTCAAAGACAGTTTTATAGTCTGGTACATGCAATATGCAGGGCATAGAGACTCAAAGTGTAAATAGTTAATGTGATGTCTTATCATGAATATTCTGCCTCCTTTGTATTTATATATTTGCTCGATCTCAATGCACTCTTGAGAGCATTGCAACAACCAACTCTGAATATTTATTCAAAAGATCTCACCAGTTAAGGCATTGAAAAGGCAAACAATTTATCACTGTTCGTACAAAGACCGTTCTCATATTTTATTTCTCTAACTAAATCATGCAAAATAATTTTAAAACAAATGAGCATATGCAAAAACTCATTTTTTCCTTAACCCAATAAAATTCGCCCACTGCACTATCACTTTACCTTTTTAATTATCTTATTTCAAGGTGTCAGTAAATCTGAAGAGCCTAAACATTGGCTGGAAAACAATTATCTGTGGATCATTTGAAAAGATTTCAGTCATGTCAGTAGTTCATATACAGAAATCCGAAAGAAATCTCCAGTTTTAGTTTAGTATAACGTGCTTCCAAGAGGGTCATGCACAACAAAAACATATTATTTTGTATACCCTGTACACACTTTGGAGCATCCCGACTGGTGGAGTAGTCATAGTGGAGATTGTTCTGGGAATAGTGCTGGTGAGGGAACAAGTTCTAGCTCAAGGCAGTTTATTGTCATTCAACTAACCACATGTATACCGCCAAGCGAAACAACATTCCTCCAGATGAAGGTGTGCAATACAGTGCAGTTAACTCACGCACACATCACACAAAGTAATACTACTACAAATAAATTTTAAAAATAGTAAGGTCCATTTGCGACACAATTGTGAGAGAGGTCAGATCTAACTGGAGGGCTTGAGGCTGTGAAGGCTGGGGGAGGGGTTGGTAACTGGGAGGTGGATATGCAGATAAAATTAAAAATCAGTGGACATTCAGTGTGAATGAAGGGCAGTAGTTTGGCTGCCATCAAGAATTGATAGTCACTGGTGGGTGATTATGGGAAAGGAAAGTCTTCTTATTTTCCATACACCTCAACTTTCAATTTTAACCAAGTAGCACACAAAATGTTGATCTATGCAATCCAAGGTCTAGGCTGCACACAGAAAATGTTGGAGGAACTCAGCAGGTCAAGCAGCATCTATGGAAAGGAATTAACCGTCAACGTTTTGGGCCGAGGCTCTTCTTCAGGACTGAAATGGAAGGGGGAAGACGCCAGAATAAAAAAAGGTAGGGGGAGGGGAAGGAGGTTAGCAGGAGGTGATAGGTGAAGCCAAGTGAGAGGGAAAGGTAAAGGACTGGAGAAGAAGGAATCTGATAGGAGAGGAGAGTGCACCGTGGGAGAAAGAGAATGAGGAGGGGACCCAGGGGGAAGTGATAAGAAGTTGAGTAGAGGTAAAAGGCCAGAGTGGGGAAATAGAAGAGGGAATGGAAAGAGATTATTTTTTAACTGGAAGGAGAAATCGATATTCATACCAACAGGTTGGAGGCTACCCAGACAGAATATGAGGTGTTGCTCCCCCACCCTGAGGGTGGCCTCATCTTGGCAAAAGAGAAGACTATGGAGCTGTTCAGTTTCTTAGTAATCTTGGTATATATTTATGTCAGACAATGAATTAACAATAAGTTGTTTGAGTCAAAGGCCACACCTTTTTCATGCTGGAACGATTCGTACATTTCTTTATTCCGAGTACTTTTGAACAAGCTGTATATGTATCTAAAGCCTTTCTTCAGGCAAGCCTGATTTAAAATATTTACTGCTCCTCTTTCTCTATTACGACCTGCTCAGAGGCAGACACCTGTGTTTACAAGCAGCTGTGCTTTCTTAGAAAGGTAACTAATAAAAGATGGGTCATTTAGTATGTATTTGTGTCAGCCAACAGATTGACAAGTCAGTTTAAATTGCCAGCCTCTTGTGAACCGCACTCAGATTTTTTTTACTATTTTAAAAGCAGAGAAACTATACTCAATTTGCCTTGGATGTCTTGGGCTAGAAATGTAATTGCACAAAAATGTTTTGCAGTGAAGATTGCTTTTGGAATGGTATGCAATTGCAGCCATTTCTGAGCTGAACAGCACCACTGCAGAAGAGTCACAGGATAATTTAATCTTGGATGAATAATGTGATTTCCATATCAAATGTCATTCCCTGTGTAAAGCCTGGGGAAATAGGTCACAGTGTGGCAAGGAAATACTTGTCATTGGTTACACTCTGAACTCTCATACTGCCACAGCAATGCTGCCTCTGTTTAAGAGGGATTTCCTAGGGAGGCTACAACCCACTGCTAATGGCTTGTGTTGACTTATAACCCAGTTCTGGGAACTCAACCTGGGTAGAATTTTTTAAAATTTGCTTCTTCTCCTTGGGGGCTGGGGTGTGGGGAGTTGTCAATGTTGCCTCACATATTGCCATGATATCCTGACAAATTCCCTGGTCCTGATTTTGTAACCCCCCACCCCGACCTCTCTGGCATATCACCAGGCTTGGATTTCCATCTCTGGGTTTGGTCTCCTGCCACTACCTCCACTATCTCAGTTTCATTTGGGCCTTGACTGATGGTCATCTCTCTCTCTCTCTCTTTAAAGCTCCTAGACCCATACCGCTTACCCCCAGTTCCAGAATCAGAATTTTCCTTTCTTTCTCGACAAAACAATCCATCAGTAACACCTAGGGTCTTGTCTCAGAATGTTGTAACAACAAGCCTACAACTGAAACACCCCTTGGCATGCTGCATGACACTCATCTAATAGTGTAAATTAATTTTTAGATTACTATATAATTATGCTTGGTTGTTCATGGATAACTATTTATTAGGTTGGCGGTCACTAATGGTCTAAATGAAAGGTATGACACAGGCTGTGTGTGTGTGTGTGTGTGTGTGTGTGTGTGTGTGTGTGTGTGTGTGTGTGTGTGTGTGTGTGTGTGTGTGTGCGGTGAGGGGAGAGGATAAAGTGAAATCTTCCAAACAGTTGAAATGACTATGTGGATGGGTTCAGACTCAAAAATGGATTTATTTTCTTATTAAGATACAGTGCAGAAAAGGCTCCTCCGGCCCTTTGAGCTGCCCTCTCCAGCAATCCTCCAATTTAACCTTAGCCTAATCATGGAACAATTTATAATGACCAATTAATCTACTGACTGGTACACCTTTGACTGTGGGAGGAAACCAGAGCACCCGGAGGAAATCCACCCGACCATGGGGAGAAAGTGCCAACTCCTCAGAGGAAGTGGCAGGAACTATCCCGGGCCGCGGGTACTGCTAACCACTATGTTACCATGCTGGCCTATGATAGAGCAGAATGTTTGACAGCCCATGAGGGCTCCATTCTGCCACAGCTATGCTCCCTCCCACAATGCTGCTAAACCTCTTTTGTCTGGTACACTCAACAACCTGTTGGTTCACACTAATTGGCTCCCGGCTGTATGGCGGGTTGTTGCTGTACTCCTCACCCTATGATATCTCATGCATATCTTCATTTGGGTTTGAAAGTGTACCAAGAGTTTCACAATGCGTATCTGACTGTAGAGAGCTCCATTAGACTTCTCATCTGAACATGTTGTCTCAGGACCTGGGACCATGGTTGCATTTGTTTCCCCTGTAGGTTCCAGCTCACCCTTTACCAGGAGAAGCTCTCAGATCTCGGCTAACCTCTGCCATTGGCCGTTACTGATGAACTGAGTGACAGGATGCCTTAAAGATTCATCTCCTGCTTCCGAATTGCTGCTGCGTGGCCAGATAAACTTCTTGGCTGTCTGAAAGGGAAAATGTGAAAGGACAGGGTTATGGTGACAGAACAGAGGTGAAAAGTAAGTATAATTGTAACTTGGAGGAGAGAAGGGAGTTCTGAGGAATAGGATGAGGAATGAGTTTCTGTTCCCGCACTCCTGATGAATCCTGTAGCAGTCCCTCCAACAACCCCCAAAGGAGGGAGCTAATAAAACCGTACTTATTTAAGGTTTAAAGGACATTTATTATCAAAGTATATATAAATTATACAACATAGAACATAGACATCTACAGCACATTACAGGCCCTTCAGCCCACAATGTTGTGCCGACCATGTAACCTACTCCCGAAACTGCCTAGAATTTCCCTACCGCATAGCCCTCTATTTTTCTAAGTCCCGTGTACCTATCTAAGGGTCTCTTAAAAGACCCTATTGTATCCACCTCCACCACCATAATCAGCAGTGCATTCCACGCAACCACCACTCTCTGTGAAAAACTTACCCCTGACATCCCCTCTGTACCTACTTCAAAGCACCCTAAAACTGTGCCCTCTCCTGCTAGCCACTTCAGCCCTGGGAAAAAGCCTCCGATTATCCACACGATCAATGCCTCTCATTATCTTGTACACCTCTATCAGGTCACCCCTCATTCTCCGTCACTCCAAGGAGAAAAGGCCAAGTTCACTCAACCTATTCTCATAAGGCACGCTCTCCAATCCAGGCAACATCCTTGTAAATCTCCTCTGAACCCTTTCTATATTATCCCTATCTTTCCTGTAGTGAGATGACCAGAACTGAACAGAGTACTCCAAGTGGGGTCTGACCAAGGTCTTATATAGCTGTAACATTACCTCACGACTCTTGAATTCAATCCCACAGTGGATGAATGCCAACCTTGAGATTTGTCTGCTTACGGGCAGCCACAAAGCAAGAAACCCAGAAGAGCCCAATTATAAAAATAGGAAGACCAACACCCAATGTGCAGTGAAAGAGAAAGAAAACACAAATCATGCAAGCAATAGAGCTGAGCAGTTTTCAATTGATAGCACTAATATGTGCCTTTTGCAATGTGTGTCAGGAAGCACTGTCTTAGGTGCAAGAGTGATATGACTGCCCTGTTTGTTTATCTTGCAATTTAACAAAGTTCTGAGTGGATGCGGGCTTATTGCCACTGGCAAATGTGCGGCTTTGAACTTTAGGTCTGAACTTTGATCAATAATGATCTATGATGGGGATACATTCAATGGAGCTGTGGCACAATTGATTGCTAAAGTTAATGTAAAATGTAATCTAACATCATATTCAGTGACCTTGGCCACGTATATGCAGTCATTGAACTTCTTGTGGCTCCGTATTTATATCTTGGAGCTTAACTCCTCTGATCGACTTTCGTTATTGAATCTTTCCCAAGCCACATCTACCTACAGGGCTCCCTGGACAGAAAGAGGACCTTCCTCCCCTCCCATTAATACAGAAAAACCACTCAGAATATCCTATCCTGTACTGAATTGTGACAAGCGAGAGTGAACCAATATACTTATTAGTGAAATTTTCATTGCAGAAATTAAATTTAGAAAATAAAAGTACCATTAAGCCACATAATATCATTAAAACAACCTATTAAGTTGCCCTTTAATCCCTATCACCAGATACTGGCCTTTTTTGAAAAGCCTGGTCTTACTCAGAGCTGTATAGGTAGATCTAAGCATTAGCATTATCTAGTGTCCAAGTGTGAATCAGTGATATTTATTCCAATGCATTTTTCAGCTTCCTACAGTTATTTAAAATCAAGAAGCTCAAATTTTGTAATATTTATTCAAATCAAATTAATTTTGAGCTTTCATATTAAACAGAGACCATGTGTATGTATTGGGGGAGTAAATAAAAAGTGATAAATTATACCGATTTCTTTTGGTTTGCTTTCGTTCAGCATGAAACAAGAAGACAAATAATTGAGGCCTGCTCTCAAACCAAGCATCAGATGCTGGTAGAAATCTACAACTCCTTCAGTGGTCCAAAGTCATTAACTGTTGTAGCATGTGAAGACAGCATCATCTGAAGCGAGCCAAAATCTGGAGCTTGCCCACCCTCACCAATGAATGAAGAATAATTGGCACAATTTAGATAGACTGGGAATGCCATTTGTCGCTTATTTCCAATTACAGCAGAGGTGCTTCAATAAATTCTCTGTCACATCAACAATGTGAGTGCCAATTTGCTCTTTTTGTATTGTGTTTTATTAAAGGACTGACACTGCCTTTACAAATGCATTATAACAACACCACTGTCAATCCAGGAGCATTCCAGGGCAATCTATCAGAATATGTGATGCTAGTGATTAGTATCACATTGCTGCCAAATGTTTTCAGTTAATAAGCCTAAAAAGCTATAGGTTATATTTTAACTCCTGAGTGATTTAGTTGTATGCCTGATAAAATGTCCCTAACTTGGGCAGGGCCGTATTGGCTTCAGGCTGATCAGCAGCTTTTACACTTGGGCAATTTCCTTCCTTCACTTAAAGCCCACTAAGCTCCTCATTCACCCCACACTTCCAATAACACTATGATATTCATATTGCCAGTAGTAGATGATTTTTTAAATGTTGCTTTGTTTGCTAAGTGCATTGACTGTCCCTAAATTGGTGTGACACGATATTAGTAGGTAAATCGTAAACTTATGAATTTTACATACGTAGTGTAACAAGGAATCTAAGACAGTTTTGGGTTCAGCATATAGGGTCTGTGTCTTGTTATACCACACCCTAAACACCAAATGACACAAATCCTGATTTACAGAAATGATTTTCCATTAATCATATGCAAATTTTTTAAACAATCTGAGTGATACTCTTGCTTCTCCTAGTGTGTATCAAGGCTAGTGAAGTTAATTCCCTGACATACATAAGACATTTAACTAACAAAATTATTCAGTTGAAATTAATTTGGCAAATTATACCAAATTATGGTATGATGACCTGCTTTCTATCTGAATATTGGATTTTACTTTGATCTATAGATCTGTTGATCATAATTGGATTGGTTCCTGAGGCTCAGCTAGCTTGTCTTTGACTTTCAGTTGAATACAAATCACTTAACCAAGGTTCAGAAGCTTCCATGGTACATCCAGATTCATGGAGGAGATGACTTCAAGTTGCGGTGGCATTGTAAATTGACTTCCTCTGGTGAATGCTTTATAGTGATCATTTTTCACTCTCAGCTAAGCTGTGCTGGATACTTTCAATCATTTATTTAATTATATGGCAAGTGTTCATTTTTGTCTCATAATGTGGATAGTACTGTACACAGAAAGCAAAGAATTCCTTTTAAATCCCGCTCTCTCAGAATAAATTTATAGAATTTACTGCGAGATTAAGATAGGGCAAACAAGTTATGGGTTAATAACATAGCATCATCAGTGCTTGACTACTTTACATGGTAGAAGCTCTGAATTTCAGTAACACTTCAAGCTGATATTTCAAATGTTCACAAGAGTTCACTTTGCTCATAAAAAGCTAATTTCTAAGACATGTTGTTAATGTTAGATTTATTATTTTATAATGTTTCTCTTTCACTTCCATGCGCAGAGTAAAGATTCAAATAACTTTATTGTTGTGGTTATGGTTTGTGCCTTATTACCTAGTTTATGATGTTTTACTGGTAGTAGATGAACAATGCTGAAGTGATCTGACAGATCTACAAGACCATCTTTCAACAAAGCTGAATTCTGGAACACACATACAGTTGTGTATTTAATATTTCAGTAATATTTGTGTAATCTTGTACATATATTGATTGATTAAGCACTCTCATTCATTTAAATAATTAATTGTGGGTTATATGTAAAAATACATGAATTGCATATATCATCATGCTACCACATGGTACCTAAGTGCCTCGCTTAAAGTAAACACAAAATTAGAACCACATTCCTGGACTCCTGTGTCTTCCTTTGAATTAGTTTAACATTTTGAAGTTACAAGACATTACGTTGGTGACGAGGTATTTTTAAAACAAACCCGTGGCAGCAATCGACCTGTTGAAGTGCAGAGAGATGTTCAAACTAAAAAAAAAAACAAAGTGAGGATCGTCCAGTTAAAAACAAAACAGCACAGTACAGCATGTGCAGAGACAGTCGAGCTAAAAGAAGAACAGTAAAGGAAAAGCTCAGGGTTCATAAACACTGAGCACTGGGTAATAATAATCATAAAAAAGAGCAGAACTGGATGGCTACATCAAAAAGATACACACGTTTGACTACACAACAGGTAACTGCATTTTATATACTGAACAGCATTTTGAATCAAATGAAATAACCAATGAGAAACAAGTACCAATTTTGTTGAATGCATTGGGTTTAAAGGCATACAGTTTGCTTTGAAGTCTGACTGCTCCAGACAATCCAGCAGAAATGAGCTTTGCTGATATTTAGAACTAAAACCATTGTTATTTGCAGAACACTTTAGGTTTCATAAGCGTAATCAAAAAAAAAATGGAGTCCAATTCAGTGTATGTGGCTGAATTAAAGTCTGAGCATTGTCAGCTTGGTAATGAGATTAATGATGCACTAAGGGATTGTTTAGTTTGTGGAATCTTATAAGAAAGCATTCAAAAACAGCTCCTAACTGAAGCATGACTTACATTTAAAAGAGCAGTTGAAATTGTTGTATCAATGGAAACAGCAGAAAGAGAAGCAATTGATTTGCTATCAGGAATAAAAGTAAGCGTGATCAAAATTGCAAAGCCTAAACAGAAACCAGCCTGGCTGAACAAATTGTGTTACTGGTGTGTCAGGGGCTCACATACACCAGATCAATGCAGACTTAAAAGCGAAACTTGCAGAAAATGCAACAAAGTAGGTCACATACCAGGAGTATGTCAAGCAGACAAAAATAAATGGACTGCATAAAGATGAGAAAAAAATAAAAGTCAAGTTGCAGTTTCAAAAATAGCACTAATCTGCATGCTATTGATGAAAAGTTTGATAATAATGAAAATGACACAGGTCTGACTAGCCTTGAGATTTACAGCATGAAAACTAACAATGGACAAGCAATATGGCTTATGCCAGCAGTGAATGATAAATTAATTGTGAATGAAATTAGCTCAGCTGTTTCGGTCATTCCACAAAATAAGCTTAAAATGTCATTTCAAAGATACTGAACTGACTCCATGTCTCTAGTCGTTTCGGTATTGGAAGACTATTGTCATGTGGCACATGTCTCATGACTGAAGGGAGATTGAGGTGTTCAATTGATTTCTTGTTTTTAGCAGAGAAACTAGGCACACTGATCAGACAGAATTAGCAGTCTGTCACATGATCCTTCTGCTCTCACCATATCATCAGGACAGTGAATGGCATTGACTTCCGAGTCCCTCCGAGCCAAGCTTTAAGATCGACAGTGCATATTGCACAACAAATGTTAAGAGCCCAGGCTCTGTCTTGGTCACCAATTTATACCCAAAGTAGAGCTCATAGACTTTCTTAATAAGAGAAGTCATTCTCCGTCTTTGAGACTTAAGCGTATATTCACCACAAATATAACAGAAAGTATCATGGCTGTTGCAATATTGGTGAGACATTCTGCTATCACAAATACTCTGGTAAATATAATTACTTTATTATAAGAAGTACACATAATATGCTATGCGCATCAACGTGATCGCAAACCGATATATCAATAAACACAATGCATAGAACATAGCCTTTCTAATCCTGCATCCTCCCATGCAGCATCCACCCTGCCAAAACAGGCCCAGGTAGGCCGGCACAAGATAGAAAACTTTTCAGCTTACATTGTGAAATACATTTTAGTTGACTTGAATTATGAACTGAAATAACAAACATAGGTGATTTCAAAATAAAGGCGAGTGACAGGGAAATTTCATGGTGATTGTCATGATCAGCAGCCCAGAATGCATAAGATACACCCAAAAGTATTTAGGAAGCAAAACCTTTGTTGTCCAGTGTAATTAACCAGAAGACAGAGCCAGAGAGGGAAAATACTAAATATGGCTGTACGCAGATGAACAAGTATACCAAATCAAATCAAATCAAGTTTAATTGTCATTAAAACCATACATGGATACAACCATATGAGACAGCGTTTATCTGGGGCCAAGGTGCAAAAACAAACACACGCATTCAAAATAACGAGAAAGGACAAAAAGGATATAGTCTCGTAAGAAAACACATTTTTAGTCCAAGACCCTGAGCTACAAGTTCCGCAAGTTGATAGTTCCAGTCTGTAATCCCACTGATCCAACACTGGAGGGCAGCACTGATGGGAGAGGCCACCCCCAACCGAGCCTGGATGCCATGCTACAATGCAAACCCATGGCTTGAGACCAAGTCCTCGCTACAACCGAGGCGACATTGCTGCCTCGCCGCCTGTCTTGCTGCCAAACAAGGGAAGCAATTGTGCGGCAATCAATGTCCAACAGGGTCATGCGATTGTAAAAGAAATGTCTAAGACAGCCACTTGCGGTTTCACTACACGCTGCCTTCATGCCACCTCAAAGGCATCAACTTTGGTGCCTCCGAGTCGCAGACAGCAGCATGGTCTCCACCCAGGTCCTCTCTTCCGATCCCACTCCAGTTTCTCCTGCTGCCTGATAGCCTGACTCGAATCCCTCGGCCATCTCTGTATTTTTTAAAACAGTTTACTATATATTGTGTCAGCTTCTTAGTTCCTTTACCATATTTATCCTCCAACATCATATGTGAAAGCAATTTTTGTTTGTGCGGCCTGGCTGCGTGCAATCTGTCTGTCCCATTTACTTCATTGATCATATAGATTGAAGTACACTTGAAATGTACTTAAATCTTTAAGTTATTTAGTTTATTTAAGAGTAAGACAGTCCATCACAAAAATATGTCTTTCCTTTTTTTGATTATTTGATTTTCGGAAAGATTATATTTGCTGTGTTGAATGATTTTTTTTCCCTTTTTGGTGTGATGCTTTCTTAAAATGTTAGTTTCTTAAACAGTTGTACAGTAGCTTAAAAAAACATTCATAGATAAGCTGCTTTTCTATGAAGATTTGAGGGACAAAACCATCATGAGTGGTTCTAAAATGCAACCAGAATATTCTGAAGTTGGCTCCCATGAAAGGAACATTGCATTAAAAAAGTGTTTACTAAAGCCTTCTAATTCTTTTGAAAGAATAGGCTGTGCTACAAATCACACTGACCTGTCCCTGCTACATGTCGTATAATAGGAATATACGATCTTACCAGCTGTTTGCCATCACAGGCTTATAAATTACCTTGCACCTTTTTGTCAAGATAGTGCACTTTAAGATGGGGACTGGATCTATCAATCACTTTTTTAGAAGTCTAGTAATACGCTTGAACACTGACCTCAGAAACCTGCACTTTATTTCCATTTCCAAGATTAAGTGATTTCATGGCTTTTAATGCCAATGCCAATTTGTGGCAGATTGCTTTGGCACCTTGACCAGTATCAAAAAGAAGCTTGACTGATCATGCCCAGAATTATCTCACATTGAAGCTTAGTACAGCTGGTAACAATCATGGAAAATTTTGGACCTTCAGTTTGGTGTCAATTCAAACACATACCCTGGAGATTATCAGCCTACAGTCTAACATATTATTGAATATGATTGATGTTGTCAGAGTATTTCCCGATCGTGGTAAAATACCAAAGTAAATCTATCTTGCCAGTTAGTTTAGTTCATACAAACTCAATGTGTATTGAATCACAGAGGAAAAATCAACATGGCTGTATTAGACTTTTGCAAAATGATTTCCTTTACTCTTCTATGTTCTATTCATTGCCGCGTTAGCATCTTTTAAACCTTTATCAAGGAAAAAAATCTTAACATAATTCATCGTCAGTATTCAACAGAAGGTCAGAAATGAAGGTGTTTGCTCTTAATTGGGTATTGTTCAATGTTCTTTGTCGTTTGTCAGAAAATGCAGCTGTTTTTGCCTGCATGCAGCACACCAAAGACCATGCTTAGGCAAGGATGGATACATAACCAGATAGCTATTGCCTGCCGTACACTTCCCGCCGCTGCCTGTAAGAAGTTTGTACGTTCTCCCCATGACCATGTCGGTTTCCTCCCACAGTCCAAAGATGTTGGTAGGTTTAGATTATGAGAACACTCATTCCTCTTTTATTGTCATTTAGAAATGCATACATGCATTAAGAAATGATACAATGTTTCTCAGGAGTGATATCACAGAAAACAAGACAGATCAAAGACTAACACTGACAGAACCACATAATTATAACATATAGTTACAGCAGTGCAAAACAATACCATAATTTGATGAAGAACAGACCATGGGCACAGTAAAAAAAAGTCTCAAAGTCCCGAGTCGATCGACTCCTGAGGCCCCGATAGCAGGAGGCAAAAGGGAGAAACTCCCTGCCATAAACCTCCAGGCACCGTCAACTTGCCGATACCTTGGAAGCAGCCAACCCCAGCCGACCCTGAGTCCATCCGTCCGAAAACTCCGAGCTTCCGACCAGCCTCTCCGATACAGTCTCCCGAGCGCCATCCTCTGCCGAGCACCTTTGACCTCGCCCCGGCCGCTGAAACACGCAAAGCCGAGGATTTTGGGGCCTTCAGCTCCGGAGATTCCAGTTACCACACAGTAGCAGCGGCAGCAAAGCGGGCATTTTAGAAGCTTTCCAGATGTTCCGCTATGCTCTCACGTCTGTCTCCATCAAATCAGGATTCTGCACGGTCCCCTACTTGACAGATAACAGATATCATTCACCGGAGAGGCCGCGCGCCCTGTCGTCGCGCCGCCATCTTCTTCCCCCTCCCGGGAGGTTAACTGGTCTTTGTAAATTTTCCTAAGTCAGTGGGCAGTGCGATTCGAAAAGCTGGAAGGGACTATTCCACGCTGTATTTCAATATTTAAAAAAATAAAAAACACCAGGCAAGGAAGACCTCCAACAAGAGATGGTCTTAGCATTCAGTGGCATTCTAATCATGATGTTTCCCACCATCTGCATCCTGTGGGTTATCATTTACCAAAACCTCAACTGGACCAATCACACTCATACTGTAGCTACGGAAGCAGGTGAAGGACTGAGTATTCTGTGGCAAGCAACTCACTTCCTGACATCCCAGAACCTCTCTACCATGCACAGTGTTCAAATACCCTCCATTTGACTGGATAAATGCAAGTCCCGCAGTACTCAAGAAGGCTCAACACCATCCGGGAAAAAATTTGGTTCAGTCCTTCCACGGCCAATGCACAGTGGCTGAAATGTGTAGCGTCTACAGCCCATGTGGCAGTGTGTCACCTATGATGCTCAGCTACCGGGAAACACAAGAGTAGTAGGTCCTTGATGACTCCAGCATTTGCAAGTTCTCCTCTGAGTTGCACACCATCGTGAACTGGAATGACTTTCCAATTGTTCCTTCAGTTTTGCCAGTTCTAAATCCTGGAATTCCCTCCCAATATGAAGTACCTTCACCGGAAGGACGGCAGTGTTAGTCCTAGAAGGCAGCTTCTGACTGCCAGCAATTCAGGGTGGGCAATGAATACTATTTTTAACATTAATGTCCAGATTGCTTTAAAAAAGAATGAGTATTGAAAAATATCTGCTGCAAACATGATGCAGGGCATTGTTCTTGGCTCAGAATCCATTTTTCCCTGCAAGGAGGTGATGACCAACTCCATTTATTTAAGTGAATCCAAATATATAAAGCTGGCGTGTGGCCAAGTGGTTAAGGTGTTGGTCTAGTGATCTAGTGATCTGAAGGTCACTAGTTTGAGCCTCAGCTGCGGCAGCGTGTTGTGTCCTTGAGCAAGGCACTTAACCACACATTGCTCTGTGACGACACCGGTGCCAAGCTGTATTGGCCCTAGTGTCCTTCCCTTGGACAACATTGGTGGTGTGGAGAGGGGAGACTTTCAGCTTGGACAACTGCCAGTCTTCCATACAACCTTGCCCAAGCCTGTGCCCTGGAAATCTTCAAAGGCACAAATCCACGGTCTCAGGAGACTAATGGATTGCCTATAATAAATATATAAAAAACAATAAACTTCACTGCAGCACAGAGAGCAACCACTCAGTCTATATGGAGAACGTGCAGTTTGGTGTCACATGAGATCAGCTGACTCCAGCCTCCGCCAAAATGGATAAGGATTGCAGCTGAACAGGGTTTGTGTAGGGTGTCACAGTGGTTGAGCTCTCCTACAGATTGTTGAGGTATTATACTGGAGAAACATAGAATGAGTCAGGGATCACCACTGACGGATAGTCCTTGAATTTTGAGCCACGGTTGAAGATTTAATTTTCAAATTTTCTTTGCAGCAATTGCCCAAAGACAGTGCTCATGCATTGAAGTTTGCTTTCACTGCGGAGTGGCTCCCAACAGGTGGAAATGGTCCTTGTTTCCCAAAGTTTCACAGTGAACCTTCATTCTCACCAAGTGACATAGCTGCTGTTTGTTAAAAGTATACATTGAACCAGAAATTTTCCCTGTAAATGACAACTGATAACCCCATTCAAATTAATAGGACCATGCTATCTGAGCCAATTGTAGTTGGAGAAAAGCTAAGGAATCAGGTGGAAGTGTGTCCAGTCACATACCTAGCAACATACAGAACTCCTTGGTCACAATCATGATGTTCTGGGACACAGCAAGAGATCAGGTGCATGGATGTCTCAGCTCCAATGTATTTATAATTTGTGCATTATAGGGCACAGGCATAGAAATTTTCAATGCAGTCCGGTTATGTTTTCTATGTACCTGTCTAATAGCCATTAGCAGGTTCAACCTGTTACCTACATTTCCTGAAGAATTACATTGATTATTAGCTGCACACTGATTTTTATTGATGTGGTATCTGGCATGATTCAAATCAGAACATTTTGTGTATATACATACTTTCGAGACTGTGCTGTTTTCCAAACAGTATCATGTCAGAGGTGTTGATGAGCCCAACTGTATGTCTGTCCTGTCCTGGTCCTCATGTGTGTATCTGTATCCATAATGCAGTGAGTCCCTTGTGTTGGTTATGCATGGTCTCAAACACTAACAGCTTTGTCTGTAATTTGTATGTTCGTGAGATGTGGGTTTTGCTAGCATCAACTGTTTACCCCAATTCCCCTGAAAGAAAACGCATTCAAGAATCAACCACGTTGTGTGCCTATTCAACTGATCTCCTCCCATGAAGGATGTTAATGAGGTCATTGTTTCTTTACGATAATCCAGTAGTTTCATGGTCACCATTACTGAGACATGTGGTTTTATTTGATCATAAACTCTGAGCTGCCATGTGAACCAGTGGTCTGGAAATCCAACTGCCAAGTGATGACAAGGGCATCAGAAAACCGTCCTCATGCGTTGTGAATGTAACTTTGCTCGAGATCAGGTTGATAATATATGCAAGCTAGTTTATTCGGTGATTCACACGCACTCATTCCCAATGACAGCTGATTGAGTTTCTTTAGCTTAGAAATCAAATATATTTTGTTTAACAACATTACAACATCTGTCTTCCTCTTATTGCTTTTCCTTCGCTTAAGCCTCTCTCCTTTCTAGTTTACATCTAGTCTTAATTCCTTAAATTTCCTTTTTTTATTGTGCATTATTTCTTAAGGCAGAAACAACATGGGAAAGATGTCAATATCAATCAGTCAGGATAAACAAAAAGCGGGTACTGGCCTTCAAAGAGTAGCAGTGGAGTAATAAGTAACTGGTAAACAGGTGTCTGGTAGCTCTTGGTCGGAATTGTATTGGGTGCCAATTCCATGGGCACTGGAACCTGGTTGGCATTGGATTGGGTGCCAATTCCATGAGCACTGGAACTTGGTTGGAATTGTATTGGGTGCCAATTCCATGGGCACTGGAACTTGGTTGGCATTGGATTGGGTGCCAATTCCATGAGCACTGGAACTTGTTTGGAATTGTATTGGGTGCCAATTCTATGGGCATTGGTACTTGGTTGGAATTGTTGTATAGGGTGCCAATTCTATGGGCACTGGAACTTGAACTAAGGAAGTGTAGAATTTCTTTATAATTCAATAAAAGGCAGCAAATGCTTCTGTTTAATAATGAATGAAAACAGATTTGAAACCAAGCCGCTCCAATTAGTTAAATGGTGAAGGACATTCGTTCTCAAGAGAGGTACAGTGACACAATTTCCTAATGTGAGAGATTGGTCAATATCACAACACAAATCCAATAATTGACGTAGCACCTTGGGCCAAGAATTAAATGGGATTAAATGCAGGGAACTGAACCTTCCATATGGAAATCACATTGAAGCAGATGGGATACAATATTTGCTCTAAAGGAGAATTATAGATGGAAAAATTGATTTCTTGGATACTCCGTAGTAAGTCAGTGGAGGTGTAACTGTTACAGCAGGTCTAATACCTGAAATCTATCTCGATTGATGGCTTGTTTTCCTAATCAATAGGAGGGCGAGAGATATATGTGTAGATTATATTCCTAACGGGAAGAAAAATCAAAGATCTGAGGCACAAAGGGACCTGGCAGTCCTTGTGCAGGATCCTCTGCATTTTAACTTGCAGGTTGAGCCAGTGTAGAGGAGGGCAAGGGCAATGTC